>NW_008796051.1:40627-51732 GCF_000699145.1 Aptenodytes forsteri | reverse complement strand
GGAGAGAAAAGGAGGCTGAGGGGAGACCTTATCGCTCTCTACAACCACCTGAAAGGAGGTTGTTGAGGTGGGTGTTGGGTCGACAGTTGGGATGATCTTATGGAGCGTGTCCAGAGAAGGGCAACGAGGCTGGTGAGGGGTCTGGAGAACAAGTCTTATGAGGAGCGGCTGAGGGAACTGGGGTTGTTTAGCCTGGAGAAAAGGAGGCTGAGGGGAGACCTTATCGCTCTCTACAACCACCTGAAAGGAGGTTGTAGTGAGGTGGGTTTCGATCTCTTCTCCCAAGTAACTAGTGATAGGACGAGAGGAAATGGCCTCAAGTTGCGCCAGGGGAGGTTTAGATTGGATGTAAGGAAAAATTTCTTTACTGAAAGAGTGGTTAAACATTGGAACAGGCTGCCCAGGGAAGTGGTGGAGTCCCCATCCCTGGAGGTATTTAAAAGACGAGTAGATGAGGCACTTAGGGACATGGTTTAGTGGGTAGTGGTGTTGGGTCGACAGTTGGACTTGATGATCTTAGAGGTCTTTTCCAACCTCAATGATTCTATGATTCTATGATTTGCGTAAGTCTGTGACAGATGCTGGAACTATGCTTCCATTCCCATAGCAGGTGGTTCCAGGTGTATTGTTCTCCCCTCCAGGAAAGGCAAACTGCAGTTTCCACTCAGGGACCACAGGAATTTAAAAAAAAACACATATAGCTATATCAATGGTCATATATCAGGCAGCTTTTTTTTTTTTCGCTTTGAGTTCATACTGTAGTTCTAGCATACTGTTATAGCAGCACTCAAGGGTGCTGCTACCTCATTCAGACCTCTATAGTCCGTGGTTAATCTCCAATCCCTGTTGGGTTTTTGCACTGGCCAGATAAGGCTGCTAAGGGCAAACAGGTTCAGGTAACTACTCCTTGATATTCTACTTCCACAGTAAGATAATTTATGGGACAGGCTGAGTATCTGATGCAACAGACCAATATACCTGTTAGTTTCATATTCTTGTCAGTGCACTGCATTGCAGCTGGCACTGATGAAGGTGACATCTGTAGCAGTCCTACTACTGACTCTACTCCTGCAATGACAGGCAGTTGAGACAGCAAAGTGGTGTTCTCACTCATATCCACAGCAGCTATGCCAAATGCCTATGATGTCCTTATGGGTCCTTAGCATGTCCATTCCTTAAAACGGCAATGCCCAAGATGCAAGGGGCACCAGATCCCATCCCCACTTTGTGGTGTTTCCAGTTTCTTTTGGTAAGACTGAGTTTGGCTTCTACCACACAGAGCTTCCACTGGCCTCTGATGACTCCTTTGATGAGGACTTGCACTTTTCCACTCAGTGTAAAAGGGAACAGGGTGCATTAAACCCCTGTGTCCACTAAGGCTTGATGTTTTCTGGGTGAATGTGTGGCTGGCCACCCGACTCACAGTCCAGTAAATTCCATTATCCGCTGCAACACCATCATCCCCAGCTGGCTGGGGGCAGAACCTCCCCTACTGGATGTTTACCAAAGCCAGTTCTTCTTGGAGAGGTGTGTAGGAGAAATCTTATGCTGGTAGGGCTGATGGTGTGAGGCCTTCCTCAGCCTGTTGTGGCTCAGCAGCTGTCTGTCAGGAAATGACAAGGGCCAGCTTCCCCACAAAGGATGAGGAGCCAGGAGCAGATAGCAGTAACAAGGCCAGCAAAGCAGTGCCCTATCCCATGGTACCCAAGTGAGGCAAGCAGGGCGAGTGCAGGGATGGTAGCCAGGTTCAACTGAGAGTCCAGATCCTCCAACAAGTCCATAGTGGCAAGGCAAGTCCACAGTCAAGCTGGGAAGTCAAGACCAGGTCCAGTGAGCATAATCAGCACCAGATACAGTCCAGTGATTGCTGCGCAAGTCCACAGCAACAAGGCAGGACCCAGGTCAAGCCACAAGTCAGTCTGTGGGTCAGGGTCTGGATCAACAAGGCTCTCAGCCAGCCACAAGCACGGCTGCGATGGAGCTGCAGGCACGCACACATAGGACAGCCTGGGCAGTGTCTGAAGGCCTGGGCCTTGGCTGAAATAGAGCCCATGGGCAGAGGGTGTGCATGGAAGCCCCAGGCAAGGCTCGTCTGGGTCATTAAGACCTTTTAGTGCATTCAGGGGCCTGACAATGTCTTTCTTGCTGCTTGGATTCACATTCTCAGGTGGCCAACTCCTTGGTCATCCACAACCCTGTCAATGGACATAGACCCCAGCCACTATCCCTCCCAGTTATATAGCTCTAAGCTACTGGCAGACACATCCCAGCATTGTAATCAAGTTAGTTGGTTTTCCTCTACTCCTCATTTATAATCAGTCCTTAGATCACTATTTAAGGGTCATGTGGTTTCAGCTTCTCACATCATTAGTGGTTTTTGTGACTCTTCAACCCTTCTCCCAGTCTAGCAGAATCTGCAGCGAGAAACCACCTCTTCACATGGATGCCAGGAGAGAAAAAAGTTAAGAAACGCTGCTCAGAGCACAGCCACGCAGCCTTGACTCCTATTTCTTCAAACTGCTCCTTGAGGAACACACCCTGCTCCTCCTCTCCTCCCACCAGGAAGCAGTCTTATACCACAGATGCCCCAGACAGTGCAAGGAGGATTTGCTACACTCGCTATATACTGGGAGTTGCTGAATGATGACAGGAAACAGAGAATAGAAAAACTTAAACTCCACTTGTTACTGTTTCATGTGTTTCAAGATGTTAGTGCTATCTTGTATACACTATTAAAACACTATCAAGTAGGAGCCAGTGTTATCGTACATCCAATATTGACACATCATACTGAATAGTAGCTAGTGTTACCATACATACGAGTTAGCATCCACTGTATACACTATTAGCACACCTCACGTAGAAGTACTGAGTACAATTCCTGCCACACCCTTGGCTCCTCTCCTCTCAGAGAACTAATCCGGCAGCTGTGAGTGGTCTCGGCACCGTGGACATTCAGACAGCACTACTGCTGTACAGTCCTCTTTTCACAATCCAAAGCTTCCTCCAGATCCTGCGTCTGACACCAGCTTTTTATTAATGGCATGGTTTAGGTCAGGACAGACTAAACACTGGCATTAATTAGTATGCAATAACTGGATTCATGTGAGGTAATGTGGCTTTTTTTTGCCTCTGCAAAAGACTGATTATGAATGCAAGTAACACTACAATGTTAACAGAAAAGTGGTTCAGCCTACTTCCCCCTTCCTTGCTGAAAGGAGCAGCGGGCGTCAGAAGGATTAAGGTGCTGAGTGTGTCGGTTCCAGCCATACAAGCTTGATCCCAGATGTCCCTGGAGGTCCTCCATGGTCAGGCCTCCCTTAAGACAGAGGACAGTACCTCACTGCTTCAGGATGAGATGGATGACATTTACAAAGGGAGAGCATCTTCCAGATTGTTTGACCTTTACTGGTTGGTGGACCTCTTTGAGCTGTTACTTGTGGATTGGTGTAGTGAGTCACTGGGCAAATATTCCTATGTAAGTTCAATTTGGCCTGAATTACACCTTTTTTCTCCTGTCACCTGCCTGATCATGCTTTATCTAACAAAAGTCCCATCCTTAACAACTATGTAGCAACGTAAGGGAGGTCAAACTGTGGGCATCCAACATCACCCTAATTACTCAAGTGACATCAGCTCAGTAGGCCAAGACATATGGTAACTGTGGCTCATGAACAGGCGATCAAGAGAAACTAAGTAGTAGGGACACTGAAATGCTAGGAAACCTGCGCAAGGAAAGTCACATCTATTTATCATCTTAAAACTCCTACATAGATTATTACAAGTAGTAGGCTACCACAGGGAAGTCCTGTTTTCCCTGAACTACACTTGTAGTTACATTTCAAAGCTGCTTTAGATTTATCACATTTTACAATTTTTTACACAAAAAGTCTTGCAATATTCCTTCATTGCAACTACAGATGAATATAAACAAATAATACACGGCACAAAAACTCACAAGCATTTCAATGACGTGAGACTACTTGAGAAGAAATCAACTAAGAATACTTTCTCCACAATTTCAACATTTAACTAAGCTATCAAATGGGAAAGAAAACATTGATAAAATATTCCTTTTTATATGAAGTCACTGTCAATTTTCAATTGTTATAAACTGTAAATGACTACTCTCCCTTGAACAGAATTCCTAAAAATTGAATTCTTGTTTAGCATTCTCAATCTACAAATGCCCTTTCAAAGTGCCCAATATTACAATGAAAAACAGCTTCATTACTAAATGCATTAAAATGATAGTTTGTCAAACTGGAGGGCAGAGGCGCATCCCCAGGAAAGATATTTCACATCCTTCTCTCCTAATGAGGATATCCTACAAGACAACCCGGGGGACTCTCTGATGGGCTCAAACATGGAATGGAAGGCTACGTACAGAAACCAAATTCTGCCTCTTTCACCTTCGGTGATAGTGCTTACGCATACCAGAAAGTGGGTTTGGTATCCCAAGTTTACTGGTTTACTTGGTTATCCCAAGTTAATCCTCTTTCTCCCTTTCTCCTGTTCAGTTGTCTTTACAAATTTAAGAGCGAAGCTCAGTGTTTTTCACATCTAAGAGTCTACTTCAGCCTTTGCTTATAACAGCTTCAAATATATACATAGACTTATACTGGACAGTTGAATTAATGTGAAAAGTTATTAAGCAACATTTTCAATTATGAAAAGCACCATTCCCATTTTTTGTAACATGGAAAATAATAATAATTGATAAAAGCTAAGAAATTATATTCCCTGAGCCATTTAACTTTTCAGCTGAAAGTATTTATCCATATCAAAAGAGTTAACTGTTTTCAGAGAACTGCATAGCTACCTTAGTAAGTTAAAATATCAAGTAAAATAGATTCAGCATGTTAGCTTAAGCTCAAATGAAGAAAGCTCTATGCAGACTACCAACACAAGGAATTTTATAGTCTTTAATGCTCCTGGACAAAGATCCCTAATATTTTAAATAGAAACTTCAACTCGCAAGGTATTCTAAAGCTGAAAGTATCATATAGTACACACCTCTGCTTTACATCATGACACAAACACTGAATTCTCTACCCCTTAAGGTCTGCAAAATTGCATAAGTGTGGGAGCAGGAGAACAACAACAGTAGGTTATTCCACAGAACTGTGTTTCATTTGTTTTCTCTTCTGTAAGGTAAATAATAATTTGCCTTTTACTCTGTACCTTGTGGTGAAGGCGTGACAAAACCAGTCAGCACCACAACCTAATAAGTACATCATTACCATTGCTTTCCCTTCCCAATCCTGACAACTACTCATGGAGGCAGGTCAATATTAACTTTCACTTTACTTTTTGCTGTCTTTAATAGAATGACACACTCCCCTGTTTCCCACAGGCTTTGGAATTACTGTTCATATAAGAGGATTGTTTTAACGGTGTGAAATACAAAGTAAACTAAGGACAGCTTAACTCTCATCAATTTGCTCCTAGTACAGCGGGTAGAATTCAGTGGTGTTCTGCCACTATTACTGATCTGAAGGACAAGCAAAGAGAAACTACGCATTATCTGCACTTGTCACAGAACAGCATCACACAATTTCAGGAACTGACTTACGACTCTTTTGCATCACTATTAGCTAATGTTTTTGGGATATAAGACTACACATGGGGAACCAAACAATCCAAAAAACAGTCAGATTGAAGAAGTCTCAAAATTAACGATATTAAAGTAACAAAGTGATCTGCAGATCAGTTTTTAATACAGATTGTCCTCCCCTCCCTGACAGATTGCATTTATATAATGAAACAAGTGTATTCCATGCACTTCAGCATTTCCCTTTTAAGAATAATTTAGTAGTAAATAAGACTTTGGAAAATTTAGTAATTTGCACCAGACTCCAGGAGGGACAGACAAATTACCAAAAGCCTTTTCCACACTTCTTATTTATGCAACACTTTGCACACTAATTCAGCTTGCAATAAAACTGAATAGATTAATTTGAAAATAATTAATCTGAAGGTCAGAATAATAACTTACGTCTTGCACGTCTCTGTTGTTTCCTTTTCCAGTGTACTAATATAGCTTATTCATACTCAAAGCAACTAAAACAACACTCATTTAAAAGCTAATTTCTCAAATTTATTGAGGTGCATTCCCAATTTAGAGAGAACATCATCTTTGTTATTGCAGCAAAACAAAAAGGTTTCTGGTTTGTACACTAGGAGAACTGCTAAACAAGCATCACCAATATCAAAGACGTTTGCCTCTCCCTAAACATATTCCAGTCTGTGAATAAGCGTAGTAAAATGTAAGGTCCAACTATTGCTTCACTAAGTTTGCACAAATGTGAGTGAGCAGGAGAAGTGAAAATGACAAATTACACCATTTCTGCATCAAAGAAGTTTACACTCGAATGAGGACATGGTGTAGAACTGCATTACAACCTAGTGTATCACAGAAGTTCACAGCTGAAGTTGGCATGAGCCAAAAGTAGGTATCCATCTAACAGTTTGCTGTTCACTTAAACCGAACAATAACTTGACACTTCAGACTTTTATGACTACCTTTCTTTTACTACTAAAGAGAAAAAAAAATTTCCATAATGCTAAGTCTGCATCCAGATGTACAGACATCTTTATACTTCCACCTGTCACATTTAAGACTGACTACTTCAGAATTTAAAATGAGATACACCATTGTCCATTGTATCAAATCTGCAGTTTGATGTGGTAAGTCCAAAACAGATATGATGACCAGACTCCACAGGTCAGAACACTGTAATGTTACATATTTTGCATTTATGCTAGATACTGGGCAAGAACCTAAGGAAATAATATTTTCATCTTGAAATTGTGTATGTCCCATCAATATGTAATTTGAAGATGCCAGGGAGTAAATTATTAGCTTATGAGAGAAATTGCAGACTTCCTATACCAATCATGCCTTTCTAAAGATACACTATCACAGAGGCTTTTCTCCTCTTCTAGGTTCGTTCCTCCCTCTAACGTATCATGTCCAGACAGCTCAACTAAATTGGGTCACTGGGAGAGGCTGCAGTGGAGCAAGGAGAGCAAAGTAGTAAAATAAACTACCATCAACAAAAGCGACCTTGAGCATGTGATTATCAAGAGCTGTAAAATTAGTGTGACAAGTTAAGTTTTTAAATGAACATAAAACATGCATTTTCATTCTTGAAGTATGAAATACCTCCACTTAGTATGAAGGCTTTAAACTCATCCTAAAGGACAAGAATCCACATACAACTTTGAATGCTCCAGAGACCAAGTAGGCATCATGACACAGAAGCAGAGCTTCCTTTGAAACTGTGCATCAAAAAGAAGATGACAGCTTTTCTTTGTAGCATCACCACCGATTTACAAGTTCCAATAAAGTTGTTTTCTGATAGCTTAAATACAAACTTTACTAGCAATAAAGTTTAAAGTCTATGCCTCCTAGTTAGTTTAACCCTTAAATATGTGAAGATCAAAATTTAAGTTTTCCTCATGAGTTAGCACAGGCTTTTTGTTTCAAGAGAAAGTTACTTCAATATATTCCTTTTTCAAACAAGCAGTAGGACACTCAACACAATCCTTACTAAAATCTTCATTCTAATTCTTACTAAACAATTGAATGTGTGAGCATGTCTGAAAATAAACACTATACAGAATGAAGCCCTGTACAGTGAGAACATACTTTGCCTTAAACTTAAGGTTTTTCGCTTGAAGTCACAAATGTATCTGTATGATGTCATACTGTGTATAGTTTTGCGCCATTTTACACTTTACTACGCACAAGTCAGAAGATGTTTAAATGATGCAAACATCCAGTAACCTAAACAAGCCACCAGTAAGCTCTCTCTTTTGAATTTGGTCAGCAGAAAATTTACATAGCCTTATAAAGTACAAAAGTGCCATTACTGGACAATCTGGTTTATAATTTTTTATTATTATTAAAGGTTAAAATTGAGAAAGAAATACAGCTAAGAGAAACAGAACAAAAACATGATGCTTATGGCTATCAATATGGTATCAGCAAAAAACAGGAAGGGTTATAATAAAAGAAGTAACAAGCGTATACGAAAGGCTATGAAAAGATTCCTACCTTCAAACTGACTGCTAAAAGACCTGTAACAACACTGTATGAAAAAATGAAGAGAGAAAGTGGAAGATGTTAGCAAATTATTGCAAAGGTAATGGTAAATAGGTTAAAGGAAGAAAGAAAAACATTGTTATAAAAGTAAAAATGTGATGAGCTGCAGATTTTTTTTTTCCTCTTACAAAGGAAACAGTTTAACAATGCACAGCATGGAGAAAAAAAAGAAAATAACTGGCAGGATCACAATAGCAATCAACAAAATTTCTGCAAAATTTCTATATGAAACACACCCTTTTTACCCTTCATTTTTAACCCTAGTTCCTTCTGAAAACAGAAAAATGCATAAAGAGGATTCCAGGATACAGTGTTTATCAGCAGCTCTACCTCGTAGCATGAAAGACATCTACTTTTGTTACTTTGATTTCTATTGTTCTGCAGAACTAAATATACATAACTTAGTTTAAGAAAATAGTATTTAGGGAAAAAAAATTCTCACTTCCCATGCATCCAAAACCCACCATGGATTCATAGGAAGCTACCAAAAAGATTTGTCTCTTAACTGATCATTCAATTTAAAAGCACGAAACTACTTCTTCTAACTTACAAATTTTCAGAGCCTTACAAATTGTCTAAAAAAAATAGTAATCCCATTCTCAACTTAACCGTGACACTCTAGAGACACATGTTTTGGGTTGTCTGCCTTTTGAGTATTTAATTTTCAGTTTCACATTTAAAGCTTTTCTCCACAACAACGAAAGCCAGATTTTTTTTATTTTTTAAAAGGAAGATTCATGTTCTCAAACAATCACATAACTCTAGGTCTAAAAGCTCTAAGAATTGCACACTTGAAGTCAAGTGGTTGGAAAGTAATAAAAGTCTGCATGATGATGTGCATCACATAAATTAAGTATTACTTGAATAAGCTCTTGTCCTAATAGGTGAAAGATTTGCATCAAGGTCAACAATAGAGTATAACACTTCTATTCACAAGCTGAATTTTCAATTACTACTTACTGTTTTCTAGGAGAGTAGTGTTGTATGCAGGAAAAACATGGTCACACCTACGATACCCACAGTTCTTGTCCTTTTTGTCTCATCTGTGTTTTGTTTCCGCCCCACTTCCTCAGCAATGTTTCTTACCAGTTTCTCACTGCATGACACTTTCTCATGCAATGGTCTCTGTTCCTCAGCCCAACTCTGCTTCATCTGTTGGAACAATTAGTAATAAACTAGCCACCTTAAGAATCATCCTTTAGAGTAAAGCTTCAGTATTAATACACTAATTATATAAATCAGGGCAAGGTCACAATCTCAGACTGTCTGGAGACTCAGGAGACAGCACAGCATTAATATACCCCCATTTTTGTTTACATTCTGCCCTGTATCCAGAAAGCCTACATCTTTTGTTCAAATGAATGCTCTGACTTTACAGT
Organism: Aptenodytes forsteri; assembly: GCF_000699145.1. Taxonomy (NCBI): domain Eukaryota; kingdom Metazoa; phylum Chordata; class Aves; order Sphenisciformes; family Spheniscidae; genus Aptenodytes; species Aptenodytes forsteri. The sequence continues at coordinate 42,243 of NW_008796051.1, read as the reverse complement.
ATATATGGACAAGCTGCTCTTCTCTCTTTTTTCCCCTCTCCTAAATATCACCAGTCACACAAAATGAACTTTTTCCTTCAGTTTTACTTCACAGTAATACATCCTCTAACAGTCTTCATTTCTTCCAACTCACAATAGAACACACAAGGTCGTTGACGAAATAATAATTTTCCCTGATCAAAGTATACTGTGAAGTGATTTAACAGTAACACTAAAATAATTTTACTGTTAAGCATGACTTCTTTAGTTTTAACCCTACCCTTCTGCTTACAAACATACAACAAGCTATGGGAGAAACATGATTCTGAGAAGAAAACCTATGAAGCAAATACAACTCCTGAATTTTATTAATATTTAAATCCATGCATCCTGTTAACATTCTCTGTGTTTCATAAAATACTGGTAACTAAATGAGTTACCACCTTTGGGCGGTCTACAGTTTTAAATTAGATTGCTTTGGTTAAACATCAAGTTATTAACACTCATTAGTTCAGAACACAGTTTTAATCTAGGCTTTGGATTGCGTATTTTGAGAACTCTGGATCCTGCTGAGACCTGGCTTTTTTCTTGTTGTGTGTTACGAGTTCCTCTCCCTATCTTTTAAGGTACACATTAAACCAGCAACTAGTACCACAGTAAAGAGCTCCTCCGAGAGAACACTGTTCACAACACGCTAGGCTACGCTTGTCACAAGTGTGCACTAAAAGTGTCAATTTTGTACACAAACCAGATGAACCCTATGGCTCTAAAATAAAGTTCACAAAAATAGAAAATTTCCAATGAATCATAATCTTGTTCCTTGTTGATTCTACATCAAAGACAGTATTTATGTTATTACTGTCCAGTCCTCAGCCCTACGGAGAGCAACCATTACACAGCAAAAACAATCAACAGAGAGCAGAGACAATAGGGGAACACACCAAATGATCTTCGCATTTAGATAGAAGTCCCGTTAGTGTATATACATATAAATATATACACATACACTTGAGACTTATTTTACATGATGGTAAGACAAAAATTGGCATTAGCAGTGTCATTAGCAAACCAATTTCCCTATAGAAAGTATGTTATGGGATCCTGCAGATAAGACTTAGCAATGAAGAATTATTTTCAAGTTACTTTTATATTTTTAAAGCACTTAATTTTACTTCCATACAATTTTTTTTCTGTTTTAGAAGACAAAGCCATTGTACATACACAAGCTCTATTTCAATAAATTGAAAATCATGTATTAGTGGATAAAGCAGGGTTGTACATAATAAAAGGAAATTACATAAAAACACAATCTTCTTCAGTAACAGACTTATGTAACACTTCGAAACTCATGACAATTAAGACAACTCAGTTTCTGAAGCAACACATAGTTGCTTTTAATCTGGAAAAAAAAAAATCTAGAACTGCGTAGAATTATAGACAATAATTTATTTCATTTCTTAGGAAGTGGTGCCTATACTCACTGACCTTTCCTTTAAACACTACTTTAGCTCATGCATTAAGTTGACCTATAAGACTGGACAATGTATGTAGTTTTGCCACCTGCACCTTCACTCACACTTTGGTACCCCACCCCTATAAATACTCAGTTGTCTGGAGAAGAAAGACCAAGGTAAAAA
>NW_008796051.1:34922-39357 GCF_000699145.1 Aptenodytes forsteri | reverse complement strand
AAACCTATCTGTATTTTTAAAAAAAAAAAAAAAAAAAAAAAAAAAAAAAAAATACTCATCTTCTGAAACTGACCAGTTTTTTTTAAGGAGAGCAAGCTTTTCTATACCTTTACCAAGTTTTATTACACAGAAACAAGTTTGCTAGCACTGACAGAAACCAAATGAAAAATTAACAGATCACCTACTTTTGAGTTCAAGACGTTTCCTCCACAGAAATTAAGTTTTGCACTACAGCTTCCATCACTTCCAAGGTCTTATATTGTGCACTGAATAACTTTACAAAAAACCATTACGGATTTCAAACTGACGGTGTTTTGGGAAAGGACAGGTAACAGAAACAAGGGGGAAGGAACTGACGTGAAGCTAGAGTAATTTTCCTGCTAACACAAGATCAGAACAAATAGCTTGTCTGGATACATGGAGCAAGAAAGAGAAATTAGAGACTAGAAAATAGAAACAGGTGAACTGACAAAGAAAAAAAGAGTAAGAAAATGAATGCACTATAGCCGGTAGTAAAATAAGAAAATGAACAACCAAAAAACCCACAGAAATGGAACCAGAGAGAAAATCCTAATCAAGCCGAGCAAAGCTAGGTAGGAAAAGAAGGCCTAACAAAACCAAGGGGGATTCCATGTAATTTACGAATTAAACTAAGTCACCTGGCAATATTACAAGTCAGTAGAATACTCAGATGCTATATTAATTTAATTTGCAGTGGTCTTTGGGGTCACTGTGGCAACACGCATTTCATGCTGACTGCCAAACATTATTGTAAGTGTTTCTAGCCTAGAAAATGTTATGGTTAAAAGGCTGAAGGCATGTAAAATCATAGAATCATTTAGGCTGGAAAAGACCTTTAATATATGGGAGTCTGTACCTCCTAAAGGATTGAAGCATAGTTTACACACTCAAATGCATCCCTTAAAGTATGTTGTCACTCCGGACAAGTGCATATACGGGCTTTGAATCCTCCCTTTAAAAATGTCTATGGCCTTTTCCAAAGTATTGCAGTCTAGGAATTACCTAGTAAGCAAGTATCAAAAGTTGGAGCGATACTCTTAAACAAATCACTGCAAGCTGCAGTAGAAAGCTCTGCAGTAGCCTGCTCTTCATTACAAATGGAAGTTACTTCACCTCCTTCTCATGTGCCACTGCACATGTAGCTGCCATACCACCTAAGGACAAGAAAAGGGGTTACCACCCCCCCATTTCTCCACAAGGTCTGATCCCAAACCAGAAGACATGGGAACATTTGATTTCTGCCTATACCCAAACTGGTTTTGGACCATCCTTATTCCCATGATTAATGCAACCCACGTCCCAAGAGATAGTAATGTTTTGTTTAAATGGTAAGATCCTAGTAGGGAGTACTGACCCCACCATACACTTGTGTGAAGTATGCACACTTGCACGGAGTGTAAGTATGCAAACATTATTTTGATTTCTTTGCTTCCAGTATTCACCGTTGAGAAAGAATGATGTCTTCTCCTTGACTTCAAATGCCACTATAATACACCATGTCTTTTAATGAATAAGAATGGCAGCAAGTTAACTTACTTGTAAGTAAGATTAAGAAAGTTAATTGCAAAGATAATGGTTAGATTATCGAATCATATGAGCATTCATTCCATTGGCTTTCACAGGAAATTTAGGGTGCGGTTTCCTGGTCAGTTTAAGCTGATCTAAGGCTGCAGTGAGCAGAGGCAGTCATGTCATTCCGCACCCTTGTGTTTTCACGGCTCTCACTGCAGGGACTAACAACTGCAAGGCAGCACGGTACCAAAATAATTTACCATGCAGTTCACACACAACAATTGCTACTCCACGAGGGAGGTGCAGAAATGTGCTGCCGAGGATGGTGCTGCGCTTCTGCCAACAGTCCTGAGTTTGAACAACTTCAGCTAACAAGGAAACAGCAAGAGCAGGGAAGAGTGGTATCAACAGGAAAATACTTTTTCCTTTTCACCTACCTACCTGGACACACAGTGTCAAAAATGCTGCTGGATATAAAAGTCATGTCCACGGACCTAAAAAGATAGGCTCTATTTTCACATGCTGAAATGAGGGGGAAAAAAAAGTCGTCTCTCAAATGTAGTCTTCCATAAAGATTATGCAGCACAAAATGAAATTAAAAGTATAAGTGATATACAATGGTCAAAAGCAGAAAAAACAGAAGCAAGAGTGCAATCCCGTGCAACAGTTAATGAGTGCAAAAGAAAAGAATTAAGAACTGTACCTTGAACCAGTGGCTCTAGGCATACTTTTAGTACATAACTAACTTTCATCCTTACATTTTGACACAATATTATGTTTAATCAGGATACCCTTTAAAAGAAAGTTGACCTAAACACGCTTGTGCTTATCACTTAATAGCTCCAGAGGTGCTTCTGCTAACACAGGATTAGTTCAGCAGAAAACTTGATAAATACTCCCTGGTAGGACCCAGCATACTTAACTGCTGATCTCCCCCCCACAGGGTACCTAAGCAGATTAATTTTCTTGACTACAGATCAAATCAAATAAATAGTGACTTGACAACTGGTAAGGAAACTATGAGATTGATTTATATTTTGCTATTTTCATGTTTCTGATTGTGTCAGATGATTCCCATTTCTGATTGTATCCAATATTAATAATAAACAAGTTTGTTCAGTGAACAGCAAGCTCGTAAGGAGAGACAATTTCATTCATACTAGGCCTACATTAGATATTTTTCACAAGCACATAACTCAAAGTGGGTTAGAAACAGACATTGATGAAGGAACTACCTGCAGGAAAATGTAAGCTATGTAATTCTGCTCTATGTAGAATATAAATCTGAAAAAGGCTTGTGAGACAGAAACCTAAGGGTAATAATGTGCAAGTGGTTGATGTCTCTAAGATCTTGAACATCATCTTGCAGAATTCAGAAGACTTGTTAAACCTGAAGATTTAATCTGGTACTGGAGTGGCTGAATTTAACTTGCAAGTACAAATTCAGCTCCTGTGTTTACTGTTGTTACTGATTTTTTCCTCTTGCTAACCCACAACGAAGTCACTAACCTCAGTTAAAGAGAAATACATGTCTATATACATATCTGGGCTGCCTTCAATAGTCAACAAAAAATTATAGTTCATACCATTACTAATTTCTTTGAATTTAATCAGTTTAACTTGAGTCACATTTTCCTTCAAATGCAAGAATCTTAAAGAGCCAGTTTCTTTGCCACAAAACAGTGGCATTTTTACAGCTTTCCAGAGAACCTTCCTGATCCAAATAAAATTTGTTCCTCCGTGTTTACCTCTATGTATTCTTACCCTCACTAAATATAAGTTTTGGATCTAAATCAGCCTCAGTATCCCATAGGAATAAATTAATCCCTGTATTTAATTTCCATATTAGTGCCAATGAAGTGTAATTTTACTTCTTTTACTCTTCCTATTTTGAAGAGCATTTAACAAAAAAAAGTCACAAGCTGGTTTATGAAAAGTTTTAACCTGTTTAAGTTTAAATTCTTCATGCTAGGGCAGTTTTAACCAATCACGGTCTTAACAGCTTGCATTTTCAACTAACAGTTTGGAGATCCTCCAGTCAAGTCCAATTCTCAGAAAGTACTTAGCATCTTCTAATAAAAAAAGAACTCTCCCAAACCACCCCAAAAACCCAGGCCTTCCTGAAGTATCACAGGCAGCATCTAACAACTCAGAGCATGCTCAGACTTGCAGTTATCAACCACCTGTATCATTACTGAAACACCTAAAAAGCTCTACTTAAGAAAATTTCTTAAAAACCACTCAATTCATTCACCTTTAACGTGTTCTTAGTCTTTGCCTTAACCTCTGACAAGCAAGTTTATTGGGAAGGTTCTGCTTTGTGATGTTAGATTTGTACAGTTTAAGAACTACATACATTTTGCTTATACTATTTCTACTCAAATAGAATGAATGTCAACCTTAAGTTATCATCAATATTAGTATTTCAGGGCAGTACATCAACTGACGCATGCCCCTTTTTCCCTCCTCTCTCAACTGAAATAACAAAACCTTTGTGAAAATTAAAAAAACAGTTTGCAAAAGAAACTCATCATACTAGTTGAAAGAGAATAGGGAGGCCATAGGAACCATACACTCAGGTTAGATAGCAATTCTACAACCTAAGAGAAAAAAATATTTGTATTCTCAAATGCATTAAAAGAAAAACAAAATTACATGTTCCTCATAAGCACATTTGACAGACTAAAAAAGATGAGATTGTCACTCCAGTGAGAACTTCCTTACTTTTCTTTTGAAATTTTCCAAAAAGTAGTTTCAAAGTAAATGTGAAAAAAATGCTGATCATAGCAAAATTACTCATTACATTTTTTAATTAAGTTCTCCAAAAAGATACTTCCTAACACTATTTGCTTTTTGATTAATCAGCATTTGTACGAGAGTGTTTCAACCTGCCTGCCTCCCT
>NW_008796051.1:33869-34849 GCF_000699145.1 Aptenodytes forsteri | reverse complement strand
GGGGGGGGGAGGGGGCGGGGGGAAGTCTTCCTCACTTCTGTATCAGAATTCCTAGACTTCAAGAACAGCTAAGATTTTACAGGTCACTGAGGCACAGGATGCACTTTAAGTTAGTATCTACGTCTTTGCATGAAGTTAGAAGCACTGTCTTTAGTGATCATCTCCATTTTCATGTATGTATACTGTTATGATGAAAAAAAATAAAAGAAACAGTTAAGTACTTTACTGACATTAGGCACAGTTAGTTTCCTGGGACAGTTGAATTTCCCGCCATGGTCAAACTTCCCAGGCTTTGGATTTTGAAATACCAATAGGCAAAGGAAAAAATACCAGCAATCACGTCTGCAGTTGAAAAGTAGTGAGGGAAGTTGGTGGGACACATAATTAATTTGGTTTTATTACTCAGTTTCAAGTTAAGAAACTTTATCAAGACATGTGACAGAAGTCAGTGTACATCACGCTACCCCAGCAACAGGAGCACGATACTTCAAAGTTGCTAGAAATAATTTTATCTTCTGAGGACCACATACTGTATAAACTTTATCGCTGTAACAACCTACCGTGTACTTCAGGCCTTCAGTGCAGTCTATAAAAATGCATTTAGGACTACACGAATAATCATGCTGGTTATTGAGTAACCCTGCAGAATAGCTGTCAATCAGTTCACTTCCACAGAGGCACTTCTATCAGGCACCAGCGACATGGCAGGCTGCAGCACCCCCACGTTTGTTCTGCTACAGACAACCCCCCGCCAGACTTGAGGTACGAAACTTAAGTTACCGCATGAAACCGCAACCTCCGAAAACTCCTCAGGGCCCTCACTCACCACTAAGAAAGCGGCGCGCCAAAGGGCTTTTTAGCAGGTTGGAAGAGGTAAACTCTGTAATAAGATTAAAAGCCCGCCCACACGCGGCACCCGCCAGGCCAGGGCCACCTCCCCCCCGGAGCGCCGCGGCCCCACGGGGGGCAGCCCCGTCCCC
>NW_008796051.1:234-32801 GCF_000699145.1 Aptenodytes forsteri | reverse complement strand
GGGAGGGCGCCTCAGGGCGGCCCTGGACCCCGCCGTCCCTCTGGTGCCCCGGTGCATTCCTGCCCTGTGGGTCCTGGTCCCCCAGGGGGTCTGGGAGAGCTCGGGCAGAGGGGGAGAGCAGGCCGTTCGCTGGGGGCCGAGGGGCCGCCAGAGGCCGCTGGCGGGGAAGAGGGATTTCGGGTGGGCCGGCTCCGAGCTGGGTGCTGGTAGCTCGCGCCCTGTCGTGTGGAGCGCTTTCTCCAGCTTCAGAGCTGGCTGTTGCATTTTTTTCAGTCGGTACTGTCGTTCACGTTAGAGCTGGTTGTGTGGGTTGTAAATTCACGGGGCCGCAGGAGGGACGGTGGGCAAAGGCCTAGAAAAGTGTGTGTGAGGCCTGAGGAGCAGGGTGGGAAACTGTTGAGTGATGCAGTTACTCTCTCTGGTAACTTAAATGTACCTCAGGTGGCTGCGTGCAGGGTCAAATGAGCTGCTTCTGCATCCTGTTTCGTAGAGGTAGGAGCCCAAGGGGTGGGATGTACTGTGGAGGCACCAGGCAGCTACCAGGTGGGGCATCTGCATGTCATGAGACTGGAAGGAAATGTGTTCTTCTAGTTCGTGTCCGGTGTAGTGCGGACTTTAAGGTCTTCCCTGAACTAATTCCTTTTCTGGGCTATGATGTTGAAGAAATGTGTAGCCTCAATCAAATGGGTGAGAGTCAAAAGACAATTCTTGGCATTATCAAAGACCTGTGACTCTGATAGACTTCGGTGGGAAATAGAGACCTGCCACAGTGTTTGGGATAAAGCTCTTTTTGTATTGTGTTTCTGTAGAAATATGAGGTCTGGAGGTTTCTCATGTACTCTTGACACAAGTCATCTAAGAACATGGGAGAAGATGCAGCTTCAGTGCAAATGGGTTGAAAATTCCATGTGAGATATCAGTGCTTCACATGATGTGGAAGTTACAAGTGTGATAATGATGTGTACGTGTGAGGGTTAGAGGGGGACAGTAGGTAGAGAGGGGCCCCACTGGAGTCTCCACTAAACCGCTGCCTGGAACAGGAAGGATTAATGTGTACAAGAGGTGTCTTCATTTTAAGCATGGCAGATTGTGGCAGTTGCTTATTTGACTGATGCGCAAAATCACCTGAAAGTAAAAGCTAAAAGGTAGTGAAGACAAGATAGTATTAGAAGAAGGGCAGATCCATATGCTTTCACAAGCCATTTGCAGGTTGGTGCCCTTATAATGTGAATCCTTTGACAGAAAGTGGGAAAAGGCTTGCGTTTGTATTTATTCAGTGCCTAACACAATCACTGTACATGACAGTGTCCTTTACAGAGAACAGTGGGATTTGTTACATATTTGCATCTCCTGGAGTTCACTTGGTGCAAGACAGCCTGGCACACAGGCTTTTGATGATTACAATTCCCAATCCTCTCTCCCTTCAGGTAATGAGAATATCTTTGGCGAGTGAACTGCAAGTACCACCTGACAGATGATACCTGTCATCTGTGTCCTGTCACCTGCCACAGGGTATTTGCATTGAATGTGACAGGACACCTTTGGAGTCCTGCTGTAGGGAGAGCAAGTGGAATGACTGGAGAAGCAGCTGGTAGGTAGCAAGTTCACCAAGTACTTAGCCCAATCCCTGCCTGCATCAAGGAGCACCTAGGAAAATGAGTGCTTTGGAGTTCATGGAACATACACACCAAAATGGGGGACTGGGTTTGATGAAAGCCTGTAGGTTGAGAGTCCTGTTATCTAAAAATAGAACAAAACTTTTTCAGCTGAAGGTTATGAAGTCTACAGTGGCAAGACACTGCTATCTCTCATCCTTTTCCTCCCTTTTTTCCCCCAAAACATGGTAGCATGCCAGTTTGTCTTTGCTATCACAGCTGCCAGTGTGGCCAGCCCATACACTGTATTGGGGAATTAACCTGACTTTAAAAAACCACTTTTTTTTCAACTGGGTAGTTTGTCAACCAGGTTGGTCCCCTAATGCAAGTCAAAAAGTGTGTCTGCATGCTGTGTTTCTGGTTTGGGACTGTTAGGGTAGGAGGCAAGAAAAGCATCTTGTAGAGAGAGGGAAATTTCATTTCCCCTGTGTACCTCCAAGTTTTTGTGGTTTGATAGCACAACCTCATATGTCCTTTAAACTCAGCCTGAATTCTCTAATCTGGGCAAAGTTGCAATCTCAAGTGGAAATCATGAGAAAGTTGTGGTTTCATATGGTTTCCACCTTAGACCAGGTTTTGGTTTAAAGGTTATCACCACTTGCGAAAGAAATGAGGTTATGAGTGTGTTGTTTGATTTAATTGGTCGATTTCCAAGAGTAAGTTCTTGAAAACAGTAGATTTTGTTAAGAATATAGGAGTGCTTAAAAGTTTGCTTTTCTGTTCCCCCATGAAATACAGGAGCAAGACAAATCACAATGATCAAAAACCCCACCCAGCATATTGACAGCTGAGGTAAGATTAGAAGTACTTTTATGAGTCTTCATTTGAAAAAATGAATTTTAATCATAACACCAGACTCAAAATCGAGGATATTTGAATCAGTTATGATGAGAAAAGAAAAAAATATATATGAATATATATTATATATATTCTAATATATAGGCTAATACATATATTCTAATATTAGAATATACATACATATGAGAATATACTAATATATCCAATATTTTCAGTATATTAGAATATATATTATATATGTTGGTAATTATATATTAATATAAATATAAAATTATGAATTTTCGAATCCTTTGAAAGATCTTTTCTTTAGAGGTCAGATTGTGAAAAATGCCTTACAGTTTCATCCCTTGGCACACATGTTTCCTGTTACAAGTTAAATATACAATGTAATTTAAAAATACTATGAGGGTTCTCCTGTAATTGGTCAGTATACTATAAAAATAGAAATAAGTGTGTTTCACCAATAATCTAGACCGTGCTGCCATTGAAGAATGCTTTTAAATTCATTTCCAACTGCAATTCAGAAAGCCAATAGAAATTTTGGTAGATCATTATGATAGAAAAAGAAAATAAATCCTTTGTGACAGGGCCCGCGAGTTGGTTGTTAACACATGCAGGGAACAACAGAAAGGAAGAAAAATTTAAACATTGCCTTCCTGGGAGGAAAGGAGCGAAGGGGGGAGAGAGAGAGAAAGATAATGTGAGGGAAAACACTTTTAGGAAGCAAACTTGGGCTTTGGGAGTTATATTCCTACTTTTCCTGTGACGCTTTTAGTGGTTTTTTTTTTTTAATTGGTCCACTTATTTTACTCATTCTTTTCTTTTCTGCCTGCTTCCCTGGTTGGTTGTGTCTGTTCCTTTTTCTCCTTTTCCAGTTTCTTTAAATTGCATTCTTCCTGATCCATGTCAAATTCATGTTTCTTGCAACTTTAGGGAAGTCGGTGGAGTTGTGCTGCCTATAAACTAGGTGTGAGTGGTTGTGTTGAATGGATGTGTTGTGTTTCAGCTGCCTCTTTTATAAGGACATATAAACTGAACGATGGTCTTGTTTACTTTAAAGAGGTATATGGTATAATTTAATTAAATAAAACTTCAGCCAAGAACAGAGGTCTGTATGCGCAGATCCAGTTATAGCATCAGGGCCTGGGTGCATAATAATTAGCCTACTCAGCATACAAATATGATTAGGCAGAAACAATCGGTCAACGTGATCTATTCTAAACAAACTATGTTTTTCTGTTTTATTGAAAATGACTTGTCTTTGAGGTTATTCATATCAGGTTTAAAGAAACTAACCCCTGCCATATTTTTCTCCTTCGTATCTTACTGATATTCCTATCGTCCATATTACTAATACTTTCTTACACTATTAAAAAAAACCTCTGGACTGTTTTTCTGTTTTGTAATTTTGTTCTGTCAAACTTATTGCACAAATCCATTTTGGAATTTATCTGATCTGTTTGTCACAGAAGAAAACTTTTTATAGATTCTTAACAATGAAAACACTTTCTATTTTCTATTTGAGTCAGTTTCTAATGCTTGCCACAAAATCAATATGTAATCTTCAGGTCATATTGTTCCCATGTGCTGTAACCAGGAATGTAACATTCTGTGTAGGCTGATTCAGTACTGAAAGGAGATGTAGAACCCTCAGTTCCAGACCGCTCTGTTTCTTTACTGGGTCTGATCTGGTATGACTACCTACCGTTCTGTGTTTTAGTTTATGCATCCATAAGACAGAAATTGTACTTATTATGAAACTCAGGGAAATTAATTTGTCTGAGGAAGAATATGTTCAATCTTTTCAGTGAGCAATTTAGCACCACCTTTGCTCTTTTCTTGCCACGTTAACAAGTAAAAAACCATGACTTTCCATCTTTTTCCCAACATCTACTGTTAAGTAATTTTAAACAATACACATAATTACTGTGAATTGTCAGCTTTCATGATTATCTTCCAAATTGTGTGGTCATCATAGTAAATCAATAGTTCAGACATCTTTGTACATTTGCTTCTTATTTTTGCCATCCAGATATATCAAGTAATTGCTGTATGAGTGCTAACTCATTGGAACAAACTCATTACCATATGGTTTTAAGAATTTTTTTTTACATTAATTAGTAGTTGGCAGCTAAAAGGTCTTCTAAATTGCTTTTTATTTGATGGGAAAATATCCTGTTCTCTATTTTATTTAGCTCCTATTTACCCAGAATAATTTGATACATTGTTGTCATTCGTGTAATTCTCCTATTAAAACTTCTCACTTCTTTGTAAAATGTTACGTGTACATAGTCAGATGTGCTACGTTTCTGGGAATACAATATAATACAACTTATAGTAGTAGGAATTTCTTTGTTTAAATTCCTGGAAAAAAAACCAAGAGATTTATTACCAGGGTAGTTGTTGACTAGGATGTTCAGCTTTGCTCTTACTTGACAACACAAGGCCTTCACTAGCGACTGTAGCTCAAGAAATAACAGTCCTAATTAAACCTGAAAGTTCACTGCAACTTGCCAGCTCCTCAGCTGTTCTGACCCAACTACTTGTAAGGTCATTCCACAAAGTGGACTAAAATAAGTAACCTCCTCCTCCACCTTTTTGTTGGAGTCAGTCCAGTTGGCCAAAGTGGGGATAGTGATTTCCAGTAGTAGGGCAGAGCAGACGTCTGGAGAGAGCAGCCATGGACTTCCACGGACCAACCCTTATCGGACTGACCATGCACTGATACGGCTGGCAGCTCCTGGTATAGCTGCTGGCTAGGGTATAGCCTCTCCACTAGAATGCCCACTGCACCATGGCTCAGCAATACAAGTTGCATCTTTGACTCTACTGGTCGCTTCTGGAGAGAAACTGAACAAGGTGCTTCCTCTGAGCAAACCAGTTCCTTTGAGTGAACCACTCAAAGTGACAATTAGATATTGTGATTTACCATCCTGTGTCTTTCACAAAGGGGCCTGATGCATTGCAGAAACTGGGTGCAGAATCTTAGCAGAATTTTACTGACAGCAAAGAAAAGGGAGAAACTGTTTTGTTAGGCTACTAAAAGCTGTGTTTATCAAAATGCTAAGTTTAATTCAGACTTAAATCACTGTGTGGCCACAGTTCAAGAGCAGCTTTTTTTTTTTTTTCCCCCTGAGAGATAAACTTGACAAATTTCTGTTCAGCTGGTAAGTGTGAGAATGTGTTAAAATAGATGTGCTATTGCAATAGTCATACATTAGGTTACTACTAAGGAATTTAGTTATAGCTGCTTCACTATAAAGTCTGAAATATCCTCACATGGGGAAAATGTTCTTGTAGTTAGGACTCGGCTACCATTCAAGGTTATGGTTCATCTCCTGATTTCAATGCAGAATCATTCTAAGACCACAGTAAACCTAAACAGCATTTGTTGAGAAATGGCAGCAAATTAATATTTGTCTATGGCTTTAAACTAAAGGGAGGTAGATTTAGACTAGATATAAGGAAGAAATTTTTTACGCTGAGGGTGGTGAAACACTGGCACAGGTTGCCCAGAGAGGTGGTGGATGCCCCATCCCTGGAAACATTCCAGGTCAGGTTGGACGGGGCTCTGAGCAACCTGATCTAGTTGAAGATGCCCCTGCCCACGGCAGGGGGGTTGGACTAGGTGACCTTTAGAGGTCCCTTCCAACCCAAACTATTCTGTGATTCTATGATTCTATCTCATGGAATTGCTAAGAGAATGAACTAAATCATCAGTGATGGAAACAACGTAGCTAACCTGTTAACTACGCCCCTAAGTGGAGTGCATTGCAGTAATTTAGTGCAGGGCTGCCAAGATCTATGGATACTTTGCAGAGATCAAGTCACAGAAAATGGCAAAAGATCAGCCGAGGACAGTAAAAGGCTTTGGCAGAGTTTGGATGTAAAGGGAATGGTGTATGATATTTAGGAATGGCACAGATTGAAAGATATTTTATTTGTGCCTGTTGATACCAAAGTTTAAATTGTTACCAGAGCTTAAAGTAAACTTTGAAGCAAGATCTAGCAAACTCAGGATGTAAAATTATGCTCCGAAATCAGAATTTGTGCATGTAAATGGAACTGCTGGAATGTGTAAAATTGTGAACATACCACCCCCCAGTGAGGTAAAAAAAATCTGTTTTTAAAGTAAGTATTGGGCATTGAACAGTTCAGAGGAATCTCAGAATGTCACCCGAAATCCAGGTTTAAGCTCAGAGGTAGCCATCTGAATCACAGAGCAGAGGGTCAGGAGACAAAAGCCAGGCACAGAGTAAGAGCAGGACTTGCTGTTTCACCTCCCAAGGTAACCATTTTTCATTGCTGATAAGACAGTACCAAACACTTCCTGTTGTGTCTGACTGTTCTGAGACACTGTTTGTCCTGCGAGGAAAAAAACCCAAAAATTGACTAGGATCCATCCAGTGAGCATGGCAGCAAAGATCTAATTCTTAGTCCTTTTCATTGCCCTTCTCCCAGGATCCAGTCGGTATGAATCTTGGCTGTGTATGTAATACATCGCTAATCTGGTGGCTGTTTTGGGGGTGCATGTAAAATAGTGGCATGTTTTCAATGTAATTCATAATACATGCCTGGAAATGGTCAGTGAATATTATCCATTGTTTCTCATTGCATTTTTATTATGCTGAAGTGAGTTACTCACTACCACCATTTACAAACCTATTTAAAGTTACTGAATGTGGCAGAGGGGAGAAGCATTCAAGGACTTTTATTAAGGAGGGCTTCCAGAGGCAGAAGCTACTGCTTAAGTTGTGAGGACAAGTGGGACTCTCCTAAGAAGCCAAGTCTCATTTTTCCATGGGATGGTCAGGTAGCAGCAAGGGGAAGCTGCTGCCCAAAGGAAGGTGAGAGGAGAGCAGCCACAAGGCAGGCCAGGTAGTGGCCTCAGCAGCAGGGCGCAGTCCCATGGCACCAGAGGCGGGTGAGCAGAGCGGAGTGGTGACTGCAGCAGGTCATATTGACAGTCTGGTGAGCATCAGGCAAAGAGGAGGTAACATGCCAGGTCCAAGGTGAACCCAGGAAATCCAAACGATTCAGGTACAGAGCTAGGGGTAAGCATACCTAAGATGTAGCTCAGGCAGGGACTGAAGGCCCAGGCATGAGGTTAAATGGACACCCCAGTCAGAGGGTGTAAGTGGAGGCTCTGGGAGAGGCTTGTCAGGGTAGCCAAGGCCTATTTGTCATCTAGTTTCCTGACAGGGACTTACTGGGTGTGGACTTTCTCGTTGACTCTGTGTAGGTCAGAGGCAGAAAGAAGATGTGATATCAAGATGGACAGAAGCCTGCAGAAAGGTGAAGAAGTGATGAGTGGCAGTTTGGAAGGAAGCTAATGGTCTGAGCTTCCTTTGAGCAGAATGTCTGTTGGAAAAGCAGACATTGCTTTTGGATGAAGAACTATTCCTACTTTTTTTTTTTTCCTTGTGGGACACAGAGTGGTGTGAGCATCTTTTATTCAAAAATATCCCCTCAAGCCCTCTGGATAACACCAAAACACTCTGGCTCATGTAGTCCATTTTTTCCACAGATGGAAGTGGTTTGACTTTGTGATTTGCTTTGTATTTGAACAGTACTTACTGTCATGATGTAACTAAGGAGAATATTCTGATACTGTAATAATTCTGGTAATACTAATGACACTCTGAATGTTGGAGATCATTTGGCCTGGGGTTTCTTAGTTGATTTGGTTGTTGACTGAAGAGAAACATGGGCGTTTTTTTCTATCTTGCCTATTTTTACCATCCACTTTTCGGGACAGAGACTAATTTATTGTACTTACATCTTGACATTCTGTGACCCGGATTTCTGATACATCTGTTCAGTTCAATAAAGTTACAAACAAATTCTATGAAGATTTGTCATTCAGTGTTCAGACAGCTGCCCTCTATCTTTTGAGTACTCTTTTCGTCAAAGTCACGACATACAAGTTTTCTCAATTTTTCTTCAACTGAGGCCACTGCTGTGCCTAATAATGGAGAAATGATTACATCTTTTCCATAGAGAAACCTTTGTACTTCAATGTGGCAACAGCACCGCATGGGTATAATAGATTTGTTACTCCCTCCAGGTGCCTTCCTGTTACAGCTTGACATAACTGTACCCTCTAGTGGTAAACTTTATTTATTTATTTATTTATTTATAGCATATTTGGAGGTGCCAGGGAAACAGCAGAACTTCCAAGATGGCCAATTAGCTGATAACTGTTATAGTGGAATATCATTATCACACAATACCTTTTTTCTCCATGAGAAATTTCCTTGACATTCTTCCAGTGTTATAGATGAGTTTATGGTAATAAGTTTCATTAGTGGACCAAATTTCCCATCAGTACATCTCTCTAGTAAATTGAAACAAATCTTTATTTTACAGCTCTAGCATACTTACCCATGTTCCTTTTTTTCTTTCCAAATATTCAAAGAATCTGTTTTTGGTTCATAACTACCAATTTCACTTTTCTTTTATAGTACAAGATTCTTTTATATCCATGTTGTCCCCTTACAGACTTTGATTAATCTTGCATAGCATCATGTTTATGACTTGTTTCTTTACATGTTTTTATTAGTTAGTTGTCCTTTAGGATGCTCCAGTGTGATTTTAGTGTTCAGTCGCACATTATACTTTGCAAATTACTATTCCCAGCTCCACAGGATTAGTTTCACCACAGATGCAGAAACACTTATCTCACATGAACTTTGTAAGTAGCTAAAGGTACCAACATATGCATTACTGGGTTAGGAGTCTTAGCCAGGGAAACATCTGCTATATGTTTGATTTCAGGGCATCTGGAAGAAGGATCATTTGTAATTGTACAGTGTTGCTTGTTAATGCAATATCTATATGTATTGCTTGACTACAGTTGACAACTCTGTTCCACAACTTTTTGGAATTACTTGGAACCAAAGAGTTGTAGAATTCACACTGACATTTACTCATGTATCTTGATCATGTGTGGCCACGAACAGCTCCCAGCTGGCATATAGTGTTTCTGGGATTGTTCTCATGAAGACCCAGTTTTTTACTTGCACTTCTGTGGGTCTAAATAGTTCTTAGATTCTAGCCTATGCCATCTACCCCAAAACTGGTTAGACTGCTGCATAGTGCAACTTTTGGGTGTGTGTCTTTTATCAGGTCATGGTCTAAAAGCCTAGAAAAGTGCTCAAGCACTGAGACCACAACTGGTAATTTTGTGCTCAGTCTTATGCCTCTTCCACTGGAAGAGCTTTTAATTGCTGCTGGTAATAGTTTGTACCCTAGAGTTAAACCTAGGCTTTCTCCTATACACCAAATTGTTCATAGGCTCTCCTGAATAACCTTTTCATAAGCCCTGTCCCCGCTGCTCAGCAAACAATCCGTATTCCTGGCAGATTTACCAGGCTACATCTGCCTACATAAAGATGTATTTCCATTCATAGTTCTCATCTGCTTTTTTTTAGTAACTGTCAGGTGAACCAGAAAATTACAAAATGAACATGAGAAGGTGAGTTCTTTTGCCTTGTAGGTCCAACTAGAAAATAATATGAAAAAGGTGCCCACAGTTTTATTTAAGAAGATTGCTTCTGCCAGCTCAGATGAAGTCCAGTCTTCCAAACACTTGACCTAGTAGAGCTAAAGAGAAGGTGACAATTTGGCAGAGGATAAAGTGAGTGTGGGGAATGGGAACTGTCCAGTACAGGTTTGGCACAGCTTTCAGGAGAATGCCTTTCCACTCTCTTTTTTTCTTCCTTAATCACTCCTTTTTCCCCCATAGTTGTGAGGAATGACAAATCAACTCTGTGTTTGTGCTTCAACAAAGGTGGGAGAAGGTGCTCATTGAGGGAAGTTAGGTATCTCAGAATGCTATCAAAAGGTGATCACCATTCGTCAAAATCATAATCTGTAAAACAGTTACCATTTAGCAGCCCTGTTGTTAATGACTGTATTGTTGCTCTGCTCTCTCATGTACCCACCCTCTTGCTTGCCTTCTCTTTGGGACGCCCATTCTTCAGGGCAGGGCTAGTCATGCACTCTGTGTATGCTCAGCAACTGGCCCAGCGGGACTCGGCATTTAGTATATTACAGATAAGCAACAACAGCGACTAGACTAGACTAGACTAGAATATTTTAATTGGAAGGATACAACGATCGGAATGACAAATCAACTCTGTGTTTGTGCTTCAACAAAGGTGGGAGAAGGTGCTCATTGAGGGAAGTTAGGTATCTCAGAATGCTATCAAAAGGTGATCACCATTCGTCAAAATCATAATCTGTAAAACAGTTACCATTTAGCAGCCCTGTTGTTAATGACTGTATTGTTGCTCTGCTCTCTCATGTACCCACCCTCTTGCTTGCCTTCTCTTTGGGACGCCCATTCTTCAGGGCAGGGCTAGTCATGCACTCTGTGTATGCTCAGCAACTGGCCCAGCGGGACTCGGCATTTAGTATATTACAGATAAGCAACAACAGCGACTAGACTAGACTAGACTAGAATATTTTAATTGGAAGGAACCTACAACGATCACCTAGTCCAACTGCCTGACCCCTTCAGGGCTAACCAAAAGTTAAAGCATGTTATTAAGGGCATTGTCCAAATGCCTCTTGAACACTGACAGGCTTGGGGCATCGGCCACCTCCCTAGGAAGCCTGTTCTAGTGTTTGACCACCCTCTCAGTAAAGAAATGCTTCCTAATGTCCAGTCTAAACCTCCCCTGATGCAGCTTTGAACCATTCCCACGCGTCCTGTCACTGGATACCATCTACTCATAAGAAAGGCTAGTGAAACAATCTGCCATTCTCCTTGAAGACTTATATTTCTGCTTCTTCCAGAGAACTGTATGAAGACTGAGAAACTTCATCAAGCAATTGCAGTAAACAGTCTCTTCTTTATGTTTCGTGTAGCATTTCTTGGTGTTCTTTCTTCCTGACAGCTCAGAGTAGGAATATCTGGTGAGTATGTATTCCCCATTGTTTTCAAGTACAGATATCCTTTGGCCATGGTATGAAGGCTTCAGATGAGGACGACGATTTGTACCTCGTTTCAGTTATAATACATGGTAGAATACCAAGAGCCCTTTACAGCTGAAGGAAGAAATATGTAGTATAAAACAGTGGCTTACTGTATTCTGCTACAGATAGAGCTTGAATTTATATAATGCACTGGATGGCAGTCATTTTAGTCTGATTTCTTGTAAGGGTAGTGCTTTAAGCACCAGGGCCCAATTCTGCAAGACTTTCGCACAGAGACCCAAGGGTTTAATTCAGACTGTATGAGATACTGGGTCAAAGTCACAAAGAGTTCATTTCTGAGCTGGGGACACTGGACTAGATCCTCAAATGTGTTCATGTACCTACTTCTGGCTTCAAACTGTGTTTTCAGAACTTGTCTAATATAAGATATGGTAAGTTGTAGCAGCGATGAATTTCCCTGGTTTTGAGAAGGTTTTAGGGGGCATTGTGTCAGAACTAAGTTAATTAACCATAAGTTCTCCTTGTATTATTGTGGTAAAAGTGGCCAAGAAATACTTGGGATGTTGGAAAAACAAAAAGAAGGCTAAAGCAAAGGTAGCCTACAGTTGTAAACTAAGGGAGACAGGACAAATGGTCTACCTTAATTTCTTATGTTCAGGAGGGAACACCTAGCAGCCATACAGTATTATTTCAGCTGGTTACTTATGTCTCTGGTTCTTTGCTGTCAAGAATAACAGTGCTTCTGTGATTTATTAGACATGTTCATTGCTGTTAAATGGAAATGAAAAGTATGTGTGGAAAACATAAACAGAAAGGAATTAAGGTACGGATGCTGCTACTAATAATTTTTTTAAAGCATGTTTCCATTTTACTCACTGTGCAAGTTCCCTCAAGCACACCCTGCAAAAGTGCCTTCACAAATTGCATGGAAACATATCTTCAAATGTCACCATTCCAGTTGTTGCACAGGATAATAGTATTTATCTAAATCTAACCACATTGGGGAAAAACAGCCAATTAGTGACTGTTCTTATCATTCCAAATCTACACAGAAACACTGCTTTTCAAGGGAATAATGTAAGAGAAAATGCCTCTTGAAAAACTCCAGCCAGAGGTCACAAGAGAAACTATTAAAAGCTTTTCTAACAGAAATACTATTTTGAAGAACAGTAAATACTAATTCATGTTTTTTTGAGAGACTCCTTACTGCTGTCATTCACTCAGCTCATATTTGTGAGTATTCTAAAATTTAAATCCAGTAAGTCCACATATTCAGAAGCAGGAGCTTTGTGCATGAAAGAATAGTCATAGATAAGGTCAGGACAAATCCTACAAACCTAGAGCAGATTCACTGTTCATCCGAAATCAGTTATTTCTTGCTACCCACCCATTCATTTAAAACCCCAGAAGAGTGATGTGCACACATGCTCACAAAAAAATCTGTTTTAAAAAGTTAATATTTTCAAGCCACACACTCTCAGGGTCAAACCCAGTTTTCCATATATTCAAGCAGTATTACTGAACTCAGTGGGACTTCCAGCACGTGTTACATGAACAGGGCTGAACATGTAGCTGGCCTGTTTCTTTACCTATGAAATTGACTCATTTCAGGAAGATGGGAGTGTCACAATAGTCTGTGCTTCACCTCCCCCAGAAGACTTCTCAGCAAAGTCAGACCTTATGTGTAGTGAGCACCCTTGTTAATTCCTGCTAATATAACCTTGAGTGGGAATAAAACCAGGAGTGCACCGTCACAAATTGTTACTTGTACTGTTTTGTCTAATTCTTGCCAAGTTCCCAGAAGGGAACTGGACCAGTCTCAACAGTGCCTTAAGGCAGAGCACCCTAGACAGGTGTGTCTGCCTTTGCCAGAGGTGTGTGCAAAGAAATGTTCAGGGTGTTTCCAACGCTGGTACAGTTTTGGAGTCCTTTTACAGAGGCTGTAAGAACACTGTGAATAAAACCCTTGGAGCTCAGTTATCTGTGTGAAAAGTGAGAGGATATACAAATGTGCTGCTGCTTTTGGCAGTGGTGGTCTGCATTGATCCTCCAGCATAACATTGAAGGCATGGTCAGACTTTCTTATCCCTATAAAAGTCACGTTGGTTGAAGGACGGAAGGGAAGGAAGTGCTGCTTCTCAACTGCCCTTCAGCCATCTCTCTTCCTTTCCTTTCAATATAAAGTTGAATGTCTATATCTCATGGACAAAGAGATAGTGAGAGTAGAGAGAAACTGAGATTTTATTTGGACAGCAGACCTCTCCTTAAGTTCAAAGCCTAAGCTGGGCTCCAAGGCACAAGTTTTAAACAGTTAACATTTGGGGGCAGAAGTTGTTGAGGGTATTGCTGCAACAGAGGGAGGAGCCTTACTAAACCTCGACATGTTAAAATACAAGCTAAGCATGCAAAATATTAATTTTGTAAGGGTCTGTAGTGTATTTCACCTACTCAAGTAAAAGATCTTCCATGTTTAAAGTCCTGCAAACCAGTAAACCATGAATAGATATGCTGCATGACACTCCCTCCTTCCTAGATGTCAGAATTACACGGTAAAAGTTACAGAAAGTAAGTTGTGAAATGGAAGAATCTTATCCTGGTTACTGCAAAACACAGGAGGGTGCATGCTTTTAGGTTCCTGAAGTATTTCTCAGGTGGTTGGAGACATTCAACATTCAACCTCTGTGCGCCCTAAGAGTGCACTGGATATGGGCACCAATAACTGCCTAATGCATACCCTGCTGTGGCTTACTTCTGTAATCAGTTGTATGGAGCAGCAGGCACAAGAGAGCAGTGGCAGTCCTGCTGGCTGTTATTAATTATTAAGCATGTTTCCTTGGCTATACATGTTATTTGAAGCTGCCAGCCTTCTTTTAAAGTTTTGGAAAACTTGGGTTTGTAATATATTGTACCTTGATTTTTTGTTTAAACTCCTTTTTTCCAAACAGACCCTATTTCTCAACCTTTAACGTTGAACATTCACTCTATTCCAAGATTTAGCTCCTTGTCCCGGACATATTAAAGCTGGTGTGATAGATGATCATTACTCCTTTAGAGTCTTCCTACCCTTTGCTAGAAATATGGCCCATTTTCACAGATACCTTTCCTAAAACCAGTCGGGAAAGAGGTCTGTCCTGAAGAGTTCACAATATAGATAGATAAAATAGGGTAGAGAAACGTGCATAGAAATAATTGCCCAACGTCACACGGCTGAGCCAGAACTGAAACCTGACAGTGTCCCCTCCACCTCATAGGCTGTCTTGCATGCCAGCTTTGCTTAGTCTCACTGAACTGGAGTCACCCATTTGTACCTGCTTTGAAATGGCTTTTCTGATATATCCTTAATCAAGAAATGCTTGGTTATATCACGACTCTACTTCTCCCCACTGCTGACAGCATGACAAATGCTGAAATCTGGCCCCTTTTTCTGTGCTGTTTTTCATCCTATCTGAATGCTTCTTCTGTCTCATTCCTTGCCCATCCCGTTGTCAATATCCATACTTATGACAACAGCTAAATGGAGCTTTCTGAAGAAAATGACAAGGAGAGCCACACTAGGATTCATCACAAGGTGTTCAAAGAATGTATAATTTGTTCTGCATAAACAGCCACCTGTAATCTCATGCTTCAGACTGCATTAAAATAAGTTACAGTCATTAAGAGCCTGCACCATCCAAAGTTGTAAAGAACAATTTTTGGTAGAAGTGAGAGTGCCTTGTTTTTAAAGGCATTGGGAAAAGGAAACAGCAAGTTTTGTGCTTGGCACAGGTGATCTGCCCCTGTCTGGAGTTAGCCTCAGCATATGAAATGAAGGAGGAATGTAGCTGAAGGTGTCTTTTTAACTAATCTTCATGTTTACGTTGGCGCTTCAGTTCTTTGTATGCCTCTGTATGTGAATGTAAAAAGGGGAGGTTGCACCTTAGTTAATATGTTATGTAGTGAGATTTTGCTTTTTTTGTCAGCTTAGCTTTTATGGTAGTTGTATTCACTGGCATTTTATTACAGACTTACTAAAAAGCTTAACTTTGAAGAAGGTAATGGCTTCATCACAGCTTTTTGTTTTGGTTTGCTATGGGCTTGTTGGCGTTCTTAAAAACAAAAACTCCAGGATCTGCATCAGTGAGATACCAAACAGAAATACGCTTGGACACTTGGCTTAGTCACACATTTTTCTAGCCATCTGCATTTAAGTGTGCTGTTACAGTCAGTGTTCTCCATTTATCAACTTATTTTGAAATGTGGTACTATGAAGACTATAGGCTAGCTATTGCTTTTACCTTTTTTCCTTGGTTTTCTGTATGATACATACATATGCTAAAGTATGCAGAATCCACAAACTGTATACAACACACAGTCCTCACCACTGCTTCAACACAGAAAGGTAGTTGAAATAGAAATAGCTCCATAGTAAGACTGCCTGTTATCTGGGTGTGATCAACACTGAAAAAGTTTTGCTGACATGAGTGATGTAGATTACGAATATTAAGAAGCCTGGTATTGCTTACCCCCATAGCTGAACATAGCTCAGTTAAATGTAGCTATACTGGCAAAAAAATAAATCCTTTTGCCGGTATACGAAACTAGCTAACTGAGACTAACAAAAGGATTATCATTGACACGTCTTGCTTGCAAGCAGGAGAGGAGGCTTGCTTTTAGCTGCGTCAGTAAAGGCCTGCATTGCTTTTACGATGAGAACCACAGCAGACTTTGTAAAGTACCAGTTACTTTTTAGTTGCAGTTGTAAAAATAATAAAGCAGAGGATGGGGTACAGGTTCACACTTTGTGTATTTGTTTAAGGGCGGCTTCTTGTCCAGCCACAGGTCAGCAATTCAGGAGGAGGCCTAAGGTGGATCTGGGAGTCTGTCTGCAGACCGTATGGATTCTGACTCTGGTGGGGGACTCCAGAGGTAGCTGTCAGATTGCTGGTCCCATTTCAGCTGCTTTGCCTTCTCACTGTGATTTTACAGTAAAACTCCGTGAAGTTGTTGGCGTGAGACTAGCGGTAAAGACCTGCTGACTCCTCTTCTCTATCGCAAAATACGAGCTGGAAAAAAATAAGTTAACTGCTTCTGAAGAAAACTTGTTTGCTTGCAGAAAATTGTGGAAGAGGTCTGTAAACACCCTGTACCAGTCACCTGAGGAGAAGAGAAATGCAGGGTTATAAAAAGAAAGGAGCCAAACTATTTGCTTTATTTGACAATTTTTAGCATCTCTGGCTGGGTGGAGAGAAGGGAATTCTGCTGCTTAGAAGAAAGGAATTCAGCTTCCAGTGAGCTGGAAGGAAGGATGCTGCACTAAAAAGAAGTTTGAGGTTATTCTAATGGTTTTGGCTTTCCTTCTTGAAGTGAAAGTGTCTAGAAACACTAAGCAAACTGACCATCAGTTTGTTTGCCCGTGTGGGCCCAAGGTGTTCTTAAGGGTTTAGGTGTCAACCTGAGGGTTTCAGTTTTCTGGGATTCTTGCAAACAGCTTGTTTCCACCAGCAGTGGGAACTGAAGAAGCTTGGACAGAGCCAAACTCCGTGGACAGACAGCTGAACTTCGGAATCCAAGTCTCAAGAAAAGATTTTGTAAAAAACCAAATGGTAGCCTGGGGAGGATGTACAGAAACCTGCAGTCCGAGGGGTCCCAGATTAGAGCCTGGAAGGTGATACTGGCTGAGATTTCAGGAGTGTTCTGCCTTACCAGCAAAGTGGTGAATGGCTAATTGGGGGTGCTGCCAGGCACTATCACAGGCCGTACTTGTCTAGTCCCAGCTCACAGCTAGATCCCTGTGGGCAGACCTTTGCGCCTGCACAGTGTCTGATTGGAATCATTGCATAGCCTGAGGCAGCTTTTTGTTATAATAATAGCCACTAGAGCCAGTGGATACAGGCTCCCTTTGACTTAATTGGACAGAGCCAAACTCCATGGACAGACAGCTGAACTTCGGAATCCAAGTCTCAAGAAAAGATTTTGTAAAAAACCAAATGGTAGCCTGGGGAGGATGTACAGAAACCTGCAGTCCGAGGGGTCCCAGATTAGAGCCTGGAAGGTGATACTGGCTGAGATTTCAGGAGTGTTCTGCCTTACCAGCAAAGTGGTGAATGGCTAATTGGGGGTGCTGCCAGGCACTATCACAGGCCGTACTTGTCTAGTCCCAGCTCACAGCTAGATCCCTGTGGGCAGACCTTTGCGCCTGCACAGTGTCTGATTGGAATCATTGCATAGCCTGAGGCATTTTTTTTTAAAATTATTAGCCACTGGAGCCAGTGGATACAGGCTCCCTTTGACTTAATGAGGAATAAAATTTTATAATCCTGTAGTGTCGGCTAGGGAACAGAGAAAACTCTTTTACCAGCTTCTCCTGGGTTTTTGGGTTTGTCATATTTTTTTCCGTTGGTTTAGATTAGTTTTAACACGCGTTTTATTACCTCTGTTTGCAGACTGATTTTTTTGAACCCAAGCATGTGCAGAAACCCCATGCTAGTATTTCAAAGCATCAGTTTTGTAACATCCTTATGTATAAGGTTTTGGTTTTATTTTAGTGAGGGCAATTACTAATACTTGTGTAAAGTTGTCCTGCTCACTTCTGATCCTGTTTATCTGACAGTGCTTGTCTTTTAAATTTATTTCTTGTGCTCCACTAATTATTTCTCCATGAAGAATATTCATAGACTTAAGTCATTGCTCCAAGCATTAACATCACAGCTTTCTTCTCTTGCTGTGTTTCATTGTGACTTACTATTAACTGACTTCCTTTTCAAAAATAAATTATTTTGGTTTATATTTGACACAGTCCTGCTGGTACTTGATATTATTTCATTGTGCTAGGGCTGCCCTTATGTTTATTCTAACAAACAAGGTTTCTTACTTTCCCTTGAATTTCTCTTCTCCTCAGAAGATCTTCTTTTAACTTGCTTGGCTTATACTCTTGTTTTGGAAAGCTTTATTTTGGTTTTTTTTGTTGGTTTGGGTTTGTGTTGGTTTTTTTTCAATAATGTTCAGATAACCATTGCAGTCAGCTTAGGACCTATTCTCACAATTTTTCTTTGACCTGTTTATTAGAATACCACATAACTCAGAAGATAGTAATTCTGATTGCTGGCACATTTCCCTTCTTTTCCCTTTGATCTATAAAATAACTGCTCTGTAAGCTGACCTCTCAGGCAATTCCTTGTAAATAAAATGTGCCTTTCCCCAGAGAGGTTTCTGCACGGATCAGAAGGCTGAAGCTGTTGGCCTTGCCTAGTGAAGTGTTCCCACCCTGAGTTTTCTCTGGAACTGTGGTTGGAAGAGGTGACAGCTATATGGACGTGTAGCAGCAGGAAACATTGGGCTGATCAAGCAGTGTTTTGCCTATCACTTTGGAGAAGTTTGTCTACTGTTAACAAGATGCATCTCTTAGTTTGGAAACCCCCATTTCTGGTGAGCCCTTGTTCAGCTTCTGCAGGAGTGCTGCATGGTCCTTTAATGGCTGCGGGCACTTCACACACAGCCGTGTGTGTCTCTGTGTGTGGAGGGGGGTGTTTTCCTTTGCAGTTGCTTGTTCTCACTCGCTTCTAGGAAAAAATGGAACTGGTACAGACACTGCTTCTGCTTCTCTGCCAGATGCCTTACCATGCTAAAATGATTAGCTTTATTTGCTTCAGCTTTGTATGCTCAGAATTAAATTAGGCAAGTTATTTCTGTGACAAATGTCAGGATAAATCCTATACTGACCTGTACTTTGTTGAATGCAGTTACTAATGGAGTCACTGGTTGATTTACACAACAATAGAACTACTTAAGATACCTTTTCAGCAGGAGTATTGCCCCAAATTTTTACAGAGTGAGTAGAAACAAAATATTTGTTGATGCATCAAAATAAGAAGATCTGATATTCAGAATCTGCAGGAGTGCTACAAAGGAGTGCTACCATTTGAAAAAAAAAAGAGAATTATGTTAAAGATTGACTAGTTTTCTGATCCTGCAGCCTTTACTTGTGCCTTTATTATTATTCTCGTTCTCATGATTTGGAAGACTAAGATTAACACATATACGTATATATATATACACACACAAGTATATATATCATGCACAGCACCAAGCCAAAGTTTACTTTTTTCCTCACTTGCGGTGGACTTTGTCCTGCAAAATTCTGAGTTTCACTTTCAATGAGAGATTCTCAACAGCTTCCAGGACTGGATCTGAACAGGCCTGAATGGTTTGGTAGTGAGCAAAGAGGAGATTTCCTTCTGCAGTGTTCCATTTGAAGCAGTGTAAGCAACACCGAAACTCCAGTAATGTAATGGTTACCTGATCCCTGCTGTTGTATGCTAGCGTGATAAGGCTTTGAAAAATGTATCAGCTGAAGCAAGACATGCAGAATGAGAGCCTTTGCAACAGCATCCTGAGGGAAATGGAAGAAAGAACCTGCATTTTGCTATTTGTACAGCGAGTCTGGTATTATCAGTGTAAATCTGCAGAAGTACAAAGAGACACGAGAAAGGCCAAAATGATAAAGACTGGGTTACTGTAGAAGCTAAGCCTCTAGGAACGAGTGTTCTCATTCATGGACGACTGACTTAGGGTTGCTCGGAGTTACTATGAACATTTGTGTTTAGACAGTGACTCAGTATCTAGTGGTAAATTGTGAAGGATTGGTCTTCCCTCTGCTGCTCAAGGATTTAAGAGCTACATGGGAGACTTCCAGCCCACTTGATGCCTGTGGCAACTTGTTCAGTCACAGACTGAAGCATAATCCTTGCATATCTGTTTTCACTGGGTATTAATTCAAGTGACTGGCACACAGAGACAGGCAGGAGTAGCCAGATTGCAAAGTTGCTGAACGGTGCTATATTTATCTCTGTGTATTGCTTCAATGTATGGGACCATATTTCATGGTTCACAGAGATGCCCTACACTGAGATGATTTGCGTACGGTATTTTCCCAGTTAACTGTAGAGGCTGTTTTTGGAGGGCTCTGTCTGTCATTTAGGAAACATGGAGAAGTAAGTGATAGAGCAGTTCAGCCTGCAGGTCGCCTACCTGAACAAAAGATTCACTATGACTTTAATTTACACTCCCAGCAGTGTAAGGGCCGAAAGTCTCAGTGACCATTCAGAAAGTGAAATAGAACATGGGCTGTGGGCAGCTCCCAAATAAGAGCTGTGGTTCAGCTGGAAGATTGCGTGCAGTCGTTTGCATCCGTGTTGGAAGGAAGTCGTGTCAGCTAATGTGCAACCACTGCAGTACAGAGCCCAGCGTATTGAAGGTAAACTGCGCGGGTTCAGTAGCTGCTATGCAACCAACAAAAGAAAAGTCCCTGAGCCCTTTGCAGAAAGGGTGGGGCAGGTAACTTGGAGTGGGAACCCTCTCAACCATCCAGGCTTAGGAAGCAGAACTTACAGGTTGTTAGCAAATATTTGAATATATTTGAAAGTTGAGATAATTTAAGTTATTTCCTGTCAGGGAGAAGTGATTAAAAGGATTTTAAAAATAAATCATCAGTGTTCGAATGCAGGTAACTGAGTACAGCTCTTGGAAGCATCCTCCTTGAGGTGACGGCTGCCTTTACCCTCAGCACAATGTGTGTAGTTTGTCTTTGCATAAACTCTCCTGATCTTTTTTGGTATTTCAGTGGAAACAACCCCTTTGTACACCTCTGGTAGTAGTGCCTGTTCTTTGCTCTCTCTTGCCCCGTAAGGCAATTCGTTGCCTTTCTTGCTTGCTCAGTTAAGGTGTTCATGGCAGAGATCCTAGACTCTGCTGCCATCTGAACATGTGGAGGTGCCCATGTCTCCAGCCACAAACCCATGCCAATGTGGCAACAAAGGGAGAGAGTTCTTCCTACGCTAAGAGCAAGGTTGATGAGAGGGCGCCTGTCTGAGTTTGGGAGGCCTGTAGTTTCAAATCAGATGAAATGGACTGATTATGAGAGACCCCTCAACCCTACTGTTGTCTTTTGCGGACACCTGCAGTAACAAATCTGCTACAGTCAGTCATGGATGGTGACCCCAACAGCAGGCATACTTGGAGAGACTGGAAAAGCAGCTCTCCTGTCCAGAGGCCTCTTAAAGGGCCTCTTTAGGGGCTCCCTCCTTTTCTGAAACACAGCAATGAGATTACCTGTGGGTTTTTAAAAAAAAGTGTGACAGAGTAATGCTTTGATTCAATGCATGGTCTGTGTGGCAATAAATCTCTCCTAGTACCATCAATATTTTTTTCCCCAGAAGGGCAGTGCCCTGGCAGACAACAGCATGGCACATTTTCCTGTTTCTTAGTTGCCTCTTTTTAAAAAACCTTTCCTTTGGCTTTTAGGAACATACTTCATGGTAGTAATTGCCAAAACAGTAACAGCCTGCGAAGTCTCTTTGCCGCACTCTCTGTCGAAGTCCCTCCCTCACTGCAAACCACTCAGCATTTATTAACCCTTTCCTGCACTGAAAACCCATTAATGTCTGAATGACCTTTTCTCACCCTTTAGCCAAGTGCAAATAGACTAATTCATCCACAAACATTTTCATCACCATGCTTATCAAGGTTGAATAAACCCTACAGAAGTAGATAGTCCAAAATTAAGAAGAAATGGTGCATTCTATCATGGATGGCAAAGATGATACTGCATTTTCATCTTCTCCATTGGGGCCAAAGATGTCTGCCAAAGATGTCTGCTGACAGAAGGGCTAGCTGGGGCTGAGCTACAAGTTTCTGTGCCATAGCTCAGCTCTTAGCTGAAGCATTAGCTTCATTTCTGAGTCTGCCTATAATGTTACGTATAGTTTTATTTCAGGGCCATAGTGAAACCAGAACGTAATTCTCAGTCAACTTTCAAAGACAGTGTAACATACGATATTAGTGAAGCCAATACTGAATACAGTCAGAAAATGCCATAAATAGTAGCATTATTGAAAGTTAGATAGTTTTAAAAGCAATTGTTAAATCCAGCAATATTTCTTATACATAACATTTTATGGATTATTTGCATTGCCCCTTCTTTTTTAGCCCATGACTAAAACTGTCTGCTAACTGTAAAAATCTGAATTAGTTTTCTTAGGGAGATGAGCTCAAGCTTTAAGGCAGCAATTAATTAGGTAGGTATCTCTGGTTTTCATGCTGGAAATCCTGCACAGGCAGGATTTTGCTTTCAGTATCCCTGCTTAATAGCTTGTAACTTGCCACAGCATCACTGCAGAAATAAACCACCTGCTAGCAAAAGAAACAGTGGGTAACGTATAAAGTTTCTCCTTGGTTCTAGATTTTAACTTGACTTTGTCTTATTTTAAGTAAATGAGTCATATCTTTCCTTTGAAACCTTTGTGCTTCATAATACATGTTCTAATTGTGATTCTTACCCATACTTTGGCTATATTAGCCCCATATAATGGCTAATTAATTCTGTACTCTGATACCTATCTTCTCTACTGCTGTGAAGTGTACACTGTTGAATTTTTGTTGTCAATTCCTAAGAAATGAGAAGCTTTGATTTTGGAGTTATCAGCGAGAAAATCACACACAGAACCTTTAATGAATCAAATATTTATTTGCTGCTTGTGATTAGGATGCATAGCAAGAGTCCATTATAACTTGCCTCTCTAAATTTTCACACAGAGGTCAGATAGTCTTAATCCTTTTGCCAAGGAATGAGGGAGGGAAGCATTGTACCCTCCTCCCTGCATACCTGCCTGAAGGCCAAGGACACAGCAACCTTGATAGCATTACACTGACAGTTCATTCAAAGATGTCAACAAAGGAGGTTTTTTAAAATAGACTCTAATTTAAAAATGTTAGTGGAATGTTTTGAAAAGAGAAAGTAGCCTTCCCTCACCCTTTCACTCCCTCCTTGGATTTTCTTTCTGACTTAGCTGACAGCTATGCTTTTGTATGAAACCCAAGGAACAGACAAGGTAAAGTAGGAAACTGGAACTCTGTGTTCAAGTATCAGAGCAATTTGCTGCAGCACTACACTTATAAGATTCACCTTTTTATAACAAGTATGAATGACAGAAAAGATCTGCAGCATGAACCTGAGATTGGGCTGTATATTCTGTACCTGTACCAGAGGCTCCTGGGGACAGCAGTGGGACAAGTTGTACTCTGCCTGTTTTCATGAGTGAACGGCCTTGCGGGTGATACAGGTTGCAGCAACCGGAACAAAGTCAATTGTGGCCAAGTGCCAGCTGTGTTAGTGCAGTTCTTATTTCACAGAAATTTCTTGCTATACATTTAAATCAATCCCGTTCTGCTATGCAGCACATTTTTACAATCCCTTTGCCTGATCAAACTGCAATACTGTTATGAAATAGTCTGATGGAGTTGCAAAGGAAATGGCAACTGTTAATGCTTTTTCAAAATGTAACCAAAGAGTATCATACAGATGAATTCATAAAACCTGTAGGAGAGAGAGTTGTCAACTTTGTAAGTTTTAAGCCTGATGGCAGTTTATCCCAGTACAATTCCTAAGAACCAAACAGTTCTCTCATATTTGTAAAGTGTTTCTTTACTCATGCAAAAGCTAAACGCTTAACTTTGTGAATGCTTCCAGTGTCTGTGAGATGTTTGAAAACATTGGAAGGAAAGATGTACTTAAGTGCTTGCAAGATTAGACACCATGGATGTAGCCTTTAGCAATTTGTACAACTTGGACTTTCCTTATTTACTCTGTCAAAATAGAAAATACTTATTTAAATCCTTTAATCTGAAATAGTCTTATATGATTCTTTCCCTACAGGTTTCATGGTTTTAGTCTATTAAAACAAGAGGCAAAACCAAAACACTTATCCATATATCTTGCTGAAAACTTTCTGTTGGCTTCAAACCAATCTCTAATACATGCTGAATGAATATAGAAGTGACCAAAAAGAATACACATCTCACATATTCACCACTGCTTCAGTATCAAAGGCATACCCTGTAGCTCTTGAATGTAATACTTGTCTCCTGGCTTCAAGTTAATAATAATTAACTCTCCCACTAATTTTGAAATAATGGAAGGCTTTCCTTTATCTACTGATTAGTAAGAAACAAGGAAGAGACTTTGATGTCCTCCCCTTGGAATTGTTGTAATATTTTAGCTTAAGCCTCCTGACCTGATTTGTAAGGGTTCAAGTCAAGAAGGATTAAATTTTTCTCATAACTGAAAAACAGTTCTCTACTGCTAGCTCCTTTTGAGATTCTTCTCTTATCTCCAAGGTCAGGTAAAAACATCAAGGGGTTAGAAATATGCTCTGTCTGTGAGATAGCTCAAGATGACCTTGTAGTGTTCTCCCACATAAAAAAGTTCATTTATTTCTTCTTAATTTAAGCAATGTGCTTAAATTAAAGCTCAGAAGAAAACAGCACAAACAGCCTCCAGCAGCTTTAAAACTGATACCCTACCTAAAATTAAAGCTCAGAAGAAAACAGCACAAACAGCCTCCAGCAGCTTTAAAACTGATAGACCAGACCTAATTTTCAGGCTGTTTCAAATATCTTACGCTTCTTTCTTTGATGAGTTTTAACAACTAATATTTTCGCAGGATGTTATTGCTCCAGAGTGGCTTTCTCTGCCTGTTACAGATTTTTTAGATTTTCATGCCTAGTGAGCTATTTGCAAGATCCACTTTCTGTTTTCCTTAAGAAATCAAGGAGGATGTCTTCTGCAGATTAATTCTCTGCCACTGCGTTGTTCTCATTATACTAGCTGTTGAGGGAACATTTCCTTTTTGCAGCTGTACACACGTGAAAGTAAGGTCTTTGGGGTATCTTTCTATGTATCATGGACTGGCATCCCTAAGCTAGCTCCTAATGAAATCAGGCTGTGCACTCTGTTCCTTTTGCGCTGTCCTCTTTTTTTAAAATGATTTTTATTATTTTATCCAAGTGATCTTTCATCTTCCCGTCGTAGGTAAAAACCCTTTCGGTCTGACATAGTGCTTTAAGTGACTACTTTCTGAGCATGAAGTTATTATGTCCGTGCTGTTTAGAATACACATAGAAGAAATAGAATATGGTGTTTGTGTCCTCCAAATGCTAGGTGAAGTCAGTGGAAAAACCTGCACAGATTACAGTGGGGTTTATCTGCGAGTGTCTTGCTCCCCGAAATACTTCGACGACCGCCTCATCCTTACTACTCACACGCACCCCCGTGTGGGCAAATTCTGTATCGTTCCCTCCTCCTCCTGGCTTTCTAGAGTGAATCACCGGCAACAGAAGCGTCTTGCTGTCCCATCGTGGCATCCTCTAAAACATAGAGAGGATCTTTGACAAAGAAAAAAAAAAAAATTAAATAGTGTGAATCTCTAATGAAAAAAAAAAAAATTAAATAGTGTGAATCTCTCCGTACACGTGTTTCATTTCTCCAGGCTGGAGCTGAGATTCAAAGGTTTTATAAGTCCCTGTAACTATCTTGACTTGCACAGCATGACTGAATGAGATAGAGGAATATGAGAAAAAGGGTCTTGCCTGTAAACACTGCAGTCGTGCTTTAAACAGGAAAATCAGAGCAGTAGGCCTCAAAGAGACACTGATTTCAAAATTCCCTAGAGAGGAGAGAAGATTCTTTGCAAAGGTGTATTACTAACACACAGTCTCATTTGGTGGGGGAAACTATTTCATGTCAGGTCAGGCTCGTGCATTTTACTAGCATGCAAGATGGTCTTTACATACCACACCGTACCGTATCACACCACACCACACCATACCATATATTCTTTGTTCATGCCGTTAAGGAGAAAACTGCTGGAATGATAGCAAAAGCTATCATGAGGTTCGCTGCAGTTCCCATTTTACAGCTCTTCAGTCTTCTATCAGTTTCTGAAGCTTTCATACATTGCTGTGACACTTTGTTTCTCTCAATCATCAATTTCTTTTGAGAGAGTCAGACTTTAGAGTATGGAATGTGTAGAAAGATGTTTCCATTGCAACAAAATTATTGCAGTCCTTTTTTAAGGATTTAAATATTGTAATTGGGAGTGAAGTATCTTGCAGTGGAAAATGTGGTCCCTAACTAGATAATGAATTCTGACAGAATTCTGTATTTCAGCTGTACTTATCCTAACTCAGGATATTTGCTATTCCACATTTTTATTTGCACAGTAATAATCAGAGGACACCTGCAATTATGCCAACTCTTTCTGAGGAAAAAATAACTGACCTTGATACTAATCATCCTAATGT
This sequence comes from Aptenodytes forsteri, assembly GCF_000699145.1. Lineage (NCBI taxonomy): Eukaryota > Metazoa > Chordata > Aves > Sphenisciformes > Spheniscidae > Aptenodytes > Aptenodytes forsteri. The sequence goes on along the minus strand of NW_008796051.1, from coordinate 6,291 downwards.
AACAGAATATCTGAGTCAGCTGTGTAGTTAAGTGAGGCATCATGGGCAGTGCTGTAAGCTGGAGGTCTTCAGGACAAACACACTCAGCTGAACTGTGAATCAGAGGGAGATACTCGAGGGCAGTAGGTGGTAAGAATGTTCTTCTAGAAGGACACAGCAGATTCTATAAAGTGAAATGTTTTACCCAAATAGTTTCATTTGTCTAGTGGAGTCAAATCTTACGTGACTAGGAAAAAGTAAGGACTTCTTTGCTGACTTCAGATAAATCAGAACCACAAATTGAAGGAATAACTTAAAATAATGTAGCAGTGTTAGTGTTAAAGCAGTGTGAATTCACAGCTCTCTGTTCTGCACAAGGATCCATGTATGACCAGCTTTACATATCCATCTTCCACTGTTTATTTCCTACTGTTATGGAACAAAATTTAACTGTGTTTCTCTACTGTTTTGCTTTTGTTTATTTGTTTAGGTTTTGTTGTGGTTTTTTTTTACTGTGAACAAATTTGCAGAGTTCATATGGCTTAACTTTGAAGAGAAAGGAGATAATTTCCCTCATTGGATTTCCCATTCTGGTTCATAGCAGGACCACACAGTTTTATACCAGTGCAGCTGAGCCACAGGCACCCTGCAGGACAGAGAAAAAATGTGGGAGGGGGCTGGAACTGCTTCAGCTGGCAATGGAGGGTTTTTTCCGTTTGTAATTTGTCTGTTCACCTTAAACACAGAGGAGGGGGGAGCTTAGCTACCAAAATCACGGAGCGCAGCCCTGGCACATGAGAACATTGACCCTATCTCTAAGTGCCCCAGTCTTTTGTTTCATTTGCTCTGTGTAGGTCAGAGCATCCCAGATCATGTTCTCCTGGAGGATCTTCAGAACTCCACAGGTCTCTCTGAGTCCATAAATACACTTTCCATGACGGAAAGGTCCTCATAATGCCCTGAGTAACACCACAAGAGCACCTGACAGTGGTGCTTTCTGCCGCCTTCTCTAAGCCTGCTCATATTTTCGCCTCTACCCAACGTGATGCACACTGAGGGCTGCCAAAGGTTGTGTTTGCCTGTGTGTAAAGTAGGTTACTCCCCTTTGTGCTAGCATTAACCTGTTGTGTTGTGGATGCGCACACACAATGCAATGGTGGTCACAGATAGTGAGGAGTAGCTGATAATGGTATAAACCGGGACTAGTCTGGCTATGCTTTGACATGCTTAACCAGACCTAAGTTGATTTAGGGGCTGGAGAGACATTGTAGCTCTATGCAAAATATTCAAAGGTTCCCTTCCACACATTAAATGAAGAAACAATCCAGATTTTTCATTGAGGAAGGGTGGGTGATCTTATTTGAGACACCTGATAAAATTCAACTTCAGTAAACCAGTTTAACCTGAAGTGTTCATGGTGAAACATATTACAGCTGTCTTCCCATGGATCTGGTCTGTGTTATTTATTTTCTGCATTGTAAGAGTGCTTTGTTGAATTAGACAAAAATGCATAATACAGTGCTCTTCCCTCTGCTCCAAAGAAACTGAGAGTCATTACGTTTTCCAGCAAATCTAACTGCATGAAGTATTCCTAACACAATACTCACAATTAATGTTTCCAAAAGAACAGTTAAACTATAAGAGGAGAGCTGATATTAATATACATTGGATTAAATCTAATCAGTGTGTGTAAAGGAGGCTTCTCATTTAAGGGAACTTAAAACCGACAGAGCTTAAGCTGACAGATTTTTCCTTCCGCCTCTATTCTGAAAGAACACTCGATCAGGCAAGGATATTCAAATATCCTGGGCTTTCTGGGGAAATGTTGGAGTACGGTGTATAGGCAAAAGAGAGAGAAAGGACAATCTTAGAGCACACACAGTTGACTAATACTGGTGCAAGATGTGAAAAAAAAAATAGGGCTACAAGCAAGGCAATAGAGATCAGTTATTTGAGTAATCAGTAGAGCAAGATTTAAAATATTCTTTTTTAAATAAATGCAATTGTGATTAAATAGGACCTTCGTTTTAGGAGTTTCTCTAAGGTAAAACAGTCGGAAAAGATACAAATGCTTGATATGGTAACTAGTCTCCTGCCTGTACTCATATCACTGCCCAAAATAAACCCTAAAAAGAAATACTAAAATGAATCCCGAGAAACTCTTTGCTAATAAATTAAATGTGCTAGTAGATAACTTACTGTAACTTACTCCTGAAATCACCTTGTTTTTTCCCCTATCAGTAACAGACATAAAATTTTACAACACACAGTACAAGTCTTCAACATTTTAGTCATTATGAGCTGAAAATGCAATCTTGCTGTGTTAAACAGACTGTGTTTATTAGGTGATGGTAGCAAATAATGCTGGCTATAGAAATAGTTGTTCCACAGAAGATGCTCCAGAGGTAGCCGCTTGGCTGTTTAAAACACTGATGCAAGAAATGTATTGTCTTTTGCAAATTCCAGTTCTAAACAAAACCTGAAATCTTCTACAATTCAGTTAAAAGTCCCAAGATTAAACTAACAAGAGTTGTGTCAGTCACTTGATCCCTTCATTGCCTGCCACTGAATCTTCTCTGCCAGAACCACTGTGGAGGGGCTGGTGGGGCTCACTGAAAAGCACGTGTACCACCTCTGGAGTGGCTGTTGTAGTGCTGAAGGGACTGAATACACTTCCACGTCCTCCAGAGTAGCTGGAAGCCTGTACTATATGCTTTATGTAGTTGGTGTAATGTCTCTTAAACAGAGTAGAAATATTTCCAATTAAATGAGCTTATATAAGTTTATACCGTGAGAAAAAATTCTCTCTTACATGGAAAAGAACTTAAGTAATTGAAATCCTTCTTCCTTCCTAAAAACAAGTACACTCCAGAGATAGCTGGTTCAATGGCAAGATGAGAGGAAGATTTCTGTGGGAGCAACTGTGTCCAAAATACAGCCAAAACCTACTATTCCAGAAAGACACATTTCTAAACAGTGCGAGACAGATTGTGAAGACTTTTTCATGTAAGAGTGAATGGAACTGAGGCAGAGGAAGCATGCGGGGACTTATGAAACGTACCACTCAAATACACAGACAGGACCAGTGACACAGGTGGCTGGAAGGGCAGAAGCAAGTTTGTTGGGATTGTCAGCTGGAGGAGACACAGTGCTTCGGAGCCGATAGCTGGCTTGAAAGATCTTCTCGCTGCCTTGACGACACTCAGGGCCCAGCTGACATCGCTCACTAGGACCATTCCTGCCACCTCCTTCTGAATGGCTGCATTTGCCTCATCACCTTCCTCAGGTGAACCCAGGTCAGCCATGGGTGAAGGCTGGGCAACGAGGAACAGTTGGCAGAGCGGGGCACTAGCAGAGACTGTGGTCCACAGTGGCGGGGGGAGCAGTGGCAGCCAGCGAGGTGTAGCTGCAATGCCACGGCAGCGGTTCCGTAAATTAAAAGGCTGATGGGCAAAATACCTGACCCCACAAAGTTAAAGAAGCAGTTTTTGGAAGAGAAGGGCGTACCACCTTCTCAGGTGAGTAGCTGTGGGGGTCAGGGGCTAGCTCTGCTCCAGGGTGAATGCTGCACCCCCGGAGGGAAGGGCAGTTTGGGGGGGGTGCCTCCCCCACCGCAGGACCACGGGTGCTGACGCAGGGGTGCTCAGCCCGTGGTAAACCTGTGCTCCCCTGCTGCTCGTCACCTGGCCCGAGGGGGTGAGCTGCGGGGCTAATGCGCAGGCACCAGCAAAACTGCAGAAAGCCAACGCGCGCGCCTTCCGGCTTCTGTAGCGCCTTTGCAAATGCTTCTCACGCTAGAAAGCCTCCCGGGAGGTAAACTGACCCCTCCGGTGCAGAAAAAAGCCGCATCGCTCCGCTTCCCCTATTAAATACTGGAGAGAAAAAACCACTTGAGGGGAAGAAGCTGAACGTGATGCCTAGGGGCTTCTCCCCCAGGTACTTCTGTGCATGGCTGAACCCAGCAGCTCTCTACACAGGCACGACGGCTCACTTACACGGAGCTCATTGCAGGCACGAGGCTTGCGATCCTGGCACAGAGCTGTCGCAGTCGAGCCCTGCTCTCCTCCTTACTTGGGCCGAGTGGCTGGAGAGGGGCTGAAGGAGAGTCGTGCCGGAGGAAGATCTTCTCAGCAAAGCGGTTTCGCTTCCGTCTGTGCAGGATGCCAACCTGGGGAAAGCAAGCGGCATGAAAGACGTTCCAGTTGCGAAAGCGTTCGGACAGCCCTTGGCCCCTTCGGCTTGCTCATGCCTCGTTGCTACAGGAGTCTGCAGCCCTGTGACAATGGGAACTGCACTGGCAGTAAAACAACAACTATCGTTACGGCAACACACGGGGACTAGCGCATCTGCTTATGGCTTAATCCGATTTCTGTTGAAGTCAGTAAAACCGCCCGTCTCAATTCTTACAGTGGGTTCGGACCCACCGGGTGACTTCCCCTTCTGGCATCAGCTCACTGTGAAACCCAAATCCCTCTCAGGGTGTTGCACAGGATCTCTGCATGAAAGCTGGAGGGGGAAAAGACGAGCCACAGGTGGAGGCCGGTGGAAGATCTGCCAGCTGTAGCAACAGGCAGGCAGCATGGCAAGGGCAGGAGGGGGTCAGAGCCTCCATCAGGCAACAGGGGGAGGAGGAGGTGATGTGGGAAGAGTTATGTGCAGATGTGGCGGTGCAGGATTTGGAGGCGAGGGCCGACCTCGCAGTTACTGTGAAATAAGAGGGACCAGGGGGGGAGGTGAGGGAGGGGACAGGTACGGTTGGGCGAGCAGAAGACAGACGATCCTGCCGCAGGCATTTTGATGAACTGGGGAGGCAGGTGGTGAGATGGAGGCAAAGGCTCCAGTGATTTGAGCGGGACCAGGAACAGAGCTCAGTTCAAAGTGAAATTTCACACGTCCAGCGGAGAACGGAAGGATGCTGGAAACCCCTCGATTCCACAGAAGATGACAAATTGGCATCTAGACACATTCAAAGGCCAACAGGCTTGAACCGCATCATGGAAAACAAAACCCATGCTGTGTTGCTGGCAAGTGTTGTTCCTGATAGTTACTTTAGTACCTAGTTTTTCAAGATAAAAGGGCTTCATATTTGGGAAAAAGGTGTAGTCAAACACCTCAACGCCCCTGAGAGATCCTCGGGGGGAGACATTAAAATTCGTTCCTATTAGTTGTTTCCCACCATGCAGTTCTGAGGAAGGCCAGCAACAAAATCCTCTTTTTGTTTCGTGTAGGCCCCTATCTAATCTCAGGTTGGCTTATGTCCCCTGCGCCGGCCGCCCCCACTTGCCTCACAGCTGTGGTTCATACAGCTAGGGTGGCCTCCTCCCCAGCCATACCCACCCGTACAGGGGGCTGCCTCAGTCTGCTGGCCATCCCGCTGGGAGAGCAGCAGCATATGCATCAGTCTGTAGGTATTAATGTGAAACATCTTCCCCATGTTCTTAGTAGCTCTGGGATCCGGTACCACGGCCCCTTCAGGTTGCATAGCAAAGCTTCCCAACGGTTCTGTCTCTAGCACTCTCCATTCAGTAGTCTATCTCAAATCCAGGCCAGAACAAGCCACAGCTGATAGTTGTTTTCTCCAGATCTAACACCCAAAGCTGTCCTGAGACATTATTTGCTCCTTTGTTTTTTGCTGTAGGGGTTTCTGCTTTGTAGAGAGGCAGAGCATGCACACTTCCTTATTGTATTGCAGCAGCCAGTAGTGTGCGTGCATTATTGCACCATCAGTTCAGACGTTCCGTCTCCTCCCGAGAGCTCTGGTTTCCAGTGCTGCATCTTCTTTCCCTCCTATTCCACGCGCAGCCTTTGCTTCCGTGTCCCGGTGCGTGCCAATGCTCCTGCTCTCCTTCAGCTGGCAGGACTGCATTGACTGACACTGCTCTGGAGTCAGCAGGCCAGCGGTCAGGGACAGAGCGGTTACCAACCCAGACACCGGGACGGGGTGGGAAGCAGACCCTGCCCAGTGGAGACAGAAACCTTTGGGCAGGGCCCCCTGGGACCGGCAGCACTGGCAGCAGGGGCAGACAGTTCGGGCCGCACCAGGCACCCCGACACGTAGCGGCGAGCCCCAGGCCGACA
>NW_008796051.1:0-210 GCF_000699145.1 Aptenodytes forsteri | reverse complement strand
CCCAGCCCCCCAGCCGTGCTGGCGGCTCAGCCAAGCACAGCTCGCTCCCCAGCTGGGATGAGCGCACTGCTGAACGCAGCCCACTGTGGGTGCTGGACTGGGAACAGTCACACAGCCCAACAGTGCTGCTCCCTCCCACTTGGGTGGCCCTTACTTGTGCTGTCATGCTGCCCAACATGGGGTAAGCCACCCCCTCCCTCCCTCCCCCCT
>NW_008796050.1:0-311 GCF_000699145.1 Aptenodytes forsteri | reverse complement strand
CCAAGAAGCAAGAAGCCCAAGAAAGCAGGGGGGGGGGGGCAGGCCGTCCCAAGAAAGCAGCGAAGAGCCCGGCCAAGGCGAAGGCGGTGAAGCCCAAAGCAGCCAAGCCCAAGGCGGCCAAGCCGAAAGCGGCCAAAGCGAAGAAGGCGGCGCCCAAGAAGAAGTAAAACGACTGAGGAGAAATTACAGAGTCTACTCATTTAAATAAACCCAAAGGCTCTTTTAAGAGCCACCCACTTACTCTCGGAAGGAGCTGGAACACTACAGTAATCGCAGCAGCAAAACCAAATCTTTTAAAAAAGGTTTTGGTT
>NW_008796049.1:5643-6503 GCF_000699145.1 Aptenodytes forsteri | reverse complement strand
GCAGCCGCTGGCGGGTAACGGCACCCAGGGTGGCGCCGGCGCCCCGCTGGCACCGGGGATCACCCAGCGCAGCCCCGAGGCTGCCGGGGAGGGCAATGCCCACCCGGAGAGCAGCACCGGTGTGGCTGCTGCAGAGGGGGGGGGGGACCCGCCTCCCCCGGGGGGAAACCCAGAGCCTGCGGCAGGGTGCCCGCTAGCCACTGGCCACCGTGGCCCCACACGGACTCCGCTTGCCACGACCTGATGCCAGGAAGGGAGCCTTGTCGTGCGCGGGGTGGGGGAGCCGCGGCCGGGCTGGTCGTGCTGTGGCCTCACTGGAGAGACTGGGGGGGGAGCAACGAGCCCCAGGGGCAACCACTGGGGAGCTGCTGGCTGTGGGGCTGGTGCCTGGTGCTGGGGGGCACCCCCCAGGAAGGGGTGCAGGGAGAGCCGGGGTCGGGGTGAGCCGGGGACTTGCCCGGCCCCATCTCCCCAAGGGCTGCGGGTGCCTGAAGACAGTCACAGGCTGCGCTGCCAGCACACGGTTATTTATTCTATTTATGAGCTGCTCCCTGGACCTTTATAAGGGGAGCCGGGGTCGGGGTGAGCCGGGGACTTGCCCGGCCCCATCTCCCCAAGGGCTGCGGGCGCCTGAAGACAGTCACAGGCTGCGCTGCCAGCACACGGTTATTTATTCTATTTATGAGCTGCTCCCTGGACCTTTATAAGGGTTTTTCAATTAAAAGAACACTTTGTCCTACTGCCGCAGGGCTGCCTGGTGCCGGGAGGGGACACGGGGACACCGGGGCTCAGCACGGCTGCCCCAGCAGCCGCCCGATGGCCACTTTGGCGCTGGCGATGGAGTCGGTGACAGAGAACAC
>NW_008796049.1:3740-4240 GCF_000699145.1 Aptenodytes forsteri | reverse complement strand
GCACCGGGCACCGGGGTGTCCCCACCACCCCTGGCCCGGCCGGGCCCTGATAAGCCCCCGGGCGCTGTCGCCTGGTGGAGGCGCCCACCTCCTGGCCGAAGCGGCGATGAACGAAGGCGTGCACGCTCTCATCGGGCTCCGTCCCGGCTGGCGCCAGCAGGTCCCGCACCCCGCTCCAGAGCAGCGCCCGCGAGAAGGGGGGCACTGGCCGCAGCAGGCCCCTGGGAACACCAAGGGCTCAGGGGAGGGCGGCCCGCGGATGGCACCGGGGTGGCGCTGGGGCGGGCACCTACCCCAGGCCCGAGGGCAGCTTGTGCAGGGCCCCGCCGGTGTAGAGGAAGCGGTTCCTGGAGGCTGGGTGGTCCCCAGGGACAGGCAGGACATCGCCCTCCAGGCCGAGCTCGGAGACCTGCGGGGACACGGGCAGGCCGGGGGGGACGGGCACGGCAGAGGGCGCAGGACCTGCCCCGGGGCAGCCTCTGCCCTAGGCTTGCACCCAC
>NW_008796049.1:0-816 GCF_000699145.1 Aptenodytes forsteri | reverse complement strand
TCTGGGGGCGAGGCGGGGGGGCGTGAGGCCCAGTGGAGAGGGGCACCCTGAGGGATTCGGGGCCCTCCCGACCCCCCCAGGGAGGGGGGTCGCCCCCGCCCATCAGCACTCACCCACGATCTTGCTGTCCTCCCTCTCCAGGTATCGCTTCCACATCTGGTTGGCGCGTTCGTCGTCGCTGCGGGGAAAGGTGGCGGGTCAGACTGCGTCCCCACGGCCGGGGGTCCCCCCACCCCAGGACCCCTCTCCCTCTCACCTCAGCATCTCGGGGTCCTCCAGCGCGGGGGTCCGCCGAGTGTCCGAGAGGATGCTGGGGGTCCTGCGGCCCTTGCGGTTGATCTCCACGTGCAGCCGGTCCATGAAGAACTTGAGGAACTCCTGCGCGTCCTGCTGGCTCTGGCTGCGGCAGGATGGAGCCGCTGCGCCCACCACTGCCCCCGGCCCCCCAGGAGGCAGGGGAGCTGCCGGGGGTCCCCCGGGGCGGGGAGGGCGAAGCCTCACCTGTATCCGGTGAAGGAGGGAACGTATTTCTGAAAGACGGCCTTGAAGCGCCCGGGGTTGACGGCCTCGGAGGAGTCGGGGTGCCAGAGGGCGGCAATGACATCGGCGAAGGCTGCGGGGACGGGGGACGCGCCAGGTGTCAGCGCCAGCGGGGTTTACGTAAGACCTGGGGGGGGGATTAGCTGCGAGGGGGCTCCCGTCCCACCTTCCGTGAGCTCCTGGGGGGCGCGGGGACCGGGGGGCTGCTCCTGCTGGAAGTCCCGGCGCAGGCAGTAGTCCCGCAACGGCTTGGTGCTGCTCAGGCACTGCAGCACG
>NW_008796048.1:989672-997164 GCF_000699145.1 Aptenodytes forsteri | reverse complement strand
TCATTCCCGATTTAATGGGCAAGAGGTGCACTGTGGATTCAGACAGTCAAGCCCAAAGAGACAATATCTTCAGCGTGGTAGACAATAGGCTCTCCAACTTCCCTCTTCTTCACCCAGAAATAAGGTAGAAGCATGCCTCAACCTTGACTCTGAGGTGGATTGCTTTTCCCTCCTCCAGATTCAGGATTGCCTGTTTTGTGCACATGACCTAATAAACATACTCTGATTTGTCTTGCTTTTACAAAAATTAGACATACCCAATTCACCCACTTTGAAATCCCAGAATGAGTCACAGTTGTGCTTTCTCCTGTTGCTTCTGGTTTTCACTTGGTCTTGCAGAGAAAGACTGACTATACTTGCACTTTGTAGCTTATGGTCAAAATGGCATCAGGGCAGTTCTTCTTTGCCCCACACTGGTGGGCTCTCTCAGCAGCAGCACGCTCATAAGAATCCAGCACCACCACATCTAAGTCCAACATCTGGCCCCCGTCAGCCACAGACATAAGCCTAAACACTTACCACTCTTTATCTTTTAACACGAGCGGTGTTCCCCAGGGCTCAGTACTGGGGATCAACCTTCACTGTGCACTTCTACACAGCATTCCTCAGGCCCTTTGTGAAGATGATGCAACTCATCAACCCAGCAAAAATTTATCCCCATTTTTACTTATTCAGTTTTATTCTGGATCAGCAAGTCAAACCGGCTCATTACAGATCCAGCCAGCACCAGAACCAGTGCAAGGGGTGAAGAAGCACACAGCCAGAAGCTGGGGGATTGGACCTGCCCTTTCAGGGGTAATGATGTATTAGATCAGCTGAGCCATCCTCAGCCTTGCACGGGATGAACTGCAGCTCTCACAGCTCCGTTACTTCACAGAAAAGTAACTTGGTTTGCAAATGCTTTTTTTTCTCCTTGTCTTTATTTGCATGTTTAGAAGGCCAATGCATCACATTCGTACAGCACATATATAATAGACTAAGACAGAATGTGAACATACGTTAAGTGCTCAATTTATCAGTATTAAATTTAACAGATCCTAGATTAAATAAAACTTTTGTTTTTGAGTAAACAAAGATTAATATTAAACCCTGTCTGTGCTAGAGCAGGAGTGAGCAATATGTGATGTCTTAACTTGTGAGTATGCATCTTCAAAATGCAGAGCCAAGGCCAGAAGGAAAGTGAAAGGGGGCCTAATTCAAACCCCCTGAGGAAGCTGAACATCCACTAAGGCTTGGCCAGGAGGACACTGGAGGACCTGCAAAGGAGCAAGGCTTGTTCCCAGAAGTGGCTTCTCACAGAGACGCTAACAATGCTGGCAAACAGCTGGCTCAGGAAGACCACTTCCATTTTCCTGATATCCCTCTTCAATTAAAGCTGAATTCTCAGGAAAAGAAAAACTTATGAAATATTTAAATAGACCTTTTTTAATAGAGAAAGAAATTCTTACAATAACCAGTCAGGACATTCCCGGTGGTTGTCCTCCCATATTTGCTACTGTGGCTCCTACATAGGTGTTAGTGGCTCTGTATGACACCCTCCTAGGAGATCATTCCCGATTTAATGGGCAAGAGGTGCGCTGTGGATTTCAACTCTTTAAATATAAACATCCTCTGTCTTTAAATACCAACAGCCTCATCTGGCCTATCTATAATTAAGCTGTTATTAGAGTAGCTTACTTTCATTTCACGTATGAATATCATAGCTCAAGAAGTACAAAAATCCCACAAATTAATGTGTTGCTCTTTGCATTGGTTTCATTTATTCCTGTTGTCTGGCCTTAAATGGGATTACTACTTGAAAGGTTAGGGTATCCTGTAGATAAAATTTTTGACTGTCCAATACTGGAAGGGTTAGAAAATTGTAACCACATAGTCTGAAAAAGTAATTTACTACTTTACTTCAAGAATCTCCATTATTCAGTTGATAGACTCCTTAAGTCCATGTTGTCTAATGATTTATCCTCAACCATACTTCTAATATGTGAATGGAAACAATACATTTGGTCACAGTTTGTAAAACTGTTACAGATAAGTCTAATCAGATCTTTTTCAACAATTCTGATTGCAGAAACGTAAGGTACATCACAGCTATTCTTGATGCAAACAGCTTTCCAAAGAGGAAATTTCATGTTCAGTACAGCCAGTTGTCTAATGATTTATCCTCAACCATACTTCTAATATGTGAATGGAAACAATACATTTGGTCACAGTTTGTAAAACTGTTACAGATAAGTCTAATCAGATCTTTTTCAACAATTCTGATTGCAGAAACGTAAGGTACATCACAGCTATTCTTGATGCAAACAGCTTTCCAAAGAGGAAATTTCATGTTCAGTACAGCCAAGTATGATGAATCCGCCTCCCCCCCCCCCGCCCTTTTTTTTTTCAAAACCAAGCCGCCCCCCCCCCCCCCGCCTCTTTTTCTCTAACAAAACCACCGGAGTTGTTTGCACTCTACATTTCCAAAGCATCTTCTCAGTCCATGGTGCATTTCCACGAAGGACAAAGTTCTCCAGAAGCCTCTGGAAATGTACTTTGCAGAAAGATCAGAAAAGCCATCTTTGGTCTGTTTTCCTCTTTGGATTTGACTGACACAAAGGAACCTGGGCTGTACTGCCTTCCGGGTCAAGAAGGTACATCTCCATTCAGTCATGGTGAAACAGGAAGTTGGTGTGGATTTTTATTTTCATGAAACAAAAGTTGCAGAGAAGATAATCACAATTATTAATGACCTTCAGATATATTAAAGAAACAAATGAAATATCAAATACATTAATTTCTGAAATGATGGTAAGTAAAGAAACGCAAGAAAGGACACCGGTGATCTGGTAAACAGTGCCATGCCTTGCCCTTCTCTAGAAGTTCCCATCTCTAAGGTGACACACAAATACATAGGTTTTTTTTTTTCCTTTTTATTGTAAAAATTATATTACCTAATATCTTAAAGTAATGGCTGAGAAGACAAACTGTACTTCTAGGCTGATACTGATCTTGGTGCATGTGCAAGCCCAGCTGCCCCCGGGCTCGCTCCCCAAGCAAGACACACGGCTGGGGTTGGGGCATTCCTCCAGCCTGGCTGATGGCACCACCACTTAAAAGCACAATAAGAAAAATGGGCAGTGAGGGCAGAGGGAGAGGCAAGCCACAGAGCCAAGTTTCACCTAAATCAGCATGATAATCACATTTCTTCGCAGAACATTGTCCTTAACAGACATTGTTCTTAGCCTGATCCTTAATAAAGGGGATAATAGCTCATGAGAACAACAGTCACAGGAGATATTTCTAGTCAGCTTTTCTTCTTGTACTTGGCCAGTTTATGTGCAGCCTAAGGGTATAAATAGAGAGACTATAGAGGGGATTAACAGACTTTCTTTCCAGCAGGGCTCATGTGCCAAAGTGATGACTCTATTAGCATTGTTTCCCCTGAAAGGTTTGTTTCACTCAGAAACCAGGACAAAGGCACCACACTCTTTCCTGAGGCCCCATTTTCTCCTCTGAAGAGGAGTGAGGCTTCAATTGCAGATCTAAATACTTTGGAGTTTATCCTTCCATCTGGGACAACCCAACAAGATTTTCCACCTCCCATTTTCAGACCATCATCAGGGACAAGGTTTCTGTGGGGATTTTACACCCTACAAGCTCCACATCAGCAAAGTCACTTTTTAACTACAGCATTTTAACACTGAATATTATTTGATGAACAGGATGTTAGTGATGACTGTGGCCTTTCACTCGCCTGTGCTAAGGAGACAGCATATAAAACATCTCCTGTGTACTGTCACTCCAACAGAATGTGATAAGAGGATGGGGAAAACAGGGATTTAAAGGCTAAGCCTCACTTCCCCAAGTTTTAGGGCTCTGGAGCATAGACATCTATATCTGAGCAAGCCACCCTAGGATCTCTCTGTAATTAACAGAGAAAAACTGGCATCTTTCAGGTGTGATCCTTCTGATCCATTTTGATTGACATCGGGATGTGGTGAATCACCTGGAGGTAAATGGGAACAGGCTCAGTTGTCTGCAGGTGACCAGGCAAGGTTGTATTTCTGCTTCTGTTTTCTATCACATGGGGACAATGTAATTTACTAAGCCCCCAGCTTCTCAGTTTTCTTTTTTGTTTTTTTTAACACAATCTCATCTTTGCAAAGCTTTTTAAAAATTAAGTATTCCCTTTTTAGGGATAGATCTCACACAAACACAAACGTCACGGAGAACGCGGAGAGGCACAGCAGAAAGTGCAGTGACTTCCCATGGAGTGAACAGCCGGAAAAAGACAATGTGACGGCATCCATCACCGGAGGAGCAGCAGGACCTCGCTCTGCACTAGGTACTTCATAGGATCCACCAAAACGTCTGCACACGTCATTAAATATGATGATCACAAGTTGAAACACCATTTTGGACCAGCTGTAGGTCCCCAGCATGCCAAAGGACGGAGTCCTTGCAGTCTATAGCTAACAGCATTCCCACAGGTGCATCATTAAGCAATTTGAAAAACTGACCATTTTGATTTTGACCATCCATGTGGTGGGCAAGGTCTCTCTGGTGTGCCATAATCAGCTGTATGATCCCGTCCGATATGTGCAGTGCTCAATTTAAGCAACTAGAACCAACAGTCTGTACAACAGGGTTATCATTCATCCCAGCTGCCTTGTGCAACGCCGGGATGAAGGCTGAGAGCCATCTAAACAGCTAAGTGTGAATTATTACACCATATCTCAAAGTCAGTGGTATCTTTTATTAATCATTTATAGAGCTGTGTATTATTAATATATGCAGAAGCAGCTGTCTCTCTCTCTGGTGGAATTTGCTTTTGTGAGAGATTTGGAGGAGACCAAGGAGATGAAGAAGCAGAAGCCCAGCAGAGCCTTCCCGAACAACAAGGAGAGCTGCCAAAGTAGGTCACAAAACCTCTCTGTAGGTAGATGGGTCCTTCCCTCATTAGGCTATTTTTAAGCACACAGGACCAGATCCTTAGCTGGTATAAAGGAGTTTGGTCCCATTGACTCCATTGCAGCCAGCCATACTAACACTCCTTGAAAATCTGGCCCATGATTATTTAAGTATAAAGAAATACCCCCCAACACACCCCAATTACAAGCCCAAAAGATATATTGAGTGTGCAGTAACACCAACCAGGACATGCAACACACTGCAATAACAGTAAAACTTGAATGTTCCTCAAGACATGGGGCAAAAGTGCTTTTATGCTGCATGATGAATACATTACAGAGATGAAGCTGTCTCTATGTATTTATAAAACAGATATTGCCTTCTTATTCACAGGTCTGTGTCCTTTGCTTACCAACACATTAGAGCTGTCCTCTAGGATTTCTTCCACTTGAGGACTGAATCTGTGAACCACTCTGGAAGATTAAAAAGCACTCTTGGTTTTACAGAAATCAGCTCCTCCTATTTAAACACCTAATTAATTTCATGGCAAGCATTTCCCAGCATTTTTTTCTTTTCAATCTATTTACGGGCCTGCTGTCTGCAGCGCTTTCCAATACAGCAAGACCAGCTTGTTTAATCTGCTAACATTTGTACACTAAGTGCTCCATGAAAAGGCAACTTTAAGCAATGAATTATCTATCATCTTAGCTATCTTTAAAATTGAGTAAAAAAGAAAAAAAAACTTTTTTTTTTTTTACTAGAGCTGAATGGGAAATATTTTCCCTCCCCAGAGAGTTTCTAAGAGTCCAAACTGTTTTATATTCCACAACCCAAGGCAAACCCAAGACCTTGGGAAGTTTTCCACAAACAGATTTAAAAGCCTGGAAAAGGCTGGAGTAAAGCATTTTCACCTGGGATTTGGGGAAAGCAGACTGAGGTCCCTATGCCAATGCATAATCATCTAAAATGACAGTATAAAATGATTTCATTAGAAGAAACTCAGAGAGCCTTTCCCAGCTAACTCTTATCACAGCTACCATCCAGTATTTGGGCACACTCCTGCCAAGTTTGAGGCCAGGGAGGTCTGATTTGAGTCAAAGCCTTCAGCATCCCAGGATGGGCCCCGGACACTCACCCACAGCAGGAGAGAGAGGAGAAGTGCTCCTCCCAGCTCCTCTTTTCCCTCCTCCTCCTCCTCTTCCCTCCCAGCTTGGACCAGAAACACCGTTCTTTAGCCAAGAACCTTTCTGCAAGGATTTGTGTGTGTTAATAGAAGTAAAAAGATATTTTGCATTAACAGATTCAATTTAGATTAATCAGCTTAGTGATGACAAAGAAAAGAGTGAAAGATATTCACTGCATAGAAAGTGTGTGAATGAGCAAATATATATATGTTCATATTGATCTATAGATCTCATGGTGTAAAAATTAACATAATTCTACAAAGCCCTAAGACCAAAGCATTGCTGCTAAAATACATCTAAGTCCGTAACATGGAGCAGGTAACACCAGAGGCCTAACTTTTCCTAGCTTTGTCATGCAATTTGACTGAAATAAAAAAATCCAGATTTTGTGTGACCCTTTCCCATTAGTGACATTAATATATGCTTTGAGACCATTTATATTCCGAAAGCTGATACCGGCTAGGAGTGAAAATTTTATTGTGAAACAGAATTGATTTTAAGATTGTTTTCATTTCACTTTTAGGCTGATTTTCAGTGCTCTCTATCTGTCAAGAAGTGTGTTTGGTTTTTATCCTTGCTGGGAGGTTTGATGAAAACCTTATCAGTGCTTTATATGTTTATTATAACTTGTAGAAAGGTGAAAAAAGTTCCATCACTTTTGTATCAATCAGTAAAAAAGTTACATTGATGCTAGATGGTTTTTAAGATTCATATTTGTAAACTTAAGTGTTAGAGGAATTCTTAGTTAGGACATCTGAGAGCTTTTGGATCTGGATCTTAGGTATGTACCAAATGTGACTGAACAAATTTTCAGGATTGTAAATGAGGAAAAAGCACAATACACAAAGAATCTTGCAATTTAAAAAAAAAACCTTGGATATTTACATCAATTACAAAGGTATGCAATATTTTCTGATATATAGTTTACATTTGTTACTGATGTTTTAGCTTAGAAATAAAATGAGATGTATGATACTGCATGAAATGAAGTATTGATTCGCATTGCTTTTTAAAGCCTGGATTTATTTTAAAACTGCTTTCTTCATTGTAAAACCAGACTGGTTTTACTAATACTAGCGCAAGTATTCTCACTGCTTTGGGAAGCCCCAGGGTGAAGCGTGGTCCCACCACAGGGAACAGCAGTATGGGTTCCTGTAAAGGGAATGAGCTGCCAGCTCCTATTCCTCCAACTTGCATTTTTAAATGATGAAAAGCAGAAGGGGAGTGCTCCAGTGGCCAGATTTTCTCTCCATGAGATATTGCCATCCAAAGTCAAGCTATCAATTTTATACTTTCTTTCTTTCTTTTTTTTTTTTTTTTTTTTTACAAACTTAAGGTCCCACCCTGCAAACTCATCATCACCAGCTTATGGCCAGTATGGGCTCCTAGAATCATAGAATCATTAAGGTTGGAAA
>NW_008796048.1:971596-989067 GCF_000699145.1 Aptenodytes forsteri | reverse complement strand
CTGGGCAGCTTTCCAGCCACTCTTCCCCAAGCCTGTAGCGCTGCATGGGGTTGTTGTGGCCAAAGTGCAGGACCCGGCACATGGCCTTGTTGAACCTCATAGAGCTGGCCTCGGCCCATCGATCCAGCCTGTCCAGGTCTTTCTGCAGAGCCTTCCTACCCTCGAGCAGATCAACACTCCCGCCCAACGTGGCATCATCTGCAAGCTTACTGAGGGTGCACTCGATCCCCTCATCCAGATCATTGATAAAGATATTGAACAAGACCCCTCATATGAGGGACCAGAGCCACAAGTCCCAGCACTGGAAGCCACGCTTTGGCCGCTGCCCCTCCCCACTCCTGCCAAGAACCAGAAACACGACATGGGCCCCCAGTTCCCCTGGCAGACAGTGGGAGCCCCGTCTGGCACCACCGCTGACACCCAGCCCTTGGGTTTCCCTCCCGTCTGTTCACCCGCCATATCTCCAGCACCCCTGAGCTGTTTCTGAAGGCTTGTTCCAGTCCTGAAGGCTGTGTTTGCAAGCTGGTTTTCTAACCACACGCCGCACTGCTACCAGGCCTGGCTCTCTGGGAAGTTTTTCAATGGTCCTGGATACAGCTGACTGGGAATTTTTCAACAAAACCTATTTCTCTTCAGGAAAAAATACCAGTTCATCAAAAGGGAAACCTTGAGAAGAAATCTGTCAGTGGGAGCAGAATGGAAGAAATGGGACAAAGAAAAAAAAACAACTTGTTTTCTCTTGAGAAGGTGGGATTTCTGCTGAAGTCCCGAGAGACAGAAAGCCCCGGCCCCGCACACAACACCATCACCTGCAACAGCCGTCAGCTCCACAGCGTGCAACTTCATCTGGAGGAGGCAGCCTGAGGTTGAGTCCCCCCAGCAAGTATCCAAATTAGGGTTGTTTTTTTTCCTACAGCTGGAAAAGTAGTCAAAGCTGCTGTTTGATTAGTCTTCTGCTGTGCTAATGAGCTAAGTGGTCCCTGAAGGGGCCGGGGAGAGGCAGAGTGGGTCGGAGGGCCGGGGCGCTCCTGGGACCGAAACCTCTCAGGTGCGAAGGCAGCCCCGCGCTGCCCGCCCGGCTCCGGCCCTCCCACAGCGCCTCACGCAAAGCCTTCACCAAGCCGTGCAATGGCCCTGCCGCCTCACCCAGCCTGTGCTAGGATTTGAAACACCGGCAAAACCAAAAATAGGAATAAAGAATGGATAACCCCACTTTATTTCCAGGGCTGGTGAAGGGGTGGCTGAGAGCACATGCACTTGTTGCAGGCTGTCCTGGGGTGGAGGCAGCCTCTCCTCTGCCCTTGGGTCTGATCCTGCTTACCAGGAGGCATTTTGGGGATTCAGCTGTGGAACAGTCCCCTACAGCATCCAAGATACCACTTGCACATAATGCACAACACATGTAGCACACATGGCTCATGTCTGTGCAGTGATGAATATGAAGATTTTAAAGGGACTTACTCTAAGCTGTGTGACTCACCCAGAGCCGGGCACCGTGCCCTTGGGTCTGATCCTGCTTACCAGGAGGCATTTTGGGGATTCAGCTGTGGAACAGTCCCCTACAGCATCCAAGATACCACTTGCACATAATGCACAACACATGTAGCACACATGGCTCATGTCTGTGCAGTGATGAATATGAAGATTTTAAAGGGACTTACTCTAAGCTGTGTGACTCACCCAGAGCCGGGCGCCGCCGTCTTTCTTCCGAACTGAAAACCAGGAGCTGATGAGAGACTTGGTTGCTCTCTCACACCTTTGTGATCTATTTCTTCAGAAACATCTCTCTAGGACTAGTAAATGGTAATTTAATGGGCTGTTTCCTCCAATATCCACCTTTTACTGGCTAAATACAATGCAATTTACCTGCCTGATGGATTAGGAGAACAATTCCTCCTCATGCAAGGTAAGGCCCGTAAGTCACATACCACTCTGCTCTTCATCTAAAGGTGCAGTATGGAGTTTCATAGCGTTTTCAAAAGACAGGGCAAACAGGAGCAAGGCAGCAACTGAATTACTTTTCCTGTACTTATTTATCTATCATGCTTCTGATTTTAGGTGCTTCCTTTTTAGTGAATTTAGCCCCCCCTTGTCTCTCAATCCTTCCTCCCTTTAGCTCAAGTGAAAGGCAGCTTTAGTAAAGTTCAGAATTGCCTGTACGTCAGACGCAAACCTGCTGTCAGGCATCAACGCGTTCCCAAATGACGCAGCGCTAATGACAGCGGGGCAGGTCCTGCTGGCGGCTGCTCTCCGGGGGTACGCGAGGAACCCCCCCTGCTCTCCGGAGGCCCCACCACTGCTGTTAATAGTGAGCAGACACGGCCGCCTGACCACTCTTCAGCAGTCCAGCCCCATCGTCCAACAAGTTACAAGTCTCAGAGTTGCCCATATAAGCATTCATGAAGGCAATAATGAAGTTATTTAAGCAGCTTATTTCTGCCCTCTGGGATAGATGCCGTTATGATGTGATCTAATATAGGGTCTATTTCTAAAATGCGGCCTGTGTTGAAAATGGGCTGCAAAATAATGCTGTTAGTGAACGTATTAAAGATAAACAGTTATTAGCAACAGTCTTTCAGCTGAGTACTAAACTCTATGGAATGGAATAAAGATGAGGGCATTTCACAACTGAGGCAGCACAAGTTACATTATAAATTTCAATATGCTGCCATGGTACACCAGTTATGTTAAATTATTTTTCTTATATTTGAACTTATCAGCTGTTCCCTCTTTCTTTAAACAGGACATTCTTCCATGCAAAATCATTAAAAGCCTATTAACATGAAAAGGCAACCCACTTTGAATGTTAATAAAATACAAATACAGATTGTTACACTTGTCTTCCTTCTTTTGTTTTGGCCAGACGCATTTCTAGAGATCGGCTGGGATGGCAGGAGTGGTAAATAGCCGTCCCTCCTCACTTGCAGCAATGCAGGGCAGTTTTCTAATGCTATTATAAAAATAATTTGCCCAATATGTTTATAAATTAACCTTTGCATCCCTATTCTGAAGAGCGGCTTAGGAATCTTTCAAGTTGGGAAAATCTCACAAGATACGAAGACGATTATGTCATGTTTTCTATCATTTTCCTACTGAAGACCCCTTGAGAAAATTTTGCTCAGTCAAAAAGCAAGTGACTTTTATTGTAGAAAAAAAAAATATGCAAGACATCAGCTCGATAGATGTGAGCCAGAGGTTAGGATGGAAAAGCTTATATATTCTTAATAATAGCTTTCAAAAAAAAAAAAAAATACAAACACTAAATTTCAGAAGTTCACCTGAAAAAATGTTGCAATTGTTGCATGACACTATTACTTTTACACTTGACTTTGCAAATGATCTTTCACTTCTTCACATACATTAAAATCGAAAAAAAATGGCAACCTGATATTTGGGGCCTAAATAAGCATTTCTACACTCAGTCATCGGAAAGCTCATCCTATGTGCTTTAGGTTACACAGACCTGCTGGTTTTGTCTGGGTGTTAGGAAGGCAATTCCTTTACATAGTCTTCTATTCTATTACTTTTGTCCACATATATACTCAATTTTCACATAAACATCCCAAATCCACCCACCCCCCCATAAACTGAGATCTGTATGACTGCCTAAATTCCTTAACTCACCTAAGTCAGGTTAGCATGTACAAAGACCTCAAGAACACAAAGAGGGGCAGTCACAGAGGGCTGTCAGATAAAGCATCCCAGCATCTACTTTACAGCTGCTCTCTCTTCCCAAATCCCCTCTAACGACTGTACAAACCATTTCAAGTGAAACCACATTAATTGGGTCAGAGAAATGAGAAGAAAAATAGAATAGCAATATAGCAAAATAATATAGTAAAGGGAATTTAAAAAATAATGAAAGGAAACTTGTCTGCAGAGTGCATCCCATCCAGCTCCAGCTGCTTTGCTTTGAACTTGGGGGGTGCCCCAGTTTTTGCAGGGAGCTCACCTGCAGCCTCAGCCGTCACTGGAATCAGGCTGAAGCAGCTGGGGCAATCGCTGCAGCAGAGCCTTTTGATATTAAAAGTAAAGACTCTCTGCAGTAGGAAAAAAGGGAGTCCCTTACACACCTACAATCTGTTCTTTTTCGGGGGGAGGTTGTTGATATCATGTTTGAAGTGATAAGCACTGTAAAGCTCTGTGTCTAGTATGTAGCTCTATGCTACATACTTAAGCTAAAAGTAATTTTAAAAAGCTAATCAGAGAAGGTTGTATAACATTAGCTAGGCAGTGCAGAGGCTAGTCTCGTAGTTTTTTCTTCACGTGAATGCTTACAAATTTGAGTTTGCTTTGAAAACTAAATGGTACTGCAGAACACGGGAGATTTAAGAATAAAATTCCCTTTAGCAGCTGTTAACAAGAATGATCAGTGTAAATCCCTTTGTACTAAGACAAGAATAAATTCCTGGAATTCAAAGACTCTCTAAGGAAGAAAGAGAAGTTACAAAGAAAAGCCCCAGAGGCTCAGACCTCCCAGCACAAACCGCAGGAGGCTGGGCGCGGGGATCCACCGCTGATCTCCAGGGCTCGGTCCCTGCAAGCGGGTGTCTATGCCCCAGCACCTGCCTTGGCCTTTCCCGTTTCCCAAATGGCCACGTTTCTCCCTGCAGCCACCCCTGTGGGTATTTGCTGGGCAGTAAGGGACCAGCCGGAGTACCCAGTCCAGGCACGAGAGAAGCATTTTTACCATTTCTGGGTCTTGCCAGGTTACAAACCCACGTGTGCAGTGAGTGAACCACCAAGCGAAAGGCGAGGACGTGGCACTGCCCATCCCTGCTGCTGCCGAAGCCGTGCAGCAAAAAATGAAAAATTCATAGAATAAAGTACACTCACACGAAATTAAATTTACTGAGAAAATACAGCCCTGTCATTGACTGTTTAGGGAACTCGTTTGAGTGACTCCTCAGAGGTTGTTATGATGGTTGTTTCCTATGAAATTCAGAGGCATGAGGTGGCATGTTTTTAGGACTTATCTCGTGATATCTCACCATCACCCAGAGTTACCAAACACCAGCTGAACTGTGGTAGCTGATTACGCATTTCTGCTGCCAGTCTACTGCAAATGTGTGAGAAACCGTGTTTGCTCTGACCCACTTTCATCACTCTGTGAGATACTACTTTCCACACTGACCACGGGGTACGTACACATGCTAGGTTGACTCTCACCGCTCAGATGATGCAGGATAATGGCTTGACTCAGGCAGCTAACTCCCCGGTGTGGCTGAAGCCTCAGACACCTCAGCCTTGCCTTTCTCTGGGAAGCACGTTCACTGCTTGCCTTTGTGCATCCCCTCTCCTATCCAGGGAACTGCACATCTCGCAGGAGCAGCCAGGCGTCTTCCCACCTGCTCGCGCAGGCTCTCGGTAAGTGAGAGGCGATTAAGGGAAATGAACTTTTCCTTCATCAGCGAAAGCAGCAGAGGGCAGGTCTCCTGTTTCCCAGCTGTGTGTTATAACCCTGTAGCGTGAAACAGGGTACTCCTAGCTGTAAAAGAGCGGCCGAGTCCAAATTTCGTTCTTGGAAAGCGAGCAGCATCAACAGAGCAAAAGATTCTTAATCAGTCCATCAGTTATGAAATTGCTCAGCCAAATAAAAGTGGCTTACTGTATAATATTGAAACACTGGCACAGAAGCAGTAGCCTAGACCTCTGCAAGTGCCCCAGCCAGCAGGTACAGTCAGCCTGCTCTGGGCTGTATGTGCTCCTTTGGGACCAATGCATATTTTAGATCGAGAGACTGGACTAGTCGCAGCTGGGAAAGCTGCATCACACGATGCCTTATCACCTACCTGCTTATCAAAGCGGTTGTAGAAGACAGATATATAAAAGATATTTTAAACTATCTCAAGCAGAAAAATACCCAACCCCAAACCTTAAGCTGTGTGTCTTGCAACTAAAAGCAGCACCCAGTCATCACTCGCTTCAGCTGCAATCAGCCAGTTCAGGTCGCCATGCCAACAGATGACTATTCCTGGTTTTTGTCATGTTAGGTTTTCACCGGCATGGCGAGTCACATCAGCTCAACAGAGCCCAAGGCAAACACCAGCAATAGGCAGGAGGTGGAGGTGGGAATGGGAGTGTGTGGAGCACTCCCTCATTTAGTGAAAGCAATGAGCTGCCAGAAAAGTTCAATACATGTCATGTAATTTTAGCCTATTTCCATTTATGGCTTTCAAACGTCGATGACACTGGTGTTACACTAGTCCCTAACTGATCCGAAAAGGTACTAGGTGGTCTTCTCAGCCATAGGAATGAGATGCAACTAAGAAAGGATGGAGTTTGAAACAGCACAGGAGAACCCCTTTTAAAAGCACCGACCCCTCTCTAAAATGAAATTATTTGCAAAAACTTCTCTTCTGGATAACACATAGCTGGTTTTGGAGTCAAGGTAGGAGCTATTTCCCTGTTGGGGAAGAAATTAGTTGTTAAGGATTCAGGGTGGCTGTATGGCCCTGGTGCTGGCAGATGCAGACCCAGGAGCACAGGAGCTGCAGCCATGGTCCATCCCACCCTGACAGCAGACAGACGGTCGGCATTAGACGTTATGAGATCCCCTGCATCAAGCAGAGGTGGCATAATGAATGCACCACATTAGGATTTCTCCTAAGCCCCAATTGCTGTAAGCTGTTGAAAACAGGCTAGCATACCTGTTAGCAGTAACCAGGGGCAGATTTACAGCAACAGGCTGGGACGGCAGTAGCCCTCTAATTACCACCATCACCCAGGGCACCCAGCCTGGCTCACAAGATGGAGAAACCACCGTGCAGCCTCCCCCAGCATGTACAGCTGCACCCAGCTTTACCAGCGACTCTTACAGCCCAGGAGAGTCTTGTTACAAAGCACAATCTCCTCAAACATTATTTATTGCCTGGCTCCGTGGATGTTTGTGTATTACATGGAAAAGTATCTCCCTTTCCTCTGGCTTGGACTATTCTCTGACTTTCTGTGACTACTCTTACTTTCATGGGTGGGAAACAGGGACAACAGCTGCCCCTGCCCTACCTTCGCTATACTAATGGTTTTCAGCCTTTATACACCAAAAGTGAAAAGAGGCACAAGGCAGAGAGCCCGACTATGCAGCCAGCCAGCAGGGAGAAGCAAGTAGCAGCAGCTTAATTTGATTACATTGTCATGGACCTCTAAAGGTCCTTTAGCAGATCACAAGGGGTGTGTGGATGAGTCCTTCTAGACTATTTATTATTTTGTCTCCTTTTTTATGTCTCCTTTTTATTTGTCTCATCTCTAAGTGAAACAACTCCAACCTTATCAATCTCCCTTGATATGAGAGTTTTCCTCTGCTCCAGTCATGTTTGTCACCCTTCCCTGAACCCTTTTTAATTCTGTTGTTATTACTTTGAACAAAGATGGATGGAACAGCAGAAGCAGTTCTCCAGCCGCACGACTTGCAAACTACAGAAAAACAGGTCAAGGCTAGACTGAACTCTGGAGCAGCTCTAGCGAGGTCAGTGGAGTTACCTCAGGAATGAGTATACTCCTCTTCAGTTAAGTTTCTTGCCAAATTCATTTTCCTTAGTATTGCTTAGGCTGCGGAAAGCAACTGTTGCTGACAACAGGTTGTCTATAGTGCATGCAACTGAAGTCACATCAAACATCTTTTAGCTGGAAATGTGGATACACACAAGCCGTACTGAGCATTTTAGCAAAATCATGCCTAAACCTTTTTGCACAGCATTGCAACACCTGACCAGAGAAATGATCTGGCCATCTCAGACTCCTGTTCAGATCACTGCCAACAGGAAGGGACCAACTACCAGTTAATTAGGGGCCTGCCTTTTGTTCCCATGGCTTGTGTCATCCAGTGCTGTCTAACAGGATTTAGATCTTCTCATTCTCCATACAGAGGTATTTCCTTGTTTTTATTTTTACTAAATCCTTCATTTTGATGCATCAATCAATACCATAAATTAATAATGCACCACTCAGGATATGCTGCTTTTCACTTCCATTTCAAATTGCCTTGTTTTGGCATTATGCTCAAGAATAAATAGGACACCTTGATTTTCTATAACATTTATTATTTTATGCATCTTCCACTCCATATTGACTCTATTCATACATTTACTTTTTTATCTGCTTTCTGAATCAAGCAGCTGTGGTCCCTCCATCTCTCTTTATACAGAAGTATTTCCAGGCTTTTAGATGATGCCTGTTGGTATGGCAAGACTCTGCTTTGTCCAACTACTCTGTAATGTAAAGGAAACCTGATGCAATACAACCAACCTCCCGTTAAGTATAATAATGAGTTATCTTTGTGTATGTTCTCAGGCTTTAGTGACTTTCAATCAGGCATACAAATTTGGACCAGTACCTGGAGTGGTGCCATCCTTCCTACCACCCTATAGCCCTTGCAGTGCTTGATCTAATCCCATGGCAGCTGACAGTAGCTCTCCCAGCCCTTCTCAGCTCCTGGGGCCCTTTTCATCCATCGGTTTAAGGGCACTGTAGGAAAAAAGTAAGATGGAGGCACCATCAGATGAAGTGAACTGAGCTGAGCCACATAACAGGGCGGTGCTGGAATAACCCATCACTGATCTATCTCACAGCAACAACTTCATGCCCCGGGCCTGCAAGATCTTCCCTCAGGCAGATGTTTTTGACTTGACAGTGACCATAATTGCTTCCTGTATTAAGGATGCATGGTGCAATATGGTGATTTGTATTCTGAAGACATCTGTAGAGTCAGTATTAATAGAGAAGTAACCAGCAAAAGCCAAAACAGATGTCTAGTGATATGTGTGTTAGTGCTGAGCTCAGAGGGGTTTCCACAATCTTGAATTTTTTCATCAAGAACCAAAACAAAAGGCTGACAGTAGCCCAGTTTCATGAAAGTGATCCAGGTTTTATGAACCCCTGCAGACAGCCTACTCTCCAGCTGTAACCACAGCCACCATGCAAGCATCGGCCCCCTCTTCTACCTGCACCAGAGCACCCACATCCTTCCCCACCACGGGACTGGGCTGAGCTGGGCTCCAGAGCTGACTTCTCTACCGAGGCAGAGAGCAAAGGGCTGCACAGACACAACCTGCCGGCTCCCAGCTGGACTCTGCTGAATAAGAGTGTGTCACAGATCTCTGTAAGATTTGCAGTCATACCCAGCCAAAGGGATATTCATGAATTCTCACTTTAAATCCCATTCCATTTCAAAAATGCTGTCCCCTTGAGATTTTTTTCAGTACTTGCAAACCTGCCAGGTTTTTTAACATATAAATAGGAGCATTTAGTAAGAAAACAGGGACATGATTCTAACTCTATCGAAATACATCTGATAGAAAGAGCTTTTAGGAGAAAAAGAATTTAAAAGATTCACTGCTTTTAAAGAACGGTTAAAACCCATCTTTCATTACAGCAAGACCTAGGAGGAATGGCTTTGATCCCTCAATATTATCGGAGCAAAGGCAGTTAATACCTACTTCTAGAGTAGCAGCATTAGCTTTTGTACAGAATTCTTTAAATGACTTCTAGGGCTATTAAAGTCAATTGTAAAACACCACTGCGTTTACCTAACCAGAATTTCCCCAGCAGATCAGTCCACAAAAGGCTTTAGATGTTGCGATATCGTGTGTTGCAATTCTGAACTTTTGGCACTTTCGACTGGCTTCATCCCACTAACTTTGGGAACCTTAGCCGGGAACAAAAATCTCGCTAGGCTCCTCTGAAGTCAATGGAGAACTCCAGACAATAATTTAGGCTGACTGTTACATGGGATGAATCCAAGATCTTGGCCCCTGCAGAAATAACCAGCCCTGGGTTATGTACCTTGGCTCCCTGTTGAATACGTGGAGACATCCACATGCCTCTGAATGGGATCTAGGAAGGCCACCAGAAGAAATGGGGAACCCTCTCACCTAGCTGGCACTAAGGGGCTGGGGGTGAAAGCCTCTTCTCCCTCAGCCACAGGAAGCTGCTGATGAGAGCTTCTCACATTCCTTGCTTTCTAGGAGCAGCAAGGACACCCATCCAGGTCTGTGGGAGCCTTGGCCGCTCTTCTCTGCCCAAGGCCATTTTAACCTAGATCTTCTTGTGGCCACCAGCATATAACTGGATGGCGCTCTGCCAGTTTCTAAATTGTTCCAGTTTTTATGAAACAATTACATGTCTGTTGGGCTAGCGAGCCAGAAAATTACTCTCTAATCTAGTCACTTGGAGTAGGATTGGAAGGGAACTGCATTCCAGTTTCTGCTCTCATGATTATTCAGTTATTTGATATGAAACATTGATTGGAGAAGAAATCAAAACTTTGATCTGATAGAAGAAATTATCATGTTTAGTGGCTGTCTGAGAATACCTGGTTAATTTCAGCAATGAGACGGTGTTGGTCATATTCCCAACCTATCATTCAAGAAATAAGGGACTTTACTGGCAGAAATGTAGATGCCTAGAGACTTAAGATCCTGACAGGGTCAGCTAGCAGCAGAGACAAGATTTTAAGTATTTAAATTATGGTTTGACATCCCCATATGCATGTAGGATGTGCTAGAGATACTACTGTTTCCAGCTTTCCGTGCAATATGAAACTTATGGGGAAGTCCAACGACTGCAAAGAAACCCTGAATTCATTTATTCTTGTTCTCTCTCTCACATGTAGATGGAGGCATACATACAGCACACTGCCATTAATAATTCAAAATTATATAAATCACTATGTCATTTTTGAATGACACTGTAAATGAGTTGACCTGCTATCTACATACTACGCACCATGGAATACTGGCATAGCATGTTTGCCAGATAAGATAAATAAATAGGGTTTTACCTAGTGGTCTGAGAAATAAAGCTCACAATGGGCAGAACTGTTTTAAGAAGATAAATACACTACTAGGAGACAAGAGTGTGCCATCTATGAGATTACTGACTAAGGTTGTGTGCAAGACTGGGAAGGTGCTAGACAAAATAATATGAGGACCACCACTGAAGGGAATGGAAAATCATGTATTTTAAGCAAGGAAGCAGCCCAAGGAAAATGAGACATCAACATCAAACAATGAAAAAAAATTGGGCAGGATAAAAAAAAAACAACCAAGAACACAGAAAATAGAAAAACTGTAGAAAAGAAGAAGAGCCATCAAGGTCATCAGCTGACAAAAGAAGTCTCTGAAAAACATTTTCATGCATTTGTACACTGGAAAAGAAGAGTCTTCTGTTCATTTACATGTACTGGGTTGGGTTTTTTTCTGATTGCAGAGCACTACAAAATGCTTTTGCACAATATATTCCTTACTTTAGAAAGCTCTCATAGAAACTATGCACACACAATATGTGTATAAACGTATTTTATAATAAGATAACTCATTCTTTAACTTCACAGTGAAAATGAAAATTATCTGGCTTTCAATAATGAAGAGGAGAATCAGATTCAGGTTAATGAGAACATTTGTCTGATTAACCTTCTCCACAGTCAATGACTTGTAATGGTCCATCAGTCATCCATGCCAAAGTAGTGTTGCCAAATGTTTTCAATCCATGCCCAAACACATTTATAGAAACAATCATAGGCCACTAAATAAAATCTGGAACCACGTGTTAGTCAATGAACATCAGGAAAACCATGCTTAGAGCATTCAAACACCTAAAGATGCACTCTGCATGACCAAATTATTAGAGTTTGCAGTCTCACTAGTATTATATACCCAGGTGAGAATTTAATCATATGAGGAAAAAGGATCACAAGCAATAAAAAATCCCCAGAGATTTTGACTTGTTAATGAAAATGATTCTGCATAGTAGTGACTGAAATATAGTACTGCTTAGCAATTGGAAAATGACATTCCTGTATGTAAAATTAGTTGTTGGTCTTAATCCAGTTAGCAGCAGTGAGAAGGTAGCTGTGTTATTAAATCCTATTGTGCTCTGATGGAACAAAGGCTGGAGATGAGAAGCCAAAATGAGGAGGTAAGATAGACTTCATTCTGTCTGTTAATGGTGGTTCAATTGTCCCCGTACAACAGTGTGGGGAAATTCCCTTTTCCACTGCCTCTCCAGTATCTGTTACAGAGATAAATACAAGTGTCCTTTTTCTGAAGATACCAAGAAAATACCTGAAATGCCATTAACTCTTCTTTAAAAAATAAAACCAAAAACACAACATGCAGGTGGAACCCAGGTGTTGGTCTATAGTCTTTCAGGTACTCAAAGGGGTCATTTTGGGAAAAGACGTGTGAAACCATTTAGGATTTTTATTGCCGTGTTTGAGGCCATAAATCAGGCACTAGCTGCCAGAAGTTAAGAACTGTTCCTGTGGGAGGGTTACTGCATAATATTTTCACAGGATTTGTTGAACCTTTCTTTGAAACATACAGTATTGGCCACTGTGCAAGAAATGGTAACGGACTCATCAGACTAGTGGTCTGTTAAAATACGGCAACTCTTCTGTTCCTGTGCTATTTAATAGAGCAAGGACAACAATTCATTGCCAGTAATTTATCGGATAACGATTTTTCTCTTTATGAACTGTCACAGACAAAGGTCCAAACTTTCAGATATGGCTATTATTCCAATTTAGTTGTGATTCTGTTTATAAAAACCTCACAGAGATCAGAGGGTTCATTAAGATAAAAAATTTGAGAGTGTGGACTGAATTAGTAGGCTATATGTTGTTTCAGGCTTCAAACAGGCTCATATCTACAAATAAATATCAAAGCACAAATTGAAAACATTGAATATTACAAATTAATATCTGATGAAAAACTAACTTTTGAAACAAAGAACATAAACAATGCCTTTTGTGCACACTTGGGATGCAAAGTTGCAAAAGACCAAATGGTCACAAAACCAAATCGTAGTATATGTGTTGAATTTCAAGTGCCAGATATTCAGCCTCGAGAGCTATTTTGCCAAATTCTGTCTTTTCCACAAGCCAAGCCAAAGGACAGACCCTGCCTCTCACCCTCCGTCACCATGCTCTCTAAGGGCAGATTTTGGCCTTCGGTGTCAGGGATACACCCACCTCACCCACAGCCCCACGGGTCCACCTGTGGGAAGCATCTGGCCAGCAACTTGGTTCTTCAGCACCACTTTCTTATTTATGTTTTGCTAATTATGTTATTGACCTTTGAGGAAGTTCTTCTAAGAACAGTATTAACTCAATTAATTTAAAAACGGAAGGTGTCTCTTCTTTTTTTTTTAACGAAGCAGAAAGCATTCTGAAAATGGCACAGAAAGGAAGGGTACCAGAGCACAAATACCTGTGCTGCCTATATTAGGCCATCTCAGACTAATGGAAATTATTCTCTTTTTCATTATTGAAAGTATAGATATTGTTCTTCTTTTACAACACAAGAAGAAAGAAAAATATTTCATCGATATAAACATACAGGGCAAATCACTAGGAGGCCAGTAAAGAATAAGTTCTAGTAAGCAAAAGGTAAAATCATAAGGAGGCAGGTCAGAAAAGCATTTTGAGAGACAACTGGCTAAAGGAATCAAAAGAAGTAGTCAAACCGTTCTCAAACATGCCGCGAGCTGGCAGCCTGCCAGGTAATCAATAAGGCCCATGGGGCTCCCAGGAAGAGAAAAGCTAAGTGAACTCAGTAACCATGAAAGAGGATCTCGGGGAGATTCCCATTGCATGGGCTTTCCTGGTGAGAAAAAAATAGGAGCGGTTCAAATGTAGTAGGGGAAGATTTAGGACAGATCAATAAAATAGGTAGTAATGCATCAGCAGGACTTTATCGTATTTCCCTGTATTTCCCTGGGAATGTAAAAGAACTGCTAACTGCAGTGCACAACGCACCACTTAAAAGGTGCTAAGGGAATAAAAAGGCAGATGTGATCCCAGTTTTGGAAAAGAAAATTAGAAAAGGTCCAGAGATCTACAGACCTGTAATTCTGACTTGGGAACACTGACCTGGGAAATTTATGATAAAGTGTAGAACTAAGAGACGCTGGGCAAACATGATACAATTGGAAAAAAGTACTATGACTTCTGTAGGGAGAAAATCTTACCTCATAAATCGACTGAGCTCCTTGGAAAGAGTCAGTGAGAGCACAGATTGCGGTGGTGCTGTTGATGCAGCATACTTGTGTTTCCAAAAAGGTTTCGACAGGGTCCCTCCCAAAAGGTTTTTAAATAAAAAAGCTCTTGTAGTCAAAAAGAAAGGGTAGGAACAAAAGGTCTTTTTTTTTTAGAAAAGGGAGATTTCCAGAGGAGTCCCACCAGCATCTATAAAGCTGTGTGCTCCATTTACCCATAAATCATCTGAGAAAAGTGAATAGCAGCATGGCAGAGTTTGTTGATGAGTTCAGGGCAATATAAACAAAAGCTGACTGCAATGTGACAGAGACAGCTCGCCATAGGACACACGTGGGATTCATCTTACCTAACCACGGACATCTACAACATAGCTGTTAGAGAAACCGAGGGTCACCTGAGGCTCCTTTCGTACGCAGTGGAGAGGAACAGGCACTTTAAAGGCTTGATTCCCCTGATCTGTTTGAGATATATACATTAGAATGGAAGGAATCACAACCCTAGAAATGCCTTTCTCTATGCTGCCTATAACGAGAGCACAGGGTGGCTGGCTCAGATGCCGTTCATCTACATTTAGTCTGATGAATACCCTCTGAGTATGCAGGCAGTAAAATAACAGACAAAATTCAATGTCAATAAATGTAAAGTAATGAATATGGAGGGAAACAACCTTAACTAGACATATATAATTTAATGGATTTTAAATTGGCTATTACTGTTCAGAAAAGAGAACTAGGAATCACTGCTGGTAGGTCTGTGGGAAGCTCTCAGTTCACTGTTAACAGCGGTCAGAAAGACACATGGCTTCGTCAAGTGTTGGAGATCTGGGGACTCCAGGTGCATAATAACACAAGTACAATTTAGGAGAGGTCAGACAGGAGCTTTAT
Organism: Aptenodytes forsteri; assembly: GCF_000699145.1. Classification (NCBI taxonomy): domain Eukaryota; kingdom Metazoa; phylum Chordata; class Aves; order Sphenisciformes; family Spheniscidae; genus Aptenodytes; species Aptenodytes forsteri. The sequence goes on along the minus strand of NW_008796048.1, from coordinate 974,190 downwards.
TAACCACAATCACAGGGAGAGAACATTTGGACAGCATCGCCCCCTCTGCTCCCCTGTGCTCTGCCAAGTGATTGCAGAGACCCAGCCTATAGACTGTGTCAGTATATAGGAAAGGAATAAAAACCAAACCAGAAATGAAATTATGGCATTATGTGGATGGTGTGAATTTACCCTGTCTTACTCGTGACAGTTCAGGTCCCATCATTTGAAAAATCATTGTAGAAATGGTACAGGAGTAGGAGAAAGACAAGGGGGATGGTCCAAAGGTTGGAACACCTTCTGAAAGAGGAAAAATTAAATCAGCAGGACTCATTATATGAAAAGAGACATCCAAGGTCAATAAAATCATGAGTGGTATGAAGAAGATGAACGGGGCTTGCTTATTCACTCTTGTAATTCTACAGACATAAATGGTAGGAAGAAAAATTAAGTCTCGGAACTGGCCTGTCATCACAGGTACATTGACAACAGCATCAGTCTGAACCTAAAGTAGTGAAAGCTGTGAAACACTGTACCGCACTGCAGCCAGCTCCCAGGAAGTGGTGTGTGAGTGGGGACAGCAGAAGGAAGATGTTCAAGGGCAACCTTTAGGGGAAACTACAGATGAGAGAACAAACCAAAAGCAAAAAGAAGGGCCATCACACTCCCTGCCACACTCAACTGGGGAGTCAGGGGACTGGCGAGAGAGGCTGTGCAGAGTGAAGGATTCAGAGAGCTGAGAGAAACATAAAACTTGGAGAAACCCTGTGCGTAATGGAAGATAAGTCAAATAAACATGTGATTTCTTAAACCTTTCTTAATCCTCTAACAGCGTAGTGTCTAAGTAGAAGAGAGCATATTCGCTGGGCTGTCAACTGTGAAGCCCAGGGAAGCACGTTCCCTTGCTGTAGGTAAATTATCCAGAGCTGCCTTTAGCACAAGGCCAGTGAGTAATCACCTGGGGCATCATTTAGGGGACAAAGTTTAAAAGGGTCCTAACAATGCACAATGAAACAGAAAACTGTCACAGAGGGTAGGAAACACTGAAACACCTGTATATCTAACAGATTGATCAGAACTGTGATCCTTCTACAGACAGCAACCTCAGAAAAACCCTGCAAAACTGAATTATGTTTGATATATAGCATACCTTATATAAATATGTAATATTTTTAACAGTCTGAATATAGGCATTTGGGAAAATGTCTAAGCTGCTGATCGAAGATCGATTCTTAAGAACTGCCAAAACTGCAAATCCAAAAAATGTGCAACAAAAAAATTGTGAATTGGCGGTTTCCATGTTGGAGACCTTCCAAAGACAGATAAGACTATGAAAAATAGCAGCAGAAAAATTAAAAAGAAGTAGAAATCTTCCATGTCCTTCACAATGGGTATACAACAGCTCCATGCAGAAAAGAAAGCAGATGTGTTTCCAGCTGTTGCAACCGCTTGGAAATGCATCAGATTATATCCTGTCCTGCTTGACAGAAAATAAAAGAGCCGACTCAATATTCAACAGACCTGTACTAATGTGGAGTCAAACAGAGTGTTTAAACCACAACCTTTGCAGAGTTTGGAGAAATGCAGAGGTAATCCTTCTTGCCGGAAAGAGGCACAAGCTCAATTTTCATTATGGACCTTCTAGTACTTGTTCCCAGAGCAGGAGTGACAGCAGAGGCTGGGCAGGGGGACAGCGGCGGTGGGACGGCAGCAGTGGTGGTACTGGCTGTGGTGGCTCCACTTCGCTCCGCATCCCACCACACCATGGCTGACATTGAAACATTCAGCACATGGGCAGGAATTTGCCCATCCCCTCCATGGGGACACAGAGCACCAAGTCTCTGTATCTTTTCTTTTTTTGGCCTCTCCCTTGTTCGAAAACTCATGCTGGATGATCTAAACCTTTGTGGTTAACAGCTTATTTAATAAAATATTGATTTTTTTTTTCCCCTCATGCTTTAGGAAATAGGATCTTCAAGCACTTTGATGAAGTACTGTAGTTTCCTCAAACTCTTTTCAAGGTCTAGCGGAAAGTCTAAATCCTAAACTGAATGTTTCCTATTAAATTATATCCACATTTCCTACAAGTCCTATAAAAATAAAGAATGCCCACCAAGATCACCGATAAAGGAGAACATCACAACTTTTCCGATTTCTCCAGTGGTAGAGGTCCATCTACAGCTACACATGGAAAAATGGATGAGTGTGATTGTGAGAGGAAAATACCCTCACCAAAAACCAGAGGAGTGAAGCAATAAAATCTGTAATAGTTACTTGCTAACTAAAACTAAACAAAGTGGAAACTAAATGGTATGTATATCTTGAAGAAAAAAAAAAAGTCGCATTTGTAATTTGGATAGTATAAAGTAAATGCAATTAGACAACATATAAAAGAAATGTGTACATTATTTACTTCTAACTAATCATTTATAAACTTAGCATTAGAGATGAACTAAGGTATATAAATTTGATTTATCTTGGGAAAAAAAAATTGAAAACGGAAACCATCAGTATTTTTTAATCATAAATGAAAATAAGAGTATCTGTAGAGTTCTGAAATAGGATTTAACTGAATTTAATTTAACCTGATGTTACAATACAAATATGGAATACAG
>NW_008796048.1:966874-971264 GCF_000699145.1 Aptenodytes forsteri | reverse complement strand
CTTTACCATATTAATTCTTTCTACAGAGTATCAAAGAGACTGAATATATGCTGGAAGCCTTTCTGAACCAGGATTTTCAGTTTGCCCAGTGAAAAGCATCTGGCTGCATAGCAGTTTTAACCAGCTTTAAAATTTCTATCACTCAAGTAGGAACAAATGGGCTTTTGGTTAGAAGAGCTTGTGATCTTCGGCCATCTTTAAACTTTGTTTAAATTTGAGATAAACAGAAGTTCGGTGCACATGACTGAAATAATTTAAAAGTGTAGTCTACACACTAATGCCAACTTAAATCAGCTGAGGATCTAGTCAGAAATATTGTCCAGAGCACTCACAGAAACGCAGATTGCCTGTCTGCATATTTTCAGTACACTCTGTAAGAGATTATGCTGGAGAAAGTCATAGGTAAATGCTGTTATCTCCTGTACGTTATCTGCACTGGCAAAACTAATGCTTTATGTTTTCCTCTTTGTAACTTTACACAGTTAAGGCTTGCAGCCATTAGCAGAGAAGCCTGGATAGATAAGAGGAAAAGGTCTAGCGCATTACGGTACTAAAGAAAACTAAAACAATGTGCTAAATGGTTAAACCAAAAGAAAGTGAAAAGTCTTCAAAATATTGACACTACTGCCAAAGGAAATGCCCGTCAACTTTGTTAAGTACCTTCAGGTTACTCCTTTTACTGTGATGCGAAAATAGAAAAAGAACTATCTGTCTGTGTGGTGTGCTACAGCAACGGAGCTGCTAGAAAACAAAAGGCTTTATTTGTGGAAGAGAAAACATGAGTGTTTATTTACTTTACTACATTACATAGAAAAAAGATTGAACAGTGTATAACTCTTTAAACTGAAAAGTCAGAGGCTGTATCTGAGGAAGTTCCCCATTGGTTCTCTCCATCCACAAAGTACAAATGTGTGTCTGACAGCCAAGACTTCTGCTCAAACTCAAAACTGAGAAATAAGTTAGATAGACATAAAATACGATAGTCTTGAGGAAACTTCTTTAGGTCTTCCAAAGCCTAGACTAAAACCAAACGTCACCAAGGAAAGAATCAATAGCCTTGCCTCGGTTTTCTTTCCTCTTTTAATGTCAATCACCATTATTGGCCCACCGTAAGGAAAAGACAAGATATTGTCCTGTCCCAGCTATATTTAGAATAATGTCTTTGGTTGGTGGGTTTTGTGTTTACAGGAGAGAGGATGAGAGGCGGGGGAAGGCATTTGTTTTGTAAGGACAACACATGCAGCTCTGAACTGAATGACCAGAAGAGTTACCTCCAAAGTAAATCCTCCCCTGAGAATTAAAATTATTGGTGGACCTGGCTTGCTAATAAAAGGGTAAAATGCACCTTGACCAGCTCCATAAGGAAAAAAAATGGAAAGGAGGTGCTCTGCCACATATTGAATCGTAAAGCCTCACACATCAGTGCAGGGAGTTGTGGGGGCAGTTGGTCCGTGACATGCTGCTTCATCACCCCTGTCATCTGCTGTGTGCTGAAACTCTACCTTCACGGCAAGAAATTATTTTCTGGCACTGATTTATATGACTATGGCTCCTAAGGTCACTAAAGCTGAGGCAAAAATGCCCAAAATCCCACTGGCTGCACCAAGGGTAATATTTTAAGACCGCCTTATGCTCTGCAGGAGCTCTGGCGCAGAGGAAGAGTTGTGTCCTGATGCTAGCACATCAAAGGTGCTGCTCCCTGCCCCACCTCACGTGCGGAGGCAAAGGGTGGTGGCATGAAAGGCACAAACCCAGCTCCTGAGGGCATGAAGCAGCCAGGACGGTGCGCGGGGCACCGCTCTAGTGGATGCCCACAGCCCGGGGGGGCGAACGCCAGCACGCGCTGTGAGCTGGGGCTAAACACCCCGGCATCCCCGTCCTGTCTCTCCCTGACAATCTCCAATTCCTTCTCCAAAGCCTCCCACCTGAATTCCTGAGTGGCAGGGATGACCTCCACGGGGCAATCGCCTTGACACAGGATGTGGGGAGCCCTCTGCATATATAAAACTTAAAAGACCTTGGTGAAGGCCATTCCTGACATCTTTCTCCCACTCCCATTTCCAAATGCAGCATCAGAGTCCCTCCCATCTTTCCAGCTGATGAAATATAGCTGTTGTAAAATGCTAGCTAACCACATTTAGCAAATGGAGATAATCAAATAAAAATGAAACTATACTTACTAAAGAAACACAGTTTCCAAAACACAGACTTTGGCTAGAGACTGTGTTTTGCTTAAGAGCCTGCCAGGAGATCTGTGGACTGTTTTGTAAACAGTTCTCAAACTGGTGTTTGTGGGAGAGACACGTGGGAAGGGGATAAGAGACAGATGGACGTATGAAATGTATCCCAAGGAAAGTTCATCAGGAAAGAAAATGCTCGAGAGCTGCTTTGATGGAGATCCATGAGAATTGTGTACAGTGGAAAGAAGGTGAACAGGGAATTGTTCATTGTTTCCCACTGTTTCCTGTTACAGAGGAGCTCGGGGACAGCCTTGACTGTATCTTTAAGACAAACAAAAGGAAGCATTTTTCCAACATAACAGACAATTTAATTGTGTAATTTATTGTTACCAAAGTTATAAATGAGCTCTAAAGGAAATTAGATGAGTTTGTAAAGGATGTATTAGATTCAGCATTACAGGACAGAGCCTTAATTTGACCTAATTTGGTTGTTCTTACATTCCAGAACACAATCCATGGATCTTTCAGGGTTCTTTCTGGCCTTTCAATAGCTCAAAATCTCACACAGTAAACTAGAGTTTAAAATGATCCATTCTTCTACTCTATTCCTTCCACATAAAAGTTTTCTTTTTTCTTTCTTCCCCTAATACATACTGTTGTATGAGCAGTCAAACTCGGAGATGGCTTGAAATACAGAGGGTGGTTTATTGAATGCTAACTTGTAGACCTTGCTCGTATTTTTATCATTTCAACCTCTATTTTTAATGTTTTGCTTTGGAACAAGGGAGAGCTGCTTGATACAGGTACTTGGGTCGGCCAAGCAGGGTGATGCTCCCAGCATCTGCTATTTGCTGACAAGGAAGAGCTGGCTGGGAACATGACAGTGGTGTATAGTGACCACACAATAGTGGGGCCCAAGATCCTGCAGGAAGCGAGGAAGGAGCGCAGCGCAGCGCAGCACAGCACAGACCCTGGACTCCAGGCGAGCAGACTGCCAGTTGTTTAGGGAATTGGTAGGTGGGATCCCATGGGGCAGCTCTGAAAGATGCTCAGGAGAGCTGGCAAGCCTTTAAGGACAGCATCCTCCAACCACAGGCAGGGCCCACCTTGATATTCGGGAAGACAGGTGGGTGTAACAGGAGATGGCTTGGCTCCAATGCAGAAAAGCAGCATACAGGAAGGAAGGAAGAGGAAGGGACAGGCTACAAAGGAGGAGTTTAGAAATATTGCCCAGGCAATGGTATTAGGAAACCCAAAGCTCAGCTGGAATTGAGACTTGCAAGGGAAGTCAAGGGCAACAGGAAGAGCTTCAGGCACTACTTTAATGATAAAGTCTGAACAAGGAAAACAACAGCTCATTGCTGCCTGGGTGAGTGAACTGTGACAGCAGACACAGATAAGGGTGAGGTGTCTTCTGTGCCTTAGTCTTCAGTAACAAGGTCTCCCAGGGTTCAAAGGGGAGAACTGCCAGCAGCAGATGAGGGTCAAGTCAGGGATTACTTATGAGAACTTGACCCATACAAGTCCATGGGACCAGATGGGCTACATCCAAGGTTTCTGGGAGAGCTGGCTGATGTCCTTGCAAGGCTGCTCTCTGTTGTCTTTGGAAGGTCATGGAGACCACTGCAGGGTCCCCAACAACTGGAGAAGGGCGAGTGTTTCATTCATCTTCAAAAAGGCATAAAGGTCAACCCAGGGAACCACAGGCTGGTCAGCCTCAATTTGTTCCCTTGGCAAATCATGCAGTGAGTCCTCTTGGACTACACTTCTGGGCACATGAAGGAGCAGAACGCGAGTGGGAATACTCCTGGGTTACATTAGCCACTAGATTGAGGGAAGGTATTATCCCCCATTTCTCAGCACTTGTTAGACCACACCTAGATACTGAGCCAAGAACAACATGGACGAACTGGAGCGAGTTCAGCAGAGGTCCCCAGGCTGGTTAGGGGCTGGAGCACTTGCCCTGTGAGGAGAGACTGAAGGAATTGACTTGGTCAGCCTCGAATAGAGGAAGCTTTGGGGGGAGTCCCAAACAACAGTCCCCCAGAACCTATGGGGAGGTTAGCAAGAAGACGGAGCTGAGCTCTTCGCAGTGGTGCACGGCAGGAGGACAAGAGACAATGAGCATAGATTGAAATGAGAGACATTCAGATTGGTTGAAAGGAAATATTTTTTCGCCATCAGGCAGTGGAAGAGGCTGCCCAGAGAGG
>NW_008796048.1:910338-965596 GCF_000699145.1 Aptenodytes forsteri | reverse complement strand
ATCAGGCAGTGGAAGAGGCTGCCCAGAGAGGTTGTGCAGTCTCCATCCCTGGAGGTTTTCAGGACCCAACTGGATAAATCCCTGAGCAACCTGGTCTGAGCTCAGAGGTGACCCTGCTTTGAGCAGGAGGTTGGTCTAGTGACCTCCTGAGGTCCTTTACGGCTTGAATTATCCTATGAGCCTATGATACTGTGATAGTAGTGACAATACTTCCTTTCACTCAGTGCTATAGATTTAATTATTTTTTCTATCCTAGTGATTTTAGATTAATTGCTTTAGTTTTTCAAAGAAATATTTTGATGTGTGCTTTTGTGTGAATGATGATTACTTTTACTGTCCTAACTTTTGAGCTATTACACTTGAAGTCCTGCTATGTAGTACTGCCAGTATCAAGTTTAATTACTACTTCCAGTTACGGCAGAGTTGACTGTTATTGGAGTCTACTGCTAAGGCAAGAGATGCTGTCCTCTGCTTTTGTAAGACAAGGCAGACATCCAGCAATTCAGGCTGATGGACCAGAGCTGAGTGCAGCTCTGGCACCATGAATCTTCTGTCTCAGCTACCCCACGTCCCCCTCCTGTGGGGAGACAGTTACAACATACAGTCAGGCACCATAAACCACAAAGACCCTCTCCAGGAGGCTTTTGGGGACAGCAGGAGTTCTTGCTAGTGCAAAAAGGGCCTGTGTGCTGACTTTTAAGCTGTGGTGAGGGACCTGAGCCCCCTGCAGGGGAAGGGTGCTTCTCTGGATGAGACCTGCCCCTGCTCAGGCTCGAGAGCTACATACCATCTTTAAATGGCAAACCTCACCCTGGAAAGAAATGCATACATGAACTCACTGTTTCAACTTTCCTACACAAGTCTTTCTCAAATAGGGAAACATGTAAGCCTTAGGTTATTCACAGACTGGGAATAAATTATTTCTTCTGTCGTATTGCTCAGGCAATTTTATCTTTTTGAATTATATGGAAATAAGAGCAATTAGCTTTTAGACTATTGTTCCTTTCATATATTTCAGCTGCCCATTTCCCATTCTTCTTTACAGGGCAGCTAACAGTAGATATTTTGCTCAGACAGCTTTTAAGAACTGGACTTCACAGAATACAAAATTGCATTTTCTCTTTACATTTTCCCCACTTCTCAGAAGGCTGCGTAGCACACATTTCATACCGTACCTGTTTTGTTTCTTTCTTTTCATACTCTTAGAGCTGTATGCATGGGATTAGTTTCTAAAACATATTATTATTTAGCAAGCAGATAATGGGCTGTTGCATCACAAATGCAGGTTGTTAGCATTGTTCTTTGCATTCTTGAGATTTGTGACTAGGGACACCTTTCAATGATGTTTCCCTATTGCACCAAGCAACCCGTTAAAGGCTGATGTCAGATACATGCAAGTTTCCATCTTCTTGCATAAGAAATGAGTTGCAAGAATCCACAAATTTCCTGGTAATTCAGTGTACCAAAACCTCATGTTTGCTGTGAAATTATATATAAAATCTTAATGGTGTTTTAGGATCTTTTCTTTTCTTTTCTTTTTAATATAATGGTTTGGGACCTCCTAGCGAACGAGAAAACCTCTGGAGCACAAACGAGCTGTAAAAAGCTGAGATGTTTTCTCCCTGTGGGCATCCTGAGCTGGGACCGCTGGGTAGTGGCGGGCAGGGCCCAGCTGCCCGGCAGTGTGCGAGCCCCAGGCTCAGCACTACGGGGAAAATGCAGCCTACAGCTTCCAGATCTCAGGTAGTAATTCTGCCCATTCACCTTCCGCACGGACGTCTTGTCTTGGCACGGCGAAAGCTCAAGGATCCCTGTCCCAGTCTTTCACGCACAGCACAAAAAAGCATTTTGATTCCGGACAGCTTGGAGATGTGGTCTGTAGAGCTGCAACTCTGTGCTCCTCTCCATTGCAGCCCTACAACCCCATGGTTCTGCCCTTCTGCATGGTGCCAGCTAGCGTTTGACAGAAATACCCGCTTTTGTGGAGGGGCTCTTTTGTGCAGGGTTAGGAATTGAAGCCAGGCGGTACAGAAATCTTAAGAAAAAGTTATCTTCAAAGTGAAGGATGGTGGAAAAATCATTAACAAATGTCATGTCAACAAATAAATTTAACTGCAAACTTTGGTTGCATGGGATTCTTCTTGGGCCAGGAGGAGGACGGGAAGGAAGATTATTGCAAGATGCTCTAATAAATTAATGTTGTCTTGAAATTAAAAGATCACTGCTGTGGAATTTGATCCCATTGTCTTGGAATCCATGGGGGTCTTGTACATAAGGAAAAGCTACTGTACATTTTTCCATAGTAAATCTGAATTTATTTAGACTAGCATGTAAAGAATATTTCAGCTCTGCTCAGTTAGAAATTTCTATAATTTTAGAAGAGAGAGACTGAGAATGATTATTGGTATCTATATTTTAGAGTACCGTCTTCACACTGAACACATCCCCGTGCAGAAGCCTGCACAAAGCCTATGGGGCACTTGTGGACAGCCTGAACTGCGCTATGAAATGAGATCCAGGCTTGGAAGAGGATTGTTTTGCAGACATGAACTTACCTGCTGTGCTCCCCTCATCTTTTTCCTACCTGTCCCCTGCGGTCCCATGTTACAGCCAAATGGTGTTTTCCAGTTTATCTGTCTGCTGTGGCTTCCTGCTGGTCAGATGGTTAGCCGTGACTTCTCGTACTATGCCTACTGCACCTTGTGGGATTCCCAGGTGAGGTCTCATGCAAGTACGAGGAAGATCCACGCTGCTTACCTCTTACGGAGAAGTCTACAAAATATAGAATCATTTGTGCTAGAAAGCACAACATAATTTTAATTATATTATTTGGTTTGGACTTCCTTTGTAATAATGGCAGAAGAACGTAACTTTCTTAGGGAGAAATTCTAGTTCCACTGAAGCCATTAAGCATTATTAGGACCAGCGAGCTTTTGGGAAATTCTGTGGCACAGGGTGGATCTTTTGTGTAGTGCCAAGTCAAGACCAGAGTTATGATCTGGGCTCTATGAGATTTCTGAATGCATAAAACTCATTATTTTTATATTTTCTCCTTTGTTTTTAATGTAACAGAATAGGGCTATGGTATTTTGTGTGCCAATACAATTATATTTGGTATTTAATAAATCTCAGCACCGCTTAGCTTTTTTTTAAATGATGGAGGAGGTTTATTGATGGCTCATTTTGTGCTCCGGGTATTAAAGTGCTTGTAGCCATTTCAAACGGTTTTTCATAGTAATATGAAAACAGCTCTAAATGTGTTTTAGGCATCAGCCAAGACATACCCAAGGGGTGCAGTTATCACTTGCTATATTAAAGCAAAAAGAGAAGGTGTTGTACTGAAAATATCCTGAGATAAACAAGGATTCTAGAAAAAAGCATTGCTTTAAGTTTACTTTTATTTTTCCAGAGATACTCACTAAACAATGTGAGGTATTTTTCTGCACAGGTTTTATTCTTTTTAGTTTTGGAGGCATGACTAGCGAATGCGAGATGTCTCAGACCAAGGGGGATGTAAAATGTTGGATGATTCGAGATATCTGCCTTTAACTAATAACTTCCAATAAAACCAGATTGCACAGGGCTGAATGGCAGTCATTGCCATGAGGCTCTTGCAACCTGCAGTTGTAGCCGTCCATGAGCTCCAGGTACGTGGAGCCTTCAGCCCGCATGGCACTGATTAAACCATCAGGGTTTAAAAATAAATAACACAAACAAGATGATGGAGGAAAAGCAGCTGAGGCATTAGTGCTTGCTGACAGTACCTTTGTACGTCAGAAACCACTGCAAATTTTCTCACCACTGTACATCCATAGTTCCTTCAATTAAGTCATTCTGTAAATTATTACACAGTCCCTGGCTGAGAAGGATCCAGGACATGAGGGAGCCGCAGCACTTCTGGTTGTTATGTTCTCTAATGTATCCTCACTGCAGCTAATCACAAGACTTTCCATCCACCTTACATCTGGAAGAATAGATTTACGTATGAAAGACAAAGGCTTTAAATCAGTCAGTGTAAGCCATGAATAACTTCATTAGAATCAATGTATTCAGCCAGTGCAGTTTAGATAAGGCTCAGCCAAAACGACTCTTAACCGTAATAATCCAGTCTCAGTACGCAGGCATTGCATGGTGAATCATGACCTTATGGGTTTTAGGCTGGGCACAGATTTTAAATCAACAAATTGTTGATGGGTTAATGGATATCCCTTTTCCTTGATACTTTCCTTCAACGTAAGAGTCGGAGAAAAAAATTCAGGAGGGATGAGTGATTGCACGCTGCTATTTCATAAAGGTAATATAGGCTATAGAGTGCTTTATATGGCTAAGCACACCGGGACCTCAGTTTGGGTCCACTCTGTTCCCTACAGATTGGAAGTGCCGTGAAACTACAGAAAACACACACAGAGAAAACAACATTAAAAGCTATCTAGTGAGTTAGGGTAGACAGAAGAAACTCAATTTCTACAGCCTGCCAAAGAGAAGGCTCAGGGGAGACAAGATCACCGAATATAAATACCTTCAAAGGAAGGGGATTATTCGCATTACCAGAATATGACAAAACAAAAAGCAGTGGCTTCAAACTAGGGAACACAAAGTGCGTTGGAGTAATTAAGCCCTGAATGGAGCATGGTGCCAATGAAGAAAGGGCCAAGAGGGAGGAACGAGGGAGAAGACTTAAACTGATAGAGGAAGAGAGGATTACAAACATAATTAATTCAGTGTTTGGGAAACTGTGGGATTAGGAGTAGGCAAAAGCAATATCCTTCCTCTCTCCGTAGAAGAGTTCTGGGGCCTGCTGCACACTGCCCACCAAGGCAAGACATCCTTGTCTTCAGTGGTCTTCTCTGTGCAGGTAGTCCTTGTCCAGGAAGAACCAACCTACCAAAGCATGGCCATCACGAGCCCGCAGACTGCGTTCAACTTCCATGCAAGTCTGCACCTGCTGAGCTGCCCCAAGGGTGAAGAAGATTTCTTAGTCTGATACAGCATCATGTTCGCCCCAGGCAGGGGGTGGAGAGCAGGAACCCCTCATTCTTTAACTTGCCCCCTCCGCTGTGATTATTAGCAAAAAACCAAACTAAACCAAAACAAAAAAAAAAAGACTGAAGAATCATCTGAAACATCATCATGTGGAAAATGTACATCAGGTTCACTGATCTGTAAAGCAGAGATGTACAAGAAACTGATATTGGAGCTGTTTTGAAACTTTGGCTGGTACACACAGTGGTGTGCCTAGAGTAACAGTGGGAGAGGGCTGGGATGCCGGCCTGCCAGAAGAGCTTCTTGAGAAAAGGAGGGGGTGACCTGGCCCACCCAGCCCCCAGAGGCAGACACCCAAGGGGTGAAGCAGGGGTGCCCTCGCAACGCGGAACGGGGAACTTTCAGACCAGTAAAGCAGCAGGAGTTGGGAGGAAGCCCTGGACTGTGGACTCATGGTATACTCATCCACTGCATGGACAACTTGCTCTCCTTCTAATTAATCTACAAATATATCTCGTTGCCCAAGGTCAGAAGAAAGGGAAGTAATGAAAGGCCACCTCCTGCCCTCAGGTCCTCCTGAGGCCGGGCAGGTGACGCTGATAGCCAGCAAGACACTCGGGGTGCTTCAAAACCCAGGGCTCAGGTTTTGCAACAGATTTCTCCTCAATCCACTCACAACACGGGCTGCCCTTCCAGGAAGCTGTGATCGAGCTTTTCCCTTTAACTTCCCAATCCTTTGTGAGAGCTAAAGGGTTTTTTATTAAAATGTGCTATATAATAGTATTTAATTAGCTAATGTTTTTAATGTCTTACAACATTTTAAGATTCATTCTATTTCTTTTCCTTTTATGGAGAACTCCAGATATGCAAAAATGAAGCTCCATTTTAAAGGAAGAAGGAAGCACGTTTGGAAACAAATAATAAAGACAGATAAATCACTGCATTTGCAGACAAAGAAGGATGTCTGAATTAGTTGACAATACAGAGTCAGAAATGGTTATATGGCCGCAACTGCCCGTATATCCTTTCCCCCACTGAAGCAATGTCAAAGGTGAAGATGAGTTCATTATCAAAATAATTTTCAACTTAAAATAATTGCTTATGCTTATTGGAAAAAGGCTGTGGTCAAACAACAAAATGCCTTGGGAATATCAGAAGTAGAACATGGGTTCACACAAGAGACTATACCTTTCAGATACATGTTAAAAAATGGTCTTTCAGTTTAGGAATTTTTTTAGTTAAGTCATTGGTTCCAAAACAGCCATAAGTTTAAAACATTGCCATGAATTAAAATATGCACTTGTGTTTTGGCTAAATAAAGAAAATTTCAGAAGATGGTAAATTACCATACTCAAGAACTATTCCTAGAAAAGCAGTGCCTGATTAGTCCATATTTTAATCAAGTAAACAGAGGACAACCAATTCTATAAATAATATTGGGATTTATGTCAGTAAAAATTAGCAGGATGCGATCTTTACAGTCTCAGTTGTTTTCAGATTAATTGGAATACATAATGAAAGTAATTACACTCTGATATTTTGGTGCATGTCTCAGCGTATCTTGGAAGGAGTCCAGTAAGTTGTCTGTCTATATCTGATTTATAGAATAGAGATTTGTCATTCTAAATTGCTCCTTATGAGCAATAAGCATGGAGTATTTGTATAAATAGTAAATGTCTCTTTATTCTTACCTTTCTGTGCCCCCCCCAAAGATGTCACTAAGAATAAAGTACTGAAAAAAATCCCATGTGATTTACTGACAAGAAAGTCCGTCTTGAAGCTAAAAAGTGAAAATTGGCCAGATATTCAACACACCTGTGTACACTACAGCCTGTGTGTGTACAAATCATGTTACATGAATGGAAACATTTTTGTGTTAATGATTTTTGGAACAGCCTCTGCTATTATGTCAGGGAAGCAAGTCATCTTTTTTTCCAAAATGTAGTGGAGCTGATAGAGGAGAGCTGTGAGAAAGGCTGATTTTAAGACTGAGTGAAATCAGGGCATGACCTGGTGAAGGGAATAATTCTTTACAGCCGTTTAGGTTTTCCTGCAGGATATAGGGTCTCTTCCACCCCATCCCTTTAAAAAAAAACATGCAGGATAACAGATGAAATCGGAGATTCAGAGGCTACAGCCCTTGGATACATACTTGGGGAAGGAAAAGACTCACTTCAAGTCAACAGGAATATTTCCAGTGGTTTCAGCAAGCATCAGGCGAGGACTTGGAGGAGGCATTGGGAATGCGCTGGGAGCAGCACCAGGATGCCGGGCAGGAGGGAGGAGGTGACAAGAGACAGGGATTTGGTGGGAGACCTCCCTGCATTAACCACCAGCAGGTTGGTGCTGCTTTCCATCCCTGTAAGTGTTTGCACGTCTCTTTTTCCCTTGGAGGAAGTTTTCCCTGCAAGTGATACATAACATTGACGAGGGGCTGAAACGGCAGCGGCCAGCGCAGCTACAGACCGAGCATTTTAAAGCTAGCATTGTCAGTCCTGCCGCAGTAACTGCCCCGCCACGGTGACCCATGCTGTGAAATTAACCCTCTCAGGTCCCACCTTCATCCTGATGAGGCTTTCCAACGCTGCTGCCGTCGGCATCGCTCCCTCCCCTGAAGATCATGTGCTGGGCTGGTTGTGTGCTGCATGCTGTGCCGTTCCCTGAAGAGCTGTCACCCCTCTCTAGGCGAGGGGACCGTCTTTCACACTGTTTGCAGGTCAGATAAGCAGCCAGCATCACCGCAAATGACCAGCAGGACTTTCACGGTATTTCCATTACAAGCAGATCCCGGCTTTACGCTCTGTACCCCTTCCCTAACCTCACTGAGATGAACCTAGGTGCTGTGTTAACAAGTCTAGGCCTTCATTTCACCGAGTCAAGCCATTCCCCCGACTCATTTCAAGCCTCATTTCACCCATTTCACAAAGTGCGGCATCCGCCAGTCGCCTCTGTGCTAACCAGGCAGTTGAGAAGAGGTGAGTGTCACTGGCCAGGCAGTGACAAAGAACAAACCACCCAGACCCTTCCCCGTGGCAGCCTGTGCTCCCCGTGCCGAAGGGCTGGCAGCTGGCAGCGTCCTGGCTGGCTGGGTGCATAGCTGGGCTCAAGCCCTGTTTGGGCTGCATTCTGCATCGTCCCGCCGGCTCTACCTACAGGCACGGTCATATTAGAACACTTAGTTATTCCCTGAGTAAAGTTTAATTTTCATTGATTGGCATGATCATTTGGAACTTTTGCTACAGGTATGCTAAACTTGGTATTTCTACAACACCTGTTCATATTTTTTTCATCTGTCCCACATACCTTTATTCAGATGATTATTTGTATCTATATATTTATGTCAGATAATGGTGATGGGCACATTTTTTGGTGGTAATTTTTGTCTTGAATTTTTTACGAGCAGTATTCAGATGAAAGTTAGAACTAAAATTTTAAGAATGCACAAAAAGAGCTTGTTAAAATTGTTTCTGCAGGTAGAATAAATGACCTTTCATCTGCTGTTTACACGGGGGAAAAAAAAGTTTTTAAACTATGCTTTGTATTTTAAACTAGTTTATAATACAAAAGAAATATTAATTGTAGTTAGTGAACTGACAGATTGCTTCTGGTCATCATGGGCCTGATTTCCAAAGGTATTTGGTGCCTAATAAAGCAGTTCTTTACCTTCTGGGATTTCAGAAATACTGCAGTAGGCCAGCTGCTTCGTCTCCGTTGAAATCAGTGACAGTAGGATACTGAGGCACTTCTGAAAAGCAGCCATACTTGCAAGAATATCTTTGTAAATACGTCCAGATATTCTTTAATTTTCAGAATCAGCTGATTTTGGGGTTTTGTTTGTAAACTGGATGTCCCGGTTTCCTGCCGGCTGAGTTTAAACCACGACACTGGAAGACAGACATTTTTTTCTGCTTTTTTAACTCAGTCTCTCAGCTTTAGATGAAGTAACACAAATGAAGAAAATATTATGTTTGCATCTCACAACTAAAAATTCCACTGAAAGTAATTCAGAAAAGCTTCTTCCATACAGCAGAAACTGAAAAAGCTCCAAAGTAAAAAAAAAAAAAAAAAAAAAAGAAACCTCTTGATCCATCGCGGAGACTTATACAATGTGATACATAATATCGGACAAAATTATTTAACTCAGGTTGGCCATAGTGATACAGAAGATATTTTTCCCATTGGAAAAAAGCCCTTTTGAACTCATTAACATCTGAGAACAATCACAGTAAATTTAGGCCTTAGAACACACTGTCATTGCCATGAATGTAAATAGTATTTTTAAAGACAAGTGTATTAATTTTAAATTGAGACTTCCAATTTAAAGAAAAAATGATGGCTTTTCTATGTTGGTAAGCATGAACATACATAAACTCTGATGTTTATGGGTTGCACCTTGAGATTAAAAATTTTTTAATCGTATGTGATAATATCTACAAATCTGAAGTATACCTAATTCCACATTGTCTGAGTAGATGATGTTATGTAGTTACAGGTACACGTATAGTGACAACAGCACTAGTCCAGCAGCAGCAGCCATTATTACCTTAAGCAACACAGGACATGACAACAGAAGCAGTGGGGCAGACAACTGTAAAAAGAAGACAACCACTCAGTGGCTAAAATGAGTGATTCTGAGGGAACGTGCCTCTCCTGTTGAGCTCAGCCCAACAAAAGCCACAGCCAGCCAGTGACATACTGGCACCTCAGGTAGAAACCGCAGAAGGTGGAGCTGGGTCTCCTCCAGGCCCTCGGGTTTCGGGAAGGCAGCGGGACAAGCAGAACGAGTGGGCACTCCACAGCTCTCCAAAAGCTGGGGCAGATCTTCAGCCCCTTTGGTCTCCTTTTGCCAGCGCGGACGTGGTGTTGGCAAGGAAACTCGCATCCAGGCAGATCTCATTCAGTACGGTCGTGGGTGCTCCAACACAAAGTGAAATATATTAGTTTCTCACAATCTTTCAGTGTGTGTTTCTATTGTCCCAATCTTGCTTTAATGCCCTGTCTAAGATTTTATCACTTTTAATAAACAAATACTTATTATAAAGGCCACTCTGCCCATCCAAGTTCTAAATCAGAATAGCAGCTACCATTTATAAGACTTCAATGTTCAGATATACAAGCTACCTAACATCATTTAGATAATGTGTTGGGGCTGAACATAAGTGATAATAAGCTAATGTGGATTCATTATGATGACTCAGAGAAACAATATTACATTATAAATTCCAGGTAATATGTTTCTGTTCAGAGTGGATGTGGTCTTGCTAAGAAAAATAGGTATCTTAAAAAGTCGTTCCTTTGGACTAAAAAAGCTGCTTGAATTCTTGAAGATAAAGGTTACTGAATTACAGTGCAAAGACCTCTAAAAGGCTTAAAACTGAAGAGAAAAATGGGGGGAAAAAAGGAGATTTTTCTTTTAATACACAAGTGACTTTCTTGTTATCCTACCGTAAGAACCTTGTTACCATCTAATTTTGGGGTTGCAGGTTGGTGTCAGGGATCTGGGGAATCCAAGTGCATAATAACACAGGTACAATTTAGGACAGGTCAGACGGGAGCTTTACTAACCATGATCACAGTGAGAGAACATTTGGACAGCATCGCCCCCTCTGTTCCCCTGTGCTCTGCCAAGTGATTGCAGAGACTGTGTCAGAAAAAAAAAAAAAAAAAAAAAGAAAAAAAAAAAGAAAGAGGTGAAGAAAACCAATCATTTTGATGTTAACAAAGCCAGGTATGCATCTCCAGCAGGGATGGACTCCTTCAGTAGCTTGCTAGCTGCCACAGCTCTAAGAAGGACTCGCACAGTAAATAAGGTGGGGATGTGGAGGGATGGCTCTTGGTGGAGCCTGTATTAGGAGGCACACCCTGTATTGCCTTTGATCAGCGGTGGGGAGGGGGAAGCAAACACAGACTGCTAGCTCCTAGTTGAAATGACTGTCCTTTTAGTTAGGATAAACTTCTTAGCCAGACGTCTCAAATCTTAAATATTAATAATTTTACCACCACATTGGTAAAACATGCCTCGGGGTGTTGACCCTTATAGTTTTGTCATGTCCAATCAATTCTGTACTATCAATCATAAAAATCTGGCTTTTTTATTTCCCCCTGACACATGCGGTTGGGGAATGAAAGTGCTCATAGTGAAAACCTTTTTCTGCAATGTGCTGGCGTAATCTTCCCAGTCACAAGAAGTTCACTGGGTCATGCCTAGCAAGTGAAATGAAAAAGACCTCCTTGCTGCTGCTCTCCCTCACCCCCTCCCAAATACAGACACCCACTATTCTGATGATACCTCAGTACATAATAATGTCTTCCATGCTGTACTTTCCAACTTTTATGGCCAGGTTTCCTAGCAGCAGGTTGTAATTGGAATCTGACTGTGAAATAAACAGGTACAAAATGACTGACAATTCCCAAAGATGTAAAAATAAGTACATTTTAACCCCATGCTGTTAAAAGAGTTCCTGCACCGATCCTACAAAGTATTGTCTTTACCTGAAGCTGAAGAAACACTTCAAAGACGAGGCCCTTTGGCTTTTTTTTTAAGCATATGCTACCAGAATTATAAGCTTATAAAATAAGATGGCATTGTTGCACTTGGGATTTTTTTGAGCAAAGTCAAAGAAAGAGCATTTGCACCATAATCACACAATACTCCCCCTGTACTCTCTCTATAACTTATTTGCCCTAATAAGTACATACTGATTTTTTCATTTGTGGATGTACTGATTTTTTCATTTGTGGACAGGACTCACGTTAATATGATATTACAGTCTGCATCTTTCTCACATCAAATTCACATAACTAAAAACAAAACAAAACAAAACTGCTATTGTAAATACCTTACACTGACTCTACAACTGGAAGTTATCAGCTATGCAAATAACAGATAACACTATTCCTACTCATACCAGAGAGATGAATAAACTGAAAAAATTCATTACATGCATTGTGTACATTGTACGTAAAACTCATTTCTACTTTTATTTTATCCTCATATACTTCCATATATGCTTTTAGCAGTGCGGCCTTCATACAAATACTATAGACTAGAGCTACTCAACCTCTCTACCCTCATGTCCCATATAAAAAAAAAATAAAAATCCCTGGGTGTCCTACCAGGGACTGTGACTCTGGGGAGAATTAGGGATAGAGGTGATTTGCAACTCACAATTCAAAGCAATTGCAGACTGAATGGCTAAGGCTCTTTGTAGTTAATGCTGCCAAACTCTTCCCATTAGAAACCCTTCATTTCAGTCGTTCAAAACTCTTCCAGAATTTAACTGTTGGGGCTGAAATTTTCCATGTCTGTTTTCCAACAGAGTGACATCATAAATTGTCCAGTTGTTTCCAATAATAAAGTCAGCAGAAAATATATTATTTGCCAATCGTACTATTTACCAGTGATTACAACAACAGTTTTGTCAATAATTTCTGGCAGTATGATGACTTGAGGCAAGGAAGTGAAATTTGGCATTGAATAGTCTTTGTGTGATGGATAAGCCTTTTGTTGTGCATCTATGTGTGTGGAAGGGTATAATGCTCAAACGTAGCCAAGTTATAAATAATTGAGAAAATATCTGATTACATATGCTTAGTAGCAGTTGATAAATAGCATTTCCAAGGATTCTGTCCATGCTAAGCCTATTTTCTTTCCGACCCCAGGATAAAGGAGGCTAAGACAAGACTTTCCCTGCAATTGCTCTTCCCAGATGCACTGGCCCAGCGGCCAGAGACGAAACCAAGTTGGAGGTTACACAAGGTGGCTGCGTCGATCGGACCGCTCCCTGTGGTGGGAAAGGGAAAGGCATCGGTCTCCTTTCAAGCCCTTTTACCTAGCTAAACTGTTCCCCCAAAGCCATCCTTCCGTAGCCACCGATGGCCCCTCAGCTGCACGCCCGCCTCGTCCTGCAGGAGCGCTGGGCTCTCACTCCCACATCTGACATCAGGGAGGGCTGTACTGTGAATAAATCAAGTCTGAGGAATAGTTGTCTATTGTTTTCTTACTCAATGTCCAAAATTTGTAGTTATTATTTATATTCTTCTGCTTCAGCTTAGTATCTGAAAAATGGGACTAATGCTACTCTTCATTGCAGCAAAGGAGTATGGCAATAAGTTCATTACTGCTTGCAAAACAGCTGGGTACACTAATGATGAACATGAAAGAAATGGTCGTAAGGAAACAAATAATTCTGCATTACAGCAGGTTTGCACAACGTAAAATGAATAAGGCATTGGATGCTCAGTGAACACAAGGATAAAATCAACTACTGAGTTCATTAACAGGCCATCTATATGAAGCATGTTTCCATGCCAGGTGTCTGACTTTAAAGAATTTCAGCAGAAGAGGTCCATCAGCAAGGACAAAAAAATAGTATGTGTTCTCTTAATTAAAGACTGATCACAATGCACAAACCCAAAGGAAGCTAGTTAAAATTGCACAGATTAAAGCCAGAAAAAAACAGAATTATGTTTTACTGCTTGACTTTCGAAGCTTTGTGTCCTTTTAACATTTTTTTTTAATACAGAATGTTAACACATGCAAATAATAACAAAATGCAGGATGGCTAAACTGAAAATTATAAGCTTATGGCTTTAAGTGCTGATATGCTTTCCTAGGAGCATTATTTAGACCATATGATTTCACAATATGTAAACACACTACAAGCAACACCAAGACCTGATTTAGTAACTAACAATACTTTCCTGAAACCTCGAAAAGACAAGAACAAGATCAACCTCAAAACTCCTACAGAAATCAGAGCTTTAATGTAAAGAAATGTAAACAAAACTCGGGATGACAGCAGCGACACGTTTTCCATTTTTTCCTGACATCTTTCTGGGGTTGATGTGATTTAGCACCGAAATACAATTCAATGACAAACAGTAAAATTCCCTCTTTGATGCAATTTCACAAAGCAGTCCTCTTCAACAGCAGGTTTTCCATGAACACAGGGTGACCGCTGAAAAAAAGGTCAGGCTAAACCTTTACCCGAGGCAGTCACTTTGGTTTAGAGTCTGGTAAATAAGAGGGCCAAGGTACCAGGCTGGAGATCATCCATACTATTTGATTTTTCCAATGTCCCCCAGCCCTGCCGCCACCCGACATCATCCCCACTGCTGTCCCAGCAGACTCTGCACCCCCGGGCATCCCCACCTGACCCCGCGCCATGGCCCGAGGAACCCGAGGTGTACCTTAAGCTTCACACTGCTGCAATGTCATCACTTCAGACACTTCCACCTCACAAAAGCAAATGCAAACCAGCTCTGAGCTAGGGTCATGCGGATGCCACAGGGCATCTGGAAGAGACACAAAGCCAAGGGCTGTGTAGGGCAGACGTGGGCAGCCTGTGCCTGGTGGCCAAAGGGCCGAGGAGCCTCTCTGGTCTCACTTCGTTTAGCAGTGCAGGGATAGCCCAAGGGACCTGTCCTGTCTGAGGGACCAGACTGCTTCGCTGAGGGCTTCCTAGCTGCTCTCCTCCAGTTCATGCCTCTCACTGGGCAAGCTGGCACCCTTGGAGCCCCCATTCCTCAGCTCAAACCATCAGCAACTGGTTATGGGTACAAGCCCCGAAAGTTTTCATCCTTCTTACCACCGCAGCCTTCAACAAAAAGGAGGTTTCTGGCAGCTTCCCCTCTGTCATGTGTCCTTTGTGTTCAGCAGATTCCCAGG
The DNA here is from genome assembly GCF_000699145.1 of Aptenodytes forsteri. NCBI lineage: Eukaryota > Metazoa > Chordata > Aves > Sphenisciformes > Spheniscidae > Aptenodytes > Aptenodytes forsteri. The sequence continues at coordinate 950,943 of NW_008796048.1, read as the reverse complement.
CACTAGGCATCCCTGCGTGCCTAGCCTTGAAGGGCCTGAACTTGGAACAGGGATTTGGAGCCCTCGCTTAATAAATTAATCCTGTGACTTAACAATAAGAAGATTTCAAACACTCCTGCTAGACTTTTTTGAAGAATTTCCTTATCATACATTAGCATAAAATTATAAATATGTTCTGTGCTATGCGAACGATATTTACACACTGTCCTGGGCTCTGGACAGTGACTTATGCATGTCATATACCCTTCTGCCATGTGCGTTTTAAGCTGCATGTGCAAGATAACCTGGTTATCTCAAAAGCTGTGGTATAGTTTGGACTTGCCAGTGAAGTTAAGAGCCATTTTTAATCATGAGGAAAACTAAGCTACAATGCATTTCTGACTTTAATATAGCAAATGAGTACTAACCATCACACTACATTTTGTCACCACTTAGATTTTTTTCCAGAATATCTGAAGAACTTTTTGGATATTAAATTTGCTATCATGATTGATTTTAATGCATCAGTCATATATTTCTCTTCCTCTTCCAAATTACGCTTGCTGAAGAAACAGAAACGTACCGAACAAGGAAAAAACCAATGTACTCAAAGTGAAAAGAAATGTACTCTCAATTTTGAAGGTGCAATGAATTAATATTTTTAATTTACTTATACAAGAAAATATTTCTGATTATTTTCAGGTTAGACATATGCAATGAGCTTCCAGTGAGACGGCTGTATTTATTAAGTATAGCAGGTCTCTGAATAGACAGCATTACTGCATTGCCTGAGGTCCCAAGAATGTGCAGTCAGCCTTGATTACTGGTGGCCCAGTCCTGCAAGGTACTAAACAATTTCATCTTTCATTTCAACAGTAGCCAAGAATGTTTTGCATCCCTTAGGAATAAGCACGAGAGAGCCTGCTCTAAATTAGCTGAGGAACAGTTTCATGCAAAATTTTACATTTGTTTTTAATGAGAAAAGTTCTTTCCAAGAGAATAGGACAGCTATGCCGACAGAACATTTGACCCACTGATTTCAGAATTTCCTTCAGTTTCTGAGAGATCTCCCATACAGAAAGACTGACTTGTTGTATGTACACTGCCCAATTTTATTTTGTTTCTGAAGTTTTTGTTCTGAGTGCTTACAAAGTCACTGTAAAGTGTTTTATTCCAAGTATACTATCCACAACCAACCAATGTAACTTTATTGTATACACATTTGTTGAAATATTGATCAGTTAAGCAAAGAGAATTGTCAATCATAATCTGCAAGTGATCCACTAAACAAGAGATCTGTTATCATAAAATTCTTAGTAGAACACTAGTCACTCTGTAAAGGAAAAATCCATTACACTACACATTAATATTGCAAAGGCATTCACGCTTTCTCTTTTTCCCATTTTCACCTCTTTGCTCCAGCTGAAAAGTGTTTTTCTTTTAGGAGTTTGTTCACATACTTGATCAGCAGGAGTTACCTGAGCTTCAGACCTTGTGTGAGTGCCTCTGCCTCTGCCCCCTCTACCCTGCACCAGATATACAGCTTCAACAACTGACTTTGCTGAAATAGTGATGATCAACACGGGCTTCCTCTCAGCTTCTGGGTCTACACAGCGGCTACTGTTGGATCGACTAATCTGAGTGAGTCACACTTGCTGAAAAAGTTGTCACTGTTGCTAGAGGAGAAATTTTTGCATTAGCGTAGGTAAGGCAAATACTTTTGTCAAAAAGTTGACCAGGTTCAATGGAGCTGGACTTTATCAGAACAAAGGATGACAAATGTCACAGGAGAGAAGGATGACCTTTCATTTATCCCTTCCACAAACAAGACTTCTGAAATTCTTTGAGCATTTGCACTGTTTGAAGCACATTTTTCAAATGAAAACTGTTTTTTGTGCTTTGCATATATTTTTAAAATCTAAACCTCCACAAATTTTGGCATTTTGAGCAGTCAGCATTTCAGCAGTCATGTTCTGAGCCACTAAAAGCAGGCTTTAGTATAGGTCTTACAGGTGTAGGTACAATGCCTTAGTTCATTCTGTGTTACAACTAAACTCATTTTTTAAGAGATACATTGACATTTTCTACTTTAAAAAATGTATTTTAAAACAAAACAAAACAAAACCCAGCCTAAACTTTTTAATCCCAATGTCTTCTTTACAGCTTGTTTAGTACAAACATTCAAACTATATATTTAGTCTCTTCTATTTCTTTCTTAATACTTGTCTTAAGACTCTTCAGCAAATTAAGAATATCTGTTCACCCAAGGAACAAAAATTACAAGGTCACTGATGCTCTGTTTACTTGTCTTTGGTTGTTGTTATTTTCAACTCAGTTATTAGAGAGAGTTATTGAATATGAGAAGGTAAATTAAATGTCAAGTCTGACTCGCATGAAGTAGACGTGCTGTCTATTTTACCGCCCTGCTAGTTCACACAAGGTGAAGAATGTACCCTAGCGGGGGGGGGGAAGAGGATTACTCCTGCAGCACCCATTCACACAGTCTGCAAATCTACCATCTCCCATGAATAAAAGGTGGGATGAGCTGCAGCATTTCACAAGCAGAGTAGGAAAAACTGCATGGTAATCTAATCATTGTAATAACTGCAATTACATTGCTCTGTAGCAGCACCAGGGAAGTGGTCAATAAGTTCCTCTAGCTGTTGAAGAGCACAGGGTACTCACGGACAGGAGGGAAGGACAGAACGAGTTGTGCCATCCGCTTTGCCTCTTGCTCCGGGCTGTACCTGCCCGACACCGCTACCGGGAACTGGCGGCTCAGAGACCAAATGTTCCCTAACGCAAGACCCGGAACGGAAGTTCCCACGGACGCAGGCTGCTCTGCTCTGGTAGCCAAGACACGAATGAGAATGAGTTTGTTATGGATCCGGAGGTAATTGCCAACACTCAGCTGCCATCCCCTGAATTTCTGTTACAATATAATGTGCAATTTCCCTTTCCAGGGACATCCTGGTTGAGAAAATTTCAGAAGCATTTTGTTTGCTGGAGTACTTATGTGTAGTATACACCTTTACTCAATCAGAAGACAGCTAATTTCTTCGCTGTGCTAATTATGTCAGAACAAAACACAACATGTTTACGTTTGTTCTTGCCAGCCAGTTTGAGAAAGTGGTTATCTTTGAGTGACTCTATCACCTACTTTCTGATGTTTTGCTGTGGACTACCTAATGATCAGTTCCCAAATTTCTCTGGAGTTGTGCATGTGGTTACTTGCAGGCAGTGCAAGTATAGTCCACACAGGGGCAAGGTAATTGTTCACAACAGCCTGTACGTACCCAAACTGCAGACTAAGCTATAATAGTATCAGTGGCTGATATCTATTCATACGCCACATGCCTGTGGCTACATGTGTTGACTTGCATCCTGAGTCACATAATGATGGGTTACATCTGTGATATAGTATCCTATAAGCATGGCACAACAGGAGTGGGAAGGATATGTAAGTGTGTGTATATATATATATACACAAGAACACTTCCAAATTAATTTTATGGAAGCAACTATATGATATAGTTGCCCGCCATAGCTGAGCAGTGGGCTTCTTGCCCCAGGAGGTCCTCTCAGTTGTGTAGTATTAAGACTGAAAATGAAGTTGTCCTTGGAACAATGGAGTTGCCTTTTACAATTGGAGTGGTGAATTCAAAATTTGGGTCAGCAATCAGCACAGGCACATGAAAAATCAGAAATTACAGAAGTCCTGAATAAAGATAAAGCCTCTACTGGCATCAGGACAGTATGAAAAATCAGAAATTACAGAAGTCCTGATAAAGCCTCTACTGGCATCAGGACAGCCCGACCACATTTCTCCCAGCCCTGGCTTTTGGTCCTCCTTTGGCATTCTCCCATGCCGCCTCATAATGTCAGAGTTGACATTAATAAACTCATTTTTATCGCTTAACAGGACAGAATTAACAGGAGAGAAATACAACCCCATTGCTATCGGCAAGGCTGAATGGTCTCCTGCAAGAAGAGACCGAGTTTCTTGAGCCGGCCAAGGCACTGACACCGGTTTTGTCTCCCCACTGAGCCCTGGCGAGCAGAGCCACTCCGGCACGGTGCTGCGTGGAGATGCAGCATTGCTCAGCAGAAGAGTTTTACTACGAAAACAGCAACATCTATGTGTCAGAAGGGGGAGCCTGGATGCGTCTGCAGGGGCAACAACAACTTCAGAGCATGGAGAGCAAAGGGGAAACGGTGCAGCCCTCTCTGCCCTGCACAGGTCTGGTGGGGGAGGGAGGGGTGTTGGGTTTTATTTTTATGAGAGAGGTGAAGGTAGGAAGATCAGATAGGTAGGAAAGGCAGATAACCCAGGAATTTCAAGAGTTAAATTGTCTTCAAAACTAGTTCTCCCACTGAGATGAAAGGAGCAGCTCGCACGTGGCCCAGCTGTAGCCTCAGCCGTGCAGCTGCACACTCAGGCTTCCCCTCCATGAGGGATTTTACCATCTACACCTTCCCAAGCTCAGTATAGCTTTAAATGAACACAGCTGCATGCATACAGCCCTATTTCTTCCACAAGCCACATTTCTACCAGACATTTTGCACTTCTGCTTCTATAAAAAACTTTTCTCAAACAATTTGTATGCAGGGACCAAAGAGTAACCTTGAGAGAAAGTGGCAGGCGTTCACAAGATTTGAAGCACCCAAAGGCTTTCTAAACAGTGTACGAATCCGAGGGGATACATCTGCTCTCCTGAAGATGTGGGGCTCTGTCCCTGCCTTTCACAGGCCGTAAACCAGAAGCTGATCTCGACAAAACAGTTTGGGATATTGATAAGTAGATGCTGTAACCAATGCTGTTCCCATTTTGGGGAAAAAAAACAACAAAACAAAAAAACTACCAGTAAAAGCTATCAAAATGCATATGTTTACAAAGAAGATTTCTGTGTATGCTCTTGTTCTATTATCGACATACAGCCATCTTTATGCTGTCTGCTGACAGCATTTGATGCGTTTTTCCTCCTGTGCTTATTTTTAGTTGCCATAGGAACTTTATTTCCTGTCAGCTGATGTTGTTATTTAATACTATTAATTGTATAAAAGGGTGTTGATTCTGGTACTCTAGATGCTGAAAAAGAGCTTTAGGAAGGCAGAACACACACTTCAGTTTACTTGGTCTTTTATTCATCTATTTCTATCAATATTTAATTCAAAAATCCAGATACTGTAATAACAGCTGTTACCACATCAGTGGAATCCAGAGAAGATCCTCTCCAGCTTTTTCTTCTTGTTTGGTCTAAGTTTCCGTCCCACTACCATAAATATACTCATTTGAAATAGTATCTTTTGTCTGTTTAGTTGGTAGTTTCATTCTTCCTCACTCCCCACACATCCTATTCTTTCTTTCTGAAAGAAAAATTAAAATCTGCTGTTGAAATGAATGAGTGTGAAAAGAAAATTTTCCGGCATATAAAGAAATACAGTCTGGAAAAATATTGGGATCTGAGGGGGGTTTCTTTTTGGCAAAGCCCAATTCTTCTTCTCTTACGTATAATAAGTTATTTTGCAAAAGATGATTTTTCTATTAAATTTGTTGTGTGACCAGAAAGCAATGAAGAATGACCGGAATTGACTGAGAACTACAATAGCTTAATCTGGCGCTTCCTTTATCCACATCCAACTTTAAAATTTCCACAGTTTTTCCCATGAACTGATCACATATTTGGAGAAAAGACCTGATCAACATATACGTTTGCATTTGAATTAGCATTATATGGAATGCCGATGCAAGCTTATTCCTGTCTTTCTCTGGGAAAACTTAGGAAAATAGCAGTAATGTACAAAAATTCAAATCCTACTATAAAAACATATTCCTTTTTCTATTTCACATCACTGCTCTTCGTAAGATGGAGGAAAACAGGTAGCTTGGAATAAAGAAACCGGCAAGTAGACTAACATTTGTAACTTTAGAAAATAATTCCACCGTTGTGACTTAAATTATGGAAACTTCATCTAAGGTTTTATTCAAAGCATCCTAAAGACAACTTGAATCTCCTCACCGACTTCAGGGGCTGCTGGATTAATCCCACTGAACAGGATAACGGGAGTATTTATGAGCTCGCCGGGGCGCTAGGAGGATAATATTCTGCTTGGGAATGTTCCCAAAGCATATGGTGTGTGCTCTTGCTGAGACAAGCACTGTCAAGTGTTTTAGTTGCTATAACTCAATAGGCATCTGAGGCAAATGGTTTTTCAACCCGACCCTGGAAGCTCCTCCACAGAGGGTCCCTTCTGCAGAAGTCCTTCCCAGCTGCCCCAGCCCAGCCCCACCACCAGCAGAACCATCATCACCCCAACTTGGTTCGATGGAGGGGATTCACCCTAGGACAAGCTGTCCTGCAAAAAACGATGCTGATTTTGTTTGGGCCTCGCTAAGTTAAGGAAGAATATTTGTTCAACAACACAAGGTTTTATTATTTTAGCAAAAGCAAAATGTATTAAACATCCGCCTTTTCTTCTGAACAGGAAGAATTGAAGGTTTTAGGAACTGGAAATTTATTCTTTTAACCAGTTTGTTCATTTAGAAATGGTTTAAAAAAGCAACTTCTTTGTAAAAGAAAGTGTACCTGCACATGGAAGTAGTCTTTTTTATTAAGGAGAGTCATAGAGAAGATAATTATGCTGATTACTTCACTGTAGGACTGTCTGGGAGAATCACATACTTTGAATATTATTTTACATATCCAGAAATTGAAATTTAAAACTAACCTCAGAAAAAAAATTCTGAACTAGAATTTGTCCATAATGCCTTTTCCCAAAATGAGTCTCCTAGTTAAACCAGGAGTCAAATAGTTACCGTTTTTATAAAATAAGTTATTGCTCCCAACAATTGGTAATTTTTTCTTTCTTTTCAGGAATATGCTACCAGTCTGATCTATATTGAACTATGGGAGAGCTAATCTGTAAGTGCAGCCAAGCCAAGTTGAAAAATAACTCCCAGTTCAATGTTACTAATATGCAGCAGCATTTATAACATCACATTAAATCTGAAGGAAATTGCAAAGGTATCCAGCTTCCCTGGCAAAACCGTGGCACAAGATCTGGGAAGAAACAGCTCAGATGGGCAAATCACCTGCAAATCACCTCCAACTGAAGTGGACGTTGAGTGTCCATCCCCTTTCCACAGGACTGACTGGGTCAGCCAGCACAGAGAGAAGAGCTGGGAGGTTGTGGAACCCAGGGGCTGGCTGGTCCGGGCAGTGCCCCATGGGGGGGGCCTGGGTGGCCCCCTGCGTCAGGAGGCTCCAGGGCCACCCGAGAGCAAGCTGTGGAATGGGATCAGCTACACTGGGGGTGCCCACCCCAGCCACATCCCCCTGGGATGGACAGACAGGCGGAAGGAAGGAAGGGAGGAAAGGAAGAAGGAAGGAAAGACAAAGCCACGTTCACCGTGTGACAGCAGTGGGAGAAAGGTGAGCAGGACAGTAAGCCCAAAACACCCCATGAAGTCAAAGGCCACGAAGACCAAAATCACTTCTAGAAACAAAACTGGAGTATTGCTCTTCCTCCTTTTCGCCTCACTGCAGTGGACATGGGAAAGGACTGAGCCGTCGCCACCTTGCCGTGGGGCTGGCACTGAGCATGAGAGCGCGATTGCTTTCTCCGCTGAGCAAATGCTGGCCCAGCAGCGACTCTGTAAGATTCAACAAAGGATGAAGCAAGTTATGAGAACCACGCCACTAAGACTGAGACGCTAATAACATTACGGGGACATCTGAGGATACTGTTGTACTTACCAGAGTACGAGAATCAACATCATCCTCTCTAAGTTATACAAATGAAAGAAGGTTATTTAGTGTCCATCTGGTTTTGTTCAGGAGGTAGTAAATAATTGTTCCTCAAATGTCCACCAAAGGCTTTTGATTGCTCTGAGCTGCCAGACAACAGGATTTTTCCTAGCCTACAACTGTCACCTTCCACGTCATCTGAGACCAAAATTTTATACCTCTTTCATTAAGGCAGTGTGATTGCTTGTTTATAGAACATGGATATTAGTACAGCTCAGGGAATAAAAAATTAATAGGCACTATCCAGCAGAGGGAGCACAATAACGTAAAAACCCTTCAGCTGTAAGGTGAAGAACTTTTTCTATTAAAATCCACAATATTTGGCAATCTGAGTTTACTGTTTTAGCACACAGGGTGGAAAAGACAGAATTTAAATAAAAATAGAGAGATGGGAGAGAGGAATATCAAACAAATACCAGTAACAAAATAATTGATTTCCTGTTATTTTCATCCATAATAAGGCAGATGTAACTTAACTGCTGGAAAAATTAAGGTTTAATAAGAAGAGATCAAGGATGATCTTAGGAAGAGTAATAACGTTTATTTTAAAATGCTGATTTTAATTTAAATAGAACTGGCTGGTGTGGGCGAAAGACACAAGGGGTAACTTTGATTTTTCTTAACTGCTGGAAAAATTAAGGTTTAATAAGAAGAGATCAAGGATGATCTTAGGAAGAGTAATAACGTTTATTTTAAAATGCTGATTTTAATTTAAATAGAACTGGCTGCTCTGGCTGAAAGACTCAAGTGCTACTTTCAGTTTGACTGTGCACTTCCTCTTGTTAATGAAGTCATACATCACAGAAATAACTGATGCACCCATTCATTCGGTTTATGTGTAATTTTTAGAGTCCAATATGACAGAAATCTTACTAGATACATTCTCTCTTCTGTGACTGTTACACTTTCTAATCAAGCTCAAATAATTGTGAATTAAAAAAAGAAACGAGCTAATACCTGTTTTATAAGAAACGATCATAAACCAGAGAAAGAATCCATCACATTTTGATGTGACTTACATGAACTACAGTAATTAAAGAAACAATGTAATAGTTTAAAATTGTTGTGATCTTAAATGAAAACATTTCATTATAGGGTGCATTTCATTAATATATTTATACCACGAGATTTTTTAATTAGGACATCTAAATTCTAAGCTCTGCCACTGACTGTTATTTGACCTTTGGCAATTCACAGTCTTTCTAAGAGCGTTTCTGTTATCTTTGTAATGAAAATCATATCGATTTCACAGCTGGGTAGAGTGTAGCAGCAGCTTTGCCTGCTGGTAGAAAGTGGTTGAAATAAAAACATAATTTTAAAAGAAAAGAGAGAAGAAAGAACTGAATGTTCTGATCAGAAGTGCTAACTACAGCTAACTCGAGGTAGAATATATTCAGTTTAACCCTCACATGTTTTCCAAAGAAAACAAGCAAGCGTGATGAAGACTGATTAGTATTTTTCCTGTTAAGCAAACTGAATTTTTTTCCACAAACTGGCAGTAAGATTAACAACTGAAACAAAACATCTATACTGCTAAATATTGAAGATGCCCCCATCCAGCAGATTGTTCACTTTGTTGTATAATGTCCTAAGGAAATGAGGTTTATGCAGGCTTATTATCCATTCACTCAACTATTATCCCGCTTTCCATGGTAATTTTTCAACCTCTTGGACAATTTCAACCAAATCTAGCAGAACAGTGGAAGTCTTAGAGATATTAAAGACTTTTGACCACCAGATTCAACTGAGATTGAATGAAGTTTAATGGACACTTACTACCTTTGCTAGTCTCACATGTGACTAGTCATACTAAAAATAACTCCAAAAGTAGACTGAACACAAGGCATTGCTAGAGGTTTCTTATCCCCACTATGGACACAGCATCTTTACCCTGACAGGACAAGCCGATCCACAGAAAGTAAAGGTGTCATCTTGGGAAAAGGTCTGAAGAATTCTTTCTTAAGCATACTGAAACTTAAACTGTTTAGCTTATATACTTGTGTATTCCACAGCACTTCCAGAATATCTTATTTCATTAGTCAAACATAAATTCATTTATTTTTACATAATTCTATATTAGTAATGTCTTAAGGTCACAACAAACTTATTAAATTATTTCAGAATTATGATGACTTCACTAAGGTTATTAAAATTGTAGTCAAAACTGCCTAACTTCAAAAATGTCTTATTAAAAGTTTCTTACTGTTTATCACCGAAGCATTCTCATGATCCTCTACAGATATATAAAACCAACAAATCAACTTTTAGAAGGTTTTATTGTCTTCTTTCCAATTAACAAATACAAATACCTTTTGTTAGGCCAAGACGATCCCTCATCACCTCACGAGAACCAACAAAATGTCTAGTACAGGCAGGCTTCTTAAAAGCCCAGCTCATTTTCACATACATGATGGCCGCTATCAAAACCTGCTGTGTTATGAACAGGTATGGATGGTGACCAGTAAGTAGAAGAGAGCAACACGTGGCCACACACACACATGCATTCCTAGACAAGCTGACAAACCTATGCGTGAGAAGAAACCTCATGTGAAATATCCGTGAGATGAACCCTGTGTGAGAAGGAGCTTAAAAGTGTGGTGGGAACTACCTGAAAGCGTCTGGGACTCACCAGTTCCACCACCCGTAAATGATCTGTTCAGTCTAATGCAAAGTCCCCCAGAACTGTGGGAGCCAGGTGGAAAAGAAACCCCAAACTGGAGGAAACTTTGAAATCCACAAATTTCATAATATTTATGAAGTCCTGAATATTACTGAGGTGGGAAGGGATTGTGACCACAGGGATGGGGAATAACAGACCAGAATCCAAACCCACCTCTTTCATGGTTTTTTCTGTAAAGATTGCATATCAGGCAGATAACAGAGAATCAAACATCCTTCTGCCTGTCCCACACATTAAGCACGACTAGGATTGGTATTGCATTGACTCATTGGGAACAAGAACTGCACCAATACAGTTCATCACAGGTGTCTTACAGAAGTTTGCACAGGGGCGACTGGGTTTGCAGCAGCACAGGATACCACCCTAGGTACAGCTGGGCAAAAACACACAACAAAATCCAACCTGGAGTTTTGGGAAAGGCCAATGCTGGCTTTTGAAATTTGTCATTTTAATGTTCATACTTTTAGGAATTACTGCTATACAAATACATTGGTGATAATGCACATTAGATTATACATATTTGGTTTTAAATTTTAGTCATTTTAAACATCCAGTCTAAGAGTTATTAGTCTCAGACTCAAGACTTGATTAAAATTTAAAGTCTAACTATGGAGAATTAAGCCATTTAATAAAATTTTCCCTAAAATTTGCCTCTTACTTTTGTAAGTCTCATTAAGGTTCATGCGAATATGCATCACATACAGTCAGTCTGAGATATCATGTAGCACACCACACTATATTAAAGCGTTCTTTTTAAAACACAGTTTTATGTTACTACATAGTAAACCCTAGTAGAGTCTCGGGGATGGAATTAAGCCCACGCATGCACTGCAAAAGTCTTCTACATAGCTACATGACTGAAGGCACACGTGTGGGGTAGGTAAATCACAAGCCCTGGAGTACTATCGTGCTGACACAATGGTCTATGTGAGTGGGGTGTGTGAGGTGCTTATGCCAAACTTATGCCACTCTGAGAGGTGGTGTAATTTCCTCCAAGACGTACTGCTTTCCTCCCACAGCAAGCGCCATGCCTCCACCAGGAACCTCTGCCAACGCAGCCGCTCCGGCACCGCGACACCCGCGGCCTCTGGGGGACAGAGCACTCCAGCACTAATCCTTACATCCCAGCTCCGCACCTCCCGGAGCACTTGGGTTCTGCTCTTCACAGGGCTTTGTGCCAGCTCCATCCATCAGGTATCGCAGTGATTTCCTCCTCTACCATGGCATTAGCAGTATTTTGTCTCGCAGAAGAGATATGACATGTCCCAGCAGCATAAAGGAATTTAATATTAAAAACAGAACGTGAAACTGCCTTTCTGAATTCCAACAGGTATAGCAACAGTCATTTAAAAATCTCTACTATTTAGGAGTAGCTGTTTAGCTGCTGTCAAGCCATATATTCAACTTTAAAAAGTTTTGATTACCTGCTAGGATATACTATGGCTACTATATTCCAAAGAAACATAAATCTTTTTTGTGGTAAACGCTCTTACCATAAAGCTCTTGGGTGTGAATTTTTTTTCCTGAATGCAAAAATTCACACGAACCTGCCTTGTAAAACAGTCTAGGAAAAAAAAAAAACAACAAAAAACACCTCTTAGGAACAGATGAAGAGAAAGAATTTTTTACCCACAGACCATTATGGACCATTAAGGATGCACCAAACTGATACTCACTTATCTAGGTTAATGGCTATCACGAACCATCCGTTGCTATGAAACTGTTTAAAATCCATTGTGTCTATTGAACGTAAGGAAATGTACCTGTAAAACCACTTTGAACATGTGCCTGATCTCCATTAGAGAACATGAATGCCCAGAATAGAGGTGCTGGTTTTAAAAATGTAACAAAAATCAGTGAAGATTCTTGCTTCTTGCAACTATCTCTTTCCTTTTGAGCTTCTCAATTAAAAAATTGACTGTTTATTAAACTTGTTTTCATTTTAATGTGTTTTTCATATGAACCTATGTCCTTAAGAGTTAGAGCCATGAGGAATTTAAGCATGTGAACAAGTTGCTGAATGGTGCAGAGATTCCCAGTGGGCTGGGTCACTGTTTATCCTTTTTTTATGGACAACTGTGAACTGTTGTCTTGTTAACACTCAGTGTTTTAACATGTTCCAGGAATTTGCTGTGGGTCACAGTTTGAAAAATACCAGTGGCAAGGTCCTGTTGAGCTTGCTTTAAGCAATTGACTTCAAACAATAGAAGCTACATGGTTTTGAGAAGGCAGAGCATCTTGCCAATAACTTTTATGGACAGAGCTGCCTATTACTGAGGCCAGATTCCTTCCAATAGCTGACCAATTTTATTTAAAATTAACTTCAGATAACTCTACCCTGTGCTGTAATCTATAGGGCATGTATGTCTGCAGGAGCATAGGTATCCAAGTCCAACATTTACGCTCTAGCGAAGCCTCCAAAATTTTGGCTCAGTTTGCCGTTCATTGAATAAGTGGTTACATCCTTTCAGTGCATAAATTTCTACTGTTGCAGCCTTGCAAAGTCACCTAAACTCTGATATCGCTGGACCCAAACTCATGATCAATCTCGGTGGTATTTTTAAACTGTGTGTTCTCTATTTACTTTGCCTTCAGCCCCAGCTGAACCTTTTTTCCCAATAAGCAGGACATGTAGAGTAATACACCTGTTTTCTAATTGCATCTCCATCTGCAGCAGCGTTTGAACCAAAGTCTCCCATCCATCCTACTTACGCTTCAGGCAACGTTGCTAAACCTTACCCACTGAGTAGGCCCCACAGCTAATTCAATGGCAGAAGAGGATTACACGATATACATATATCCATGGTACATATCTGGTCCCATTGATGTATATGTACCTCTATCTCCGATGAGAAAGCGAAAGGGAGGAAGGAGGTTTGAAGTAAGCCTGGGGCGAGGTGAAGTATCCTGGCAGCCACATTCAGTCCGTGTGCCGTAAATCTGGAACCTGCAGGTACAGTGGTCTCCCAGGGTCTACATCTGAGAAACCCAAGGAAGGACAGACAGTGTTTCCCACAAGCCAGGACCCAACTCCCAGCTCAGCATGGCTCAGTGGCACTGGGGGCAGCTCGCTGCTCAGCTCCGATGGCTGACGGCGCCCTTCTTCGGGACCAAGCTCTCCTGAGGTCTAAGCAGCTAAAGGGGAAAGAGGATCCAGGTAGCTGGCAAGGTGCCTTGAGTTGGGCATTGCTGCCCTGAATTCAAACCAACTTCTCTGCTCCTGGTTTTGTCCAAAGAAGACTTTCCACAACTAAACAGACTAAACCATTTAAAAATCAAATATTCAAGAAATAGAACAGCCGAGTCAAATTTCTGTGACATTCTGCAGTAGAAGTGCTACGCCCCGGTCATATTACAGGCAATGCAAACAAACTGCATTCAAGTTATAATGCAAACTGTGAAAAAACAAAGACTGTCCAGAATTGAACAAATAAATAGATTCAAAACTCTCTGTCAGGAGCATGTGTTTGAGAATCGTGATTTACAAGTCGGCAGTCAGCCTCCTCAGCCGAACCATTTTATTCTGGAGGATTCAACCACAAAGACAGTAATAGGGATTTTTAAAGATATCTCTGAAATGCCCATGCTTCATTTTATCCTTCTAGTTTTTTAATGGATTTCACATGATACCTACAATTTCTGAGAACTAAAGTGCTACTTCTAATCTTTCCAGTTAAATGAAATCTTTAAAATAGAAGGAATGATAATATAAAAATCTAAAACTATATTTAGTATTCTGAATGCAATTAGGGCAATTTTATTCAATTGATTTCTGAAGTTCCCACATGAGTGATCTACGGTGATATCATTCAGTACAACAGTAACAGGTGCCCAAAAAGTAATTTTAAACAAATGAATTTTATCACATTATATGTTTTTCCCCTGTTACAACCAACTTTCCAAGTACTTCTGCGCAATTATCTAAATAAGGGTGTATCAAAAAGTACTTTATTCCAAGATGTACTTCCATTTTTCATTACAAGATCACTGGAGTAATAGCATTGTTTATTCCCTTATCTACAGAAGGATTTTATCACTTCTTGAAGACAAGGATGAGATAGCGTAAGGAGAGTACATGAAGCCTATCTTTTAAACTACAGTTTTACTACTAGAGTAAAATATACAGTAGAACTAGAAGGGACTTCTAGAAGGCACCTAATCCATCCTCCTGCCTGCAGGAAGCAGTTATTCAAGTACTCTGATCTTACAGATCTCCAATGGAGATGGAAACTCCAAAAGCTTGCCAAGCAATCTATTCCCTATCCTCACCATTAAAGTTTTCTGTAATTTCTAAAATAAATCTTCCTTGCTGTAATTTAAGCCTATTAATTCTTGTTCTATCAAACACAGGCAAGGGAAATAGATTGTTCTCTTCCTCCTTGGAGCAACCTCTTGTGTTATAATGTCTTTGCTCTATCTTTTCTGTGTCAGACTAAACTAACATAATTTATTCAATTTTTTCTTTTAGGTTGTAATTTCTACACTTCTGATCTTTCTTGTCACTCTCCTCTGGACTGTCTCCAGCTGATTCTCTTCTTTCTTCAAGTCTGGTGTCTAAAACTGGACATGGTATTCTAATTCAGTATAATATTAAGATTTGCTACTCCCAGATTTCATCTGATTATTTAAATAATGAAGCTGATCATCTCCCAGGAGAAGGCTACCAAAGCTGTCCTTCTAGTACATAGTAATTGTCCTGCTGGAAACCAAAGTTGAAAGATTAATTAAAACACAGTTCAGTGAAAATCAATCTAAGGACATTTGTTTTCCTTTTGGATTTGTGTCTTAAGCCTGATTGACTGAACATCTAAGAAGGCACAAACTCCGATTCAAGTTTTCCTGCATCATACTATTTATATGAATTTTTTGGTGTCCAGTAAGAGAGAAGCTCATATGAAGCCTTTCCCTCAGTGGTCTTTATCTGCCTATAGAAGTATATTTCCAAACTCATGAAAACAAGAGCAGGGAAGTTGCCCAGGTACAAGCCTCTGGATGACAGTAGATGGGGTAAGAAGAGGTAGGAGAAGACAGTGGCTGGGCCAAGCGCAGCTGGTGCAGTTTTTAACAGCTGATTCAGGATTAGGCTGTGATTTTACAGCTAGTTCTGTTGACTCTGACAAAACAGCCCCCAGCATAAGGCCACCTCACCAGCTATTCTGAACAACCTCTAGAAACCTAGTGGCTGTGAGACCTCTACTTGTAGTGCATGGTTGAAACTGGCCAAATGCTATTTTCAGGGAGTGGACTAATACAGACAGGTGTATTAGCATGATTTCATAAGCCTTACTTCTTTAAGAGATCAGGCTAAATAGTTTCCTTACTACTGTTGTGAGCTATATAAACAATGCCTTATTACATACTATCTTGATATATTGATTTTAGATCTCCTGCTTAATTAAAACATATTAAAGTTTTAAATGAGACATGCAGGTGAGAACATGTCTACTCCCTTTCTTTCTTCTTTTCTGTCCTCCCTCATTTAACGGCTCTACTCTTTTCCCAAGAGAAGAAGAGCCATGCTTTTGAGAGCTGGATCACAGCATTCAACACACTGTCATTTATTTTGTTCTTACAGTGATTCTAGAACTAAATTACATCGTATTTAGGTGGAGTCACTCAAGGATTACGTAGGATATTCATTATGCGAGACACAAGGTCAGCCTATTTATTCATTCCTGGAAGACTACTACTTATGTCACCAATGACGATACCAATTTCACTCCCAAGAGTTATGATTGTGACTCTAGGATTTCGGTCATAAATAAGTAAGAGGGTAGAGGTATTTATATTTGCATTAATTTGAAAAACTTCTCCAGCAGACAACATTTTATACAGTCACTGTTTGTAGATGCATTTGTCTGGTATTTCAGGTTAAGTTGAATACTGGAGATTTCAGGAACAATGCCGATAAAACTTCAGCGTGCACCAGCCTTAAGAAGCTGCCTCAGTTTATCGAGGAAATGTCATACTTGCTTACAGTTACTCTGATAACTTTGATACTAAGAGGTATTCACACTGTCTACTTCAAGCAGCTGTCTTTGTTATTATGAACCACCTCTTCAAAGAAGTCTACTTTCTTTTCTAGTGATTATACAGGAACTTTGGAGGCTATTCCTACCATCAACTATCCAACATTAGGTACTTAACATGGCCTCCCTTTCTTTCTTTAGCAGACTTAGACATTTGAAGTACAGTACATAATGTGATCAGTGAAGGGTAGGGGAAAGGAGACAAAATGGGAGAGGCATAAAATCTCATGAAGAGATTTTCTACAGAGCAAGCAGTGACTGACCTGACAAATAAACTGGGGCAAGACCGGAGACAAGGCTGCTAAGACAGGCTGGAGGATGGAGAAGGCGGAAAGAGATAGGTAGGGTAGGGAGCAAAGAGAAAATCAGCTTGGTTTGGCTAGGTAAGAACAGAGATAAGGACTGGGATGTTACCGGAGGAACTGGAAGTGATTGGCAAGAAGACCAGACGCTTGAGCTCCTAGGACAAGGTTTTACTAAACAAAGAGATTAGGGCCCAGATGAACAACCTGATAAATTAAATTAGGATTGGCTAATTGAGGAGAATGGGAACAGGACCCAGGGACAAGGATTAGAGCAGACTGGCAAAAGTTGGCCAGGATGGGGCAGATGAATACACAGTTGGTGGAAAAAGGTAGAAAAGGCATCTCAGCCCCAAGATTTATCTGTTGTCAGAAAATGCACGTGTCTCACCAAAACTGAAGCTGGCCACGTGAGAACGGTAGCCTGCTGTTATTAGTTATTCCATCAGGTCCAGCTAGCAGAAGTGTGGTGTCTCCACATACAGCACAACAAGGCAGAGCTTGTTTGCTATGTGAATTTTCTCCTTTTAATAGGTCTTGGCTGGACATGTAGTCAAAGTTTCTGGAGCTAAAAGAAGCTTCTAGGTTATCTACTTTGGTCTCATGTCTAACAAACACCACAGACGCACTTTCAGTAATACCTGCGATAATGTATGTTTGATATCTTGATTTGAAGATGGATATACTATTGGTAGTTACACTATTTAAAATCGATGACACCTCTCCTATTTGAATTTGACTTTACTTTTCAAACACTGGCACTTTGCATGCCTTTTTTTTCTGTGTATATAACAGTTCTTTTCTTCCCATAAAATTATTTATTTGGTGTAAGCAAGCTGCTGTCTTCATAAAATTAATTCCATGAGGATATAGACAGACAGTCAGCAAAGAAGATGCAAACTCAGATTCCCTGCCATTTTTTCTAGCTTTCAAATCTATTTCTGGGAATGGGACAAATTTCTAAACTAGACAAGACTGTGGACAAAGAATCTGTGAAGTTTTGCTTAAATCACAGTAACAAATGGTTTTAATAAAATAATCTTTAAATATATTAAGTGTCTGTAATACAAGTAAACAAAATGTGGGACAAATCATCAATATTTGTGCTTTACTGGATGTCACCATGTAAACAGGATGTAATGTTTACTTACTATAAAGCTCATGTTAAGGACATTGTACAACATTTTTCCAACTGCAATTACTTAAAGGCCAGGGAAGAGGCAAGTAGCACGTCAGCTTCTTACAGGTGCAAAACCAGATTATTGAATTCACACAGTGAAAAAATATCCCTGCAAAAGCAAATCCTAGTTTAGCCTGTTATTTTAGATGTAAGGAAGAAATTTTTTACACTGAGGGTGGTGAAACACTGGAACAGGTTGCCCAGAGAGGTGGTGGATGCCCCATCCCTGGAAACATGCAAGGTCAGGTTGGAGGGGGCTCTGAGCAACCTGATCTAGTTGAAGATGTCCCTGCCCACTGCAGGGGGGTTGGACTAGATGACCTTTAGAGGTCCCTTCCAATGCAAACTATTCTATGATTCTACAATTCTATGATTTTGGGCACAATGCTGAGATACCAGACCTTTTTGTTTTCTGGCACCAGTTCTTGGAAGGTTCAAAGGCACTGCAGAACTTCACCATCTCCCGTGAGGCACCTGTTGGTACTGGAATACTTGCATCCCTATGAACCTAAACTTTTGCCATAAGGCAAGGAATCCTAGCCTTATTATTTTGACAGAGCTTGAAACCTGCTACCTCACGCCTTAAGCCTGAATGAGATTCCCACAACAGAAAGCTCCCTCCCTGCCTCACCTGTGGGGCCGAATCGGGAAACAGCCTTCAAGCACAACCTCTCAGTCAGGTGCTTGGGCAAAGGCAGCTGAAGACAAGACTGTTGGCACTGGCTGGGATATGCTCCCCAGCATGCCCCAGTGGCACAGCAATTAGGAAACTCCCCTGGAATGCAGCCATTCCCCACTGGCTTGCTCAGGCAGCTTCCTGATCAGAGGTTTCTGTGAACTCCACTCCCACTTCTCCTCCCACGCTACTAAGGAAGCCTCTGCACCCTGAGCTGGGCTGTGACTTCCTCCAGGCAAAGGGCATCCAGAATTACAGAGGGATGCAGAGCAGAGGAACAAATAACCCGTCTTGAGGATTTCAGCCTTGGAGTAAGTGGGGTTGGAAGCATCCCCATCATTACCTGACGGTTGAGACATCTCAGGAGGAAAGAGTAGTTCCCATCCAGATGTCATGCTACTTCAGAGATTATTAACAAAAAAAATACAGAATACCAATTTCTTGCATTTCATGCTGCTGCTAATTTCTTACTCTATTCTTCATTCATGCAAAGCAAACAAGAGTCAGTGGAGGATATCTGCTCATACCTCCTCTGCATGCTCATGGCACATTTCCAATCTGCAAGGTAAAGCCTTTAAGGGCTACCCCGTTTGTGATGAAACATGGTGCTGGTGGTTGCTGTAAGGACCTACAAACTGCCAGCCACCACTCTGGGCCATCCATTCTTTCATCATTTTCCCCTACCTGCCAGCAACCTGCTAGGGAAGACATGGAATTGGGCATTAGACAAACAACCCCATTGAGATGGGGGACAGGGATAAAAAATGGCACAGTGTTTGGAGAGAAAACAACATGGAATAAGCTGAAGGGCTTGAAAGTTCAGGATCACTTCCCCCTTTCCTGTGCATGTTGATTCATCAGACTTACCTTTCCTCCCTCTCTTTTATCTAAAGCATATTTGCAGCTTCAACCCAATCTTTGCATGTTTCTCCCTGTTCCTGAGAAGGGGCATAGTGGTAGGAGGTCCAGAACAATAAGATGAGGCTGTTTCTCTGTTCACATGCCAGTAAACAAATTCACAGACAGAATTTAGCATGCATTATATAATGACGTTCAGTCAGAATTTGTATCTGATACGGATTTGGTACAGTTCTTACAACACTTGATTTTTTAGAATCTGTCAGCCAACTTAATTTAAAAGTTCTGGAGCTACTTAAAAAGCAAGCTTTCTAAAGTGTAAATATGGCTTTTATTAAAGTCAGTTTTTAGTAAGAACACCAAAGGAACTTATTGCATTTAAATGCTGAATGCACCAGAGACTCGCATTTGGGCCATGAAGAGTTCATGTATAGTAAAGTCCACGTATGCAGCTGGAAATGCTAAGCTGGTGACTTACAGCTAACTCAGTAAGGCTGAGACATACGCACTAGCTACTGAGCCTAACTCAGTAAGGCTGAGACAAACTGCACTACAAACTTCTTTTTGAAGCGCTTCAATTCACACTCAAACAACTGAGCAGGAACATCTAGGGAATGTAAGGGTGGGATCCATCTCATCCAGCTTGACATACCTACATCAATGGAGTCTACAGAGTGATTCATCTGACTATAAGTAGATGCCTGCTTTAAAATGAGTTGACTCACTTTCTGGACAATATTGACTGTTTTGACTAGATCCCCATTGACTACGACTCCAGGCCTATCAGCTGCCTCTACCCAGTCTAAAACAGGAGAGAAATTCAATGAGTTTGACTGAAGGCTAGGGATATTCCAGGGCATGATCAAGTAAACTAGCAGCTAATACAGACTATCTTCCAGTTCTCATTGTAGAGGAACTATTGATGATCCTATAGAGACATCACCATAGCAGAAATTATACTGAGATAATATGCCCCAAACAGGCATTAATTAAAAAAAGAAAAAAAGAAGTAGAAAGGAATTATTTGGGTTTTTTAAATCTCCCATAAGTATAGAGCTTTTTTTTTTTTTTACAATGATGTATTATACTGGGCATATACCTACCACATATATACCACTTATGAATATTCACCATGAACCAGCGAAGTATTTTTATGTAATCAAAGTCCTGGCACATTAGGAAGATTGTATGTTTGATAGTTTTCTGATTATATCATAGGCTTTAAACTATACCTTACAAAAAGATGCAGATCTTGAAATTTCAAAGATATTTAAATAGAAATTATTTTCTTAACTAAGGGAAAAGAGACTCATTAGTTACAACTTCTTTTGTAAAAGCATATTCTTGTGACCAGCATGTGAGTGAGGCTTTTATTAGATGCACTGAAAATGTTATAGTTTTTGGATCATAGAACCTCTTCTAGGACAAAACTGAACAGCTACATAATTTTGTTACAGAGCGTGATATAATTTAATCCAAGTGTTGAAAGCTGATAAATACTTTTTTCTTTCCCCATTTGGCAAATTCCATTTTCCCCTTCCCCATACCTCTAATAAAATATAAGCCAGTGTGTGGATTTGTTAACATACTACTGAGGAAAGGAGAAGAGGGTTTATATTCTAACTATTTTGTCACACAGAGAGAGCCATTATCAAACTAATGATGAAATGCTAGATTTAAGACAAAATACAAGTAATACTTTCTAGTTATCAAAGGTTAAAAACATGCTGGATGTTTAAGATAAGGGTTGTGATTATCCACTCCCTTGTATTTGTCTTGTTACCTATACCTGTGGAAGCTGCTGCCAAATCAGAGATCCCTATCAATTTTGCAAAATTGTGAATGACTACACCAGAAGGAAAAGTCATATATTCCATTTAAATATGTATCACGTACATTAAAATTTTAGTGGGACATAAGATAGGTTCATACTGTTTCTTATAAAATGTATAGAATTTGATCACAGTCATAAGGAGATCGATGGCGTTTTTTCCAAGCACTGTTTCGAATGTGCATACTTTTTAACAGAAAGATACTAAGTCAGCTTTTGATTTTATACAGTTCTTCTTGTAATGCATAGCTCCACATACAGCCCTGTACAACACTGTGAGTGCAGCAATATCACATTCTCATATAGTTTTGCTAATGCTGAAGATAAGCAGAGTGTTTGGAAATGGGAATTAACACCACTTAGAAGACAACTATGATCTAACTCCAAAAAGGTGTCAATTGCAGTCATGTACACTAGCGATCTACAGACAAGTATGCACTAACTATTAAGCAGGTAAGAAACCCACAATGGAAATCAACAATTTACAGTCCTGAAAACAACAGGGCCACTCCAAAACATCTGCCACTTTCTACGACCTCCAATCTCATCTTAGGACAATAGGAAGGAAAATGTCCCTCAAAGCAATCCTGATTAATCACCCTCTTAGGTCTTTCATGTCTTCAGTAGAGAAGCATGCACTCTCTGAAAATAGACCCATGCTTTTTGAAGTTCAGTATTAAGAGACAGATTCAAAAAGAGATTCAGACAGATTTTAGGGTTCTACATTGAAAGTTGCAGTCGTCAGAATCGAAACTCAGCTGCCATCTTTCAGCATTGAAATATGTAGGTGCCTCACCTTTGACACTTGAGCTCTCTGAGGGCAATAAGAGTTCTAGCAGATCTGCAGTGGCAAACTGTTGCCATCCACTGTTCTCTGCCTCGCCCCTCTGATGAACAGGTTGGAAGTGATGCCTGGAAGTCAGCTAGTCCAACTTCTCATTTAAAGCAGCTCCAACTAAAGCAGGTTGCTCAGTCAGGTTTTGAGTATCTCCAAGGACTGAGATTCCACAATATCTATGGAAAACCCATTCCAGCATTTGACCATCCTAACAGTGAAAATATTTTTCCTTACATGCAGAATTTCCTGTATTGCAACTTGTGTCCATTAGCTCTTCCCCTATGTTGCGGTTTAACCACAGCCGGCAACTAAGCCCCACACAGCCGCTCGCTCACTCCCCCCCAGTGGGATGGGGGAGAGAATCAGAAGAGTAAAAGTGAGAAAACTCATGAGTTGAGATAAAGACAGTTTAATAGGTAAAGCAAAAGCTGCGCACGCAAGCAAAGCAAAACAAGGAATTCATTCACTCCTTCCCATCGGCAGGCAGGTGTTCAGCCATCTCCAGGAAAGCAGGGCTCCATCACGCATAACGGTTACTTGGGAAGACAAACGCCATCACTCCGAATGTCCCCCCCTTCCTTCTTCTTCTTCCCCCAGCTTTATATGCTGAGCATGACGTCATATGGTATGGAATATCCCTTTGGCCAGTTGGGGTCAGCTGTCCTGGCTGTGCCCCCTCCCAGCTTCTTGTGCACCTGCAGCCCTCCCAGTCGGTAGAGCATGGGAAGCTGAAAAGTCCTTGACTAGTGTAAGCACTACTTAGCAACAACTGAAACATCGGTGTGTTATCAACATTGTTCTCACCCTAAATCCAAAACACAGCACTGTACCAGCTACTAGGAAGGAAATTAACTCTATCCCTGCCAAAACCAGGACACCCTATCACCATACACCTCCAAGAAGAGTCTGGATCTCTCCTCTATATTCGCCCCACCATGCTCTCCTCATATGCTTGTACTCCAGCCTGTGTGACCTCAGTGACACTCTGCTGCATTCACAACAGTATGTCAATGCCTTGTGCTGGGCAGCCAAAAACAGTATTCCAGAAGCAGTCTCACAAGCACCAAATAGAGGGGAATAATTACTTCCCTGGACCTGCTGGTTACATCTTGCTAATGTAATCCAGGATGAGGTTGACCTTGTTTGCCCCAACTGCCAATGCATGCTCAATGTGTTCACCAGGACCCCAGGTCCCTTTCTGCAAAGCTGCTCTCTAGTCAGTTGACCTCCAGCATATGCAAGTGCAGGGGGTTATTCCATGCCCAATACAGGACTTCTCACTTGCCTTTGCTGAACTTGGTGAGGCTCCTGGCAACCCATTCCTCCAGCCTGTCCTAGTCCCTCTGAATAACAGCCCTCCCTCCAGCATATCAACTGATCCCCTGCAGGCTGGTATCATCCATAAATTTGCTGATAGTGCACTCTCTCCCATAATCCACATCATTAACAGTGAAGATGCCAAACCACATTTGCCCCAGAATCTGTCCCTGAGGGGGATTGCTACTAGCAACCAGCTGTCAGATGGACTTTGTACTGCCAATCACAACCTGTTTAGCCTGGTAGTTCAGCCAGTTTTCCATCCACCTTATCATCTGCTTATCCTGTCCATCTCTCGCTATTTTGACTGGTAGGATACTATCAAAGACCTTGGGAAAAGCTTTGCTAAAGTCAAAGTAAACAATATTCACTACTACTACTTCCCTTGTCCACAGAACCAGTCACCTTACCATGATCAACCAATCAGGTTGATCAGGGACAGTTTGTCCTTGGTAAATTCATGCTGCCTGTTTCTAATCACCTTCTTGCGCTTCATGAGCTCAAAAATGGTTTCCAGGAGGAAATAATCTTCCAGGAGACTGAGGATAAACTGCTTAGCCTGTAGATCCCTGGATCCTCTTTCTCAACCTTCTTGAAGGTAGGTATGACATTTGCCTTTTTCTTCTGTCCCCAGTCACCACAACCTGTCGAGGTCGATGGGCAGCAGACTCACAGTGACATGGGCTAGCTTCCTCAGCACCCTTGGATGCATCCCATCTGTTTCCATGAACTTGTGTATGTCCAGTTGGCTTAAGTGCTCAGTCTTTACTGTGGCTACAGCTTCACTCCCTCAGACTCTGCTATTAGCCTCAGGACTGAGGGTAAATCTTATCAATAAAAAAGCAAACCAAAACAATAAAAGGCAAAAAAGGCATTAAACACCTCATCTTTCTCCATGCCTTTTGTCAGTAGGTCCCCCTGCCACATAGAGTACTTGGCCCACATTTTCCGTAGGCTGCCTTTTTGTTGCCAATATACTTACTAAAGCCCTTTTTGCTGCCCTTCACATCCCTTGTTGTTGCAGCACCAGCTGAGCTTTGGCTTTCCTAACTCCCTCCCTGCAGACTTGGGCAATGTCTCTATATTCCATCCAGGTAGTCCTGGACCTGTTTCTACCTTCTGCATACTTCTCTTTTGTATTTGAGGTCAGTCAAGAGTATCCTGCTCGTCCATACTGGCCTTGTACCACATTTGCTCATCTTTCTGCGATTTGGAATGGACCAATTCTGTGCTTTGAGGAGGCTGTTCTTGAAGATCAGCTAGCTGTCCCAGGGACAGCTAATTGTCTCCCATGTGATCCTGCCCAGCAGATCCCCGAACAAGCTGAAATTTGCTCTCCAGAAATCAAGGCTGGCAATTCTACTATTTGTTTTGCTCATTTATCTCAGGATTTTTAACTATACAGTCTCAGGGTTGCAGCCAAAGCTGCCCTCAACCTCCACACCCCCAGCCAGTTTGTTCACGAGTAACAGGTCCAGCAAAGCACCTCCCCTAGTTGACTCACCAATCACCTGTGTCAAGAAATTGTCGTTGGATTTTTTGCACTTAATCCATGCTTCAAGTGCTGACACATGTCTGGAACCTGGTGTTCCCTAGAATAAGGAGTTGCACTTTTACCGTCTTGACAGCAGAAATCTCACTCGGCCTTCAAGATCTGAATATCCTTATCACCTGCCACAGGGAATCTCAGGGAGAAGGCTCCTTTAACACAGCTGTAGCGCTGAGGAATACTGTGGCCCTGATGCAAAGGGCTCATAACATATCCTGAGGAGAAATGTGATACAAGTGTGAGGAGGTTAGACATGTTGTGGTGCCAAGGCCTGTTGTGACAGGTGCTACCTTCATCACCCCTAATGAGGCTAGGAGTAGACAAGGAGACTAAGGGGACATTCTCAGGTTGTTGGTGCTAGCTATGGAGATGAGCAGAGCAGTCCTATCCATGTTGAGTCCTATCCATTCACCAGTGTCCAAGGAACACATAGTACTCCAAGACTCATCAGTGCCAAAGATGAGAAAGGTAGCATGCTTGCAGTCACTTCATGTAGGCTTTTACCAGGTGAAACAATGCTGGAGATGACTCCCTGTTGCCGTATTTTACTTGCCAATGAGCTTCCTGGCTAATCTCACATGCCCAAGAAGTCTTGATATAGTGAGGGTTAGAGCTGCTTCCTTGACAGAGGACTTCTTAGGAGAATGGCCTCGTATTGATTCAGTAATGAAGGCTTTTGCCAGTTCACAGCTCCTGCCTATTTAATGTGGCTATAGACTTCCGAATTTAATTATGTCTTCATAACCTTCCGAATCTGTAATTCTGCTGTTCAAGCTCCTGATCTCTTTTTGTTCTAAAATAATGATGAATTGAACATTTATCAGAAATATATCACCTCCTAAGGCAGTTAAGGCTCTTGGTTTGCACAGCAGACGATAGGATCCAGCCTTCGTAAGTCACGCTAAGTGAAAAGTAGTCTTTGGAAAAGACTTGTAGAGGCACATACACATCTTGAGTATCTAATAAACAGAAAACAACTCACTACCTGTCTGAAATTCACTGTAGCAGGCCACTCCACCTCAGCACTGTCCCTGAGAGAAACTTGTGTGGGGCGCTCCCTGCCTCACATCCTACACAAAAGGGGAGAAAGTCTCTGAGCTTGAGTAATAGGGCCTGCATGCATCCTACAAGGTGAAAACAGATGTGGTCTATCACTTAAAATAGAACCTGGCTTTTCTTCAGTGAAGGCTGTAACTCCCCAGCTAATGTATTTGAAGCAGGAGGATGACAACTCTTTCTCCTGAAGAGGATTCCTCATCATATTTTAAATGAAAGGACATAAACACCAGGATAGCATTCTAGGCTATAAATTCCAAGTAAAAGAGGCACCTGCAGACAGCAGTACCTCTGCTTGAAAAAGCTCCAAGGCCCTCTTTTGCACAAGATTTTTTTCACTAGACCAAGCGGTCCCACTCACTCCTGAATTTTGCAGTTCCTATTCCAGGGCAATTATTCTGTTCCTCTGTACAAGGTAGGTTAGACATCTAACTTAAAATTACAGATTTTCCTGCTGATTGACTGCTAGACAGCTTTTTCAAGCATCACAGCCAAGCTTGAGGAATATTTGGGGCAGGATAGTACGTTTAAAGTTCTTCACCTACAAGCTGGATACTATGCAGCCCTGATGATAATTTTTTCATCAGGGCTCAGATTTTCCTTTTCCTTCGGACTAGAAATCCCATCCCCTTGGAAGCTGGGTTGCTTTTCAAGTGCAGAATGTTCTCTTTGTTCTCTTCATCAACAAACATCGTACCATGAATGTTAAAGGATACCAAATTTGGGCTTTGTAGCAAGAAGCGGGAATACAGGCTCTGTATGGCCCTCTGCCACTGGAAAACAGCCAGGTTCATGAGACAGGCCATTTAAAAATTCTGATTTTTCTCTTAAACCATGTTAACCACTTTAAGTCTAGGTGCTATAATTTCTTTCAAACTTAATTTTATGGCTAACCTCAGCTGTAAATAGAAAAAAAAAAAATTTTTTTTTTTTACTGTGGTAGCACTTACAATTCCCCAATCAGTATGTCACACTTTATTGGGAATCGTAGGTCCCAGAGATAACAAATAGAGTCTCTACCAGGAACTGTTTGCATTCTTAAGCCAAGCTCCTTCAGTTATCTGCGTGTACAACTTTATACATGAATAATCCCATAACGTTATTGAAGATTTCACAAATATAAAGTTAAGATATGTTTTTAGATTATAAGTAAGTTCACCTGAAATAGGAAAATACAATAGGTATGAAAACAGAGTTTGGTATCAGTTAAAGAATCATGTTTAATGTAACAATGTCTCCATATTTAATAATTAACTGTTTCTGATTTTTTTCTAGCATTATAAACAGATAAAACTTCAAGAAGGTATTTGGAGAAAAGGTAAGTAAATTAAAATTATTTTTAGCATTTTAAGCGAAATGAAAAACTTTAATGGATGTCAACTGTGTGTGAGGCATCAATGACTACATTTAAGAGAAAAACGTGATGTTGCCCTCCCAGTTCAGTCACAGCAATTCTGAAGCACCTGGCTGTTTTGATTTTATATTAAATGCTGAGCCGGGACCTGGTTTAGAAGGAAACTGCAGTTAAGTGAAAAAGAAATTCTATCATAACACCAAGTGCTTCATATAGTGTTTCTCAGTTGCATGAGAAGTACAACAGCTCAGCTGGAAGAGTATGGACTTTGTAGCTAAAATCTGAAATTTTTACTTTTAAAAAGAAGGATAAATAAGTAATCTTGTTTCTTCATTTCCATTCCTGACTTTCCATATCCTCTGCTCTAGCTCACATAATAAGTGTAGATTACTTTTTATAACGTCTTATTGTGAGAAAAAAGGTTTTACACTGAAGAACATGAATTTACTGAACTTTCACTACTCTGAGCCTGTCCCAAGGTCTAAACTGCATGACATTTCTTCTTCATATGCAGAGGCATTTGACTAGTCCTTCTGGAGACTCCCAAGGCTTCCAAGCAATTCAAGGGCCATACCTGTACTGGGACCATAACACATGATGAGCCCTCGTGTTATTCTGCAGAAGCCAAGCCCCTAGTTGTTGAAGGAAGACAGAGGAGGCGGTGAGGCTGATGTTGCTGCATTATTCTGGGCTCCAGCCCAACCCTTTCCCATCACTGGAGTGGTGAAACTTCCACTGTGAGCTGTTAAAAGAGCTACCTCTCCCCTCGTTTTTCTAAAGCATAGCATAGGTTTGATATGATTGACAAGGGAAAGGGGAGGTTTTCTAACTGAAAATCATCAGTTAAAAGCCTGTACTTATTTTTCAGTTGCTTAACTTTATTGTTTATAGCATAAAATTATAATTTGGGATTAATTGCAATTTCATTCTTCCCTCCGTACTTATGGGGGAGTCATGAATCTCTGTGCTCTATCATCTCCAGTGCCAAAGTGTTGCAGAGAGGAGGTAGAGGAAGTGGAAGCTGGAAAGGCTAAAATGGCCGAGATTTACCAGAAATTAAAACCAATGGGTCTGCGGGAGGGCAGCAGTTTGGAAAGTCAAGGGAAGACAACACTACTTCAGCACTTCAGCATTCAGTTTTAATGTTGACTGAAAATGTTACTTACCAAAATGAAGCCTGTGGTATGTGTCTTTTGTCTCTCTCATCGGTATGAAGACAAGCAGGAAGCATAGCCATTCCAGCAATATCCCATATTTGCACTACTTCAGATGTAGAATTTATTTCATACATGTGTTTATCTTAAAATTTATGCACAGAAAAATATAGGGGGGGAAAGTATGTATGTATAGAAAATTTAAATATAGGTGTGCCATGGCCCAAAAGGTTCTATCTTACGATTCTTCATGAGTAAAGGAGAAAAACTTATTTCCAAATCTCAGTCTTAAAAGTATCTAGCATACATGGCTCTGTATGGATATTTAGGCTCAACTTCCCTCCATCCCCAAGGCCTGCAGACTCCAAATTTTAGGTCTTTGGATGCACTGCAATGTTCTGTGGCACACAGGCTGAAAGTAGGCAACAGAAGGAAAATAATAGGGTGGGTATCAGCCAAAATGCTTTTTCTAACTAATTTCTGTATCATCTGTGTCCATCCCACATGGACATGCTGCATGTAAAATGAAAGTTAGTTTTCTATTTCTGTTTTCTTGTAAATACCACAAGATGACAGTTGTACCCCACCTGCCCTGAAAAAGAAATAAAGAACACAGTTAACTATTCAGCCAGGTGCACCTCTTTCAAAATGCCTGTGGCAACTGGGCTAAGCAAACTAGAGGAAATATTTATCAGAAGACCCACCACCTCTCTTCATCATCCTTTTAAACAGCGACAAGGAACTGGTAGCAGCACCTAACTGCCTTGATTTCCGGTTTCTTCTCCCTAATCAGTGTGAACAAGAGGGACAATGCTTTGTCCTGCTGTTGGTATCTGAAGGGTGTGGATGCTGGAGCCTTTGAAGGTGGAATAAAGGAAGAGGGAGCCCTGCCTTCCCCGAGCTGCTTATTTCCACCTTCTCTTGCACCAACACTACCAACACAACACACAGTGAATCTTCTTAGGTAACAAGTCCCTTTAAAAGGTAACTTTTTTGTCCCGTAAATTTTCAGCTGAATTAATCTTTACCTAGGTTGCAGTACAGCTGTATGAATGCTAATGCCAAGAGGAATGAAGAAGAGGATGAAGGTGAATGATATGCTTCTGTTTGGAAGCAGCACCAGTATAAGGTATATTAAATTGATTATAATATAAGGTATATTAAACTGATTGTGGAACAACTTGCCGTTACCTAACCACTAGCAGTAGTTCCAGAACTTGCCATCGGTTTGAGTATTTAATGCATAACTGTAAAAAGCCACTTTGCTGCAGGATGAAGCTATTACTGCCGTTCAGAAACTGGCTAGTCAGACTGCTACCGATTCATGAGCTACTAGCTTGGCAAGTCAACTACTGTATTAGGTTAGTGATATCATTATGTAAATTATTTACCTGTAGGTTTTCAGCATCAGGGATTTGCCCAAAATATCAGTTGTTCCTAGAACGAAACAGCACCACAAGGACCCACATTGGTCAAGAGGCGATATGGATACTGTGCATGCACATGTTCATGACTCAGAGGTGACCCCATGAAACAACTGCCTCCTAAGTTATATTATATTCCATATTTTGAGGAGATTTGAGCTTTTACATCAAAACTTGTCCAATAGAAGAGCTAGGAGTTGTCTGTTAGATTTTTCTTCCCCACCTTAAAGGTTTAAGGGGCTCTTAAAGTGCACGGAATATTTTGTCCCAAATTAGTTTTATGTATTGGGGTAAGCAGAGTCTTAAGTTAATACATAATCTGGCACACAATTCAAGAGCTACTTCCTGTAGTAGCTATTCTGTGGTAATGACATGTCATTTCTGTAGATTGTGTAAATTGCTGGCTCTGGCACTTCAATAAAATCTGCTTGCATAGCCCATACTTCTCCTTTCATTACAATTAGGCAGGCAGAAGTTCAAACAACAAAACTTTATTGTTCATGTCCGTAAGTTAAATAACCACTGCCAGGTATAAAATGTTTTAAAAACAATATAACAACATGCAAACCACTGCAAAGTTGTACTGAAATTGCAGTGTACTTTAAGAAGTGACTGATGTGCAAACAAAGAACATAAATATCAGCTGCTTGCAATGCTCCCATCTCCTCTCCACACACCCTTATTTCTTGTGTAAGTGGTGCATCACGGAATATGAGGAAGAGTACTTAGGACAGCTAAATTCTGGGATCAAACACTATAAATGTATATACAACCAAACTGTAACTTGTACCTTATATTCAGACAAAAGATTGTATTTTCATATTAACAATCTACTTCTTTCTCCCACCTCCACAAAAATGCTGAAAAGTCATTTTTTAGAGATCAAGATACATATGAAGTATTTCAAAATAGCAAACCCTTACTAAAAATTAATTGGCAACGCTGCTGCAGAATATGAACTCAACTGGTGAGTTTCTTTGCAAGTATCTTTACTTACTGTCTTTGAGTAGTGAATTGGCAGCAGCTTTGTCCAATTAATTTTGACATGAACGAAACAGGATAAAGAGAACTATTTATCAGTACTTAAGTCCTGACTACTTTTATCATCCATAAGACATTATGCAGAATACCAGGACTCTGGTTTTCAGAGATGACTCAACATTTTCTGGGGACCACCGCTCAACTGCTGGACTCCAGTTCCAACAGACTTACATGTAGACACAAACCACTTTTAGGCATTTGAGTTCAGGTCCTGGAAGAAGCTACGGGAGCTGTAACTTGAAGAGCTCCTGTTCTCTTACTGATACGATACGTGGAGGGCACCAGCACAAAGAACGGCACACTCAGCAAGGCTGGTACAGTGCTGCATCGATAGTTTCATGATAAAGAGAACTATTTATCAGTACTTAAGTCCTGACTACTTTTATCATCCATAAGACATTATGCAGAATACCAGGACTCTGGTTTTCAGAGATGACTCAACATTTTCTGGGGACCACCGCTCAACTGCTGGACTCCAGTTCCAACAGACTTACATGTAGACACAAACCACTTTTAGGCATTTGAGTTCAGGTCCTGGAAGAAGCTACGGGAGCTGTAACTTGAAGAGCTCCTGTTCTCTTACTGATACGATACGTGGAGGGCACCAGCACAAAGAACGGCACACTCAGCAAGGCTGGTACAGTGCTGCATTCGATAGTTTACACTCAAAATGTGCCACCCTAGATAGCTGGCCTGCAGTGGTCTCTCCTCCTGCCACACCCAGGCTCGTGCACCTGCCTATTTATGACTTCCTTTCCAAATGTTAAACTTCCCATAACTTAATTTGCATTTACAAAGCTGTGGGGTTTAATATTTACTGCTACCTCCTATTTAAGATCAGCAAGTTTACTAAGGCCATAACAAATTAAACCCAAAATACGTCTGGTGATTGGTGGCTTTGCGTTTGCTAATTTTTAAATTTGTTCGTAACATCCAGTGAGCAGTACTCTGCTGTGGCACTGGACAAAGGGGAAGCTTAAGAGAAACTCCTTCATCAGGCAGGACAACTCATTTTCAAGACACCTGGAGAGCTGTGGTCTTAGAAGTGTGCACAAAAGCTTTTCAGAAGGCCAGTGACTGCACAGCATATTGTTTGCAGTGGAGTTTTGTCATCTACCAAGGCAGGGGAAGATCTGTAGCACTACCTAAAAGGCCATCTAAAATCCTGCCAATTTTTCCTTCAAAAATTTGCAAACATCACATCCCCCCCACTTCCCATGAAAAGATGTTGAAGAATACTGCTGCTTCAATGATTTGTTTGAAAACTGCCTGTTTCTCTCCAGCTGGCACTGAACCATTTGCAGGCATACAGAAGAACTCAGCTTCACTGACTTCTATACCCAGGAACTGCAACTTGCCATTGAAACCAGCAAGAACAAACAAAAAACCCAAGTTTTCCTTTCTGCATCTTCTCTGGGACCAGAAGAACACCAAAAAGCAGACTTTTGGTGAGTCTTCACTATAACAAATGTTCAGTATAATATCCAAATATCTAGTGGAATATTTAATGAATAATTTTTTTATAGAACAATATTATTAACTTTAAGCCATAAAACTCTCAATTCTAAGCAAGTCACCGTGCTTATGAAGATATCATATAAAAGGAACTGGAAACCCTTCCCTCTCCCTCAACCATAGGGGTTTTTTTGTTTGGGAGGTTTTTTTGTGGGTTCCCCCCCCCCAAATAAGAGGCATGTGACCATAGAGTAGCCCTCTGAGTTCTAGTTATATTGCTAGAAGACATGTCCCAAACATTTTGTGAGGATGGGATGGGGACATCCTATGTAAGGACAAATAAAGCAAACAGCTGTGTAAAGCTCTTCTATCATTCTCGCACCTAACTGAAGCCAGTAGTACCACAGTGAGGACAAAAAAGCTCAACATTATGCTCACTAGCCATTCGTCAGGCAGTCCTTTCTTAAAAATTAAAACAAATAAATAAAAGAAATAGCAGGCAGTGCTTACTAGTCTAAACCTTTGTTAGCAATGAACCCACCAGAAGCCCTTGAGCAGAGATTAGCAAACTATGTAATCCTTTGGGAATTCTCCCAGGACATCCAGTTAGTTGATCAAGCTGTTCCAGTCTTGGGACTGAGATGCTGTAACAACAGTTAGGACTGAATGCAGTGATCACAGCTCTGCCTAGCAAAGGGCTAACAGTTCAGATACTACTGAAGGCTCAGTTAATGCACCTAACACAACACAACTGCTTCAGCTACTCAGAGCCTTAAGCCCATATGAGGAAGCCAGCACCAAAATCACCACTGTAAGGAATGTTTTTACTACTTGAATTACAAGTACAGGACCTGCTATCCTCCTTTCATACACCGACTCTGTATTGGGCAGTGTTATTCTTAGTAATTAGCATTATGTTGGAATGAACTGAGCACATCACCCGATAGCTGACTTCCTGTATTTGAGCCCAGTGTACAGGTATTTTGCAATCACATTACATATAGTGACTATAAATGCAAATAGAGCCAAATAGCTACTAGGATATGTTTTCAGGACTGAATTTCAATAGGACTTCAGGTTCCAAGACACCTTACAAGAAGAAACAACTGAAGATACTGTTTTTTCTGAACTTAAGAACTACTTGGGACAAAGTTTTCCAGGCCAGATGTCTGCCTCAAGCTGATGTTTTCAAAAGAAATTTTCAACAAGAATGTAAGTATGAAACTAGGGAGAGGAAAAAACCTCCCATTTTTACTCAAGTACAGAAAAAGCCCTCTTAATGTACTTGAAAAGGCCCTTACTTTGAAGAGAGAATTTGAAATTTAGTGGGCGAGTAGGCTTTGAATCGGGGATATGCCTTTTGGGCAGTTTTCCTATTGAACATCATGATAAACCAATAAGCTTTTGAATCTCAAGCTGCACATGCACAGCAAAAAAATAATAAAAAAAAATAAATTAAGAGCTAGAAGCTAGATTTTCTGAAAATTCTGTGGCATCAGCAATGCTGCAGGTTGGTCCTAGCAGAGTTACCCCCACCTGAGGCAGCAGTGGGGACTGCACTTAAAGCTGGGGCTCCGCTGTGCTCCGTGCTCCCTCTTCTGGCACCCGGGCCAGTGCAAAGACTCGGCAGCGGGCCGCGGGGGGGAAGGGAGGGGAGGGATGGGCGATGCTGGGAGGCTACAGCAAATGCATCCTGTTGGGTATACCCCATTCCTATTTCTGTCTTTATCAGGGATTTACACAGAGCGGCGAGTTTCTTGCATCGAATTGGTGGCCTCTAACGAACTGTCTCTCATTTTCTGAGTTCCAAATTGAAGACTCTGGAAACTAAGTGCAGAAATACCAAGCAGTATCTACAATATGTATACAGCATTCTTGACAGCCTCTGAGCACTGTAAACATTTCAGAGAACAAAGCATCACAATAATCTTGCGCTAGGAAAGCCCTAATAATGCAGATAGGACCACAGCATGTACACACAAGTTCCTGAAAAAGAACTGAAGGCTAAATTTAACGTGGCTTTAAAGTTATGGCTAGCACTCCTATTGCTGAACTATCTCTACTCTCAAATAACCTGTAAATTATATCAATTGAAACTCTGCTTTGATTAAATGAAGAGCACCCCAAATTTACCAGCCATTCTTGTACTGAATTCCTCTGTGCCTTAGCTTTCTCAGCATTGTAGTGATGATAATGCTGCTAGCTCAGAATTTTGGGAACTCATTAGTATGAGCATTCAGATATGCTCCTGATGATTAGTCTAGAAAAGCCTGTAAGAAAATGGAAAAAAAAAAAGTATCTGTACTCAGATAAACATTTAAACATCATGCAGATAGAGGCATAACCTCTCTTTTTTTTTTAATTCAGTGAGCAGTATCCATCTCAAACTGAAGGATCATGTGTTAAAAAAAGTGATCATATAATTAAGGACTATCATAATATACATGCATGATGTCACACAGATGGAAAACTCTTAAGTAATGAGCACAGAATTTTTCAACCTTGTTTTTTATATGTTTATATGTTAATGTTTGTATGTAATTATACATAATTTTAACATTCAGTTGCAGACAGACAGTAACTATTAGACTTTTAAAGTCAAGAACTCTTTGGCAGATGAAAAAAAAATAAACCAAATGTCTATATATTTTCTTCTATATATAAGTAAATTGATCCTGATATGAACTTGGCTGCAGCTAGTTACCCAAACTTTAAAAAAGGATCATTAAAAAACATCTTTGAAAGCTTAATTAGCATATTTTGGCAAAAGGAGATGATTCCTTAGCACAATACTTAAACAACATGGGGAAACTTGCACTATCAAATATGTACTACAATTTCTGTATAGTACTGCAAACATGACACAATCACCTGGATTAAGGACACACACCTCCATTTCCCTAAGTGCTAAGCACAACTAATTCCAAAGGAACACCATGGGGGCTCTGTAATAGCTTGGCAACCTCTCGAAGGAAAAACGATGACATTATTTCATTTTCCTGAAGCAAAGTGAAGAATGAGCCCAGACTTATTAAAATAGAGGTAACATCAAACAATATTCTAAGGGTTTCACTCACAGACAGGCTTACTTTACTCTTACTGTCTTATAAATATAGCTAAACTTGTAGCATTAAAAAGAAATAATCTATTTTGACTTTGTAAATTAACACTAGAGTAACTTGATGAAGGATGAAATGAGAGGAAGAAGTTTCATTACGAGAGACCATCCTGTAAGCTCAGGGCACTGCTATTTACGCTGGGGAACTCACTACAAGCAGTCTCTGATGCAGCACATGACTTAAGTCACTGGAAGTCTGTGTTCAAGAAACTGAAATAAAACTTACAATAAAGAAAGCCTTAAGATTACAAATCAAGTGTGAATAGCTGCAGTACTAAATATTCCTGAATCAGCAAAAGATGGAAACAAACTGTATGGTAACCACATCTAAGGAGATACATAACTGAAGTCACCTGTGACACTGCTGAAAGCCCGCTAGAGAGGGGGTTGCCCCACCCAAAATTATCAGGTTTTCCCTCACTCCCTTGCTTGAGCCCACATTTTCTTTCATCTCCCTTTTTAAGGAAAAAGTCCTTCAGCAGGACTGTGAGAATTCTTCCAGCTTCTGTACTGTTCTCCAACACATGGAAGGGAGTCTCATAGAGGGAAGAGACCTTTCCCTGGC
Organism: Aptenodytes forsteri; assembly: GCF_000699145.1. Classification (NCBI taxonomy): domain Eukaryota; kingdom Metazoa; phylum Chordata; class Aves; order Sphenisciformes; family Spheniscidae; genus Aptenodytes; species Aptenodytes forsteri. Next base: position 914,729 of record NW_008796048.1, on the reverse strand, counting down.
CTGCAGTTTCCCCTCTCTGCACACAAGCTAGATAAGGACAAGGCTAAGCAGACTAGTTTGTGCAACACGTTTTAACACTGCTACCCCAAATATCCACAGACTGTACTTTTGCCTCTTGGTAAGGGGTTAGGGGACTACGCTCACTCTTCTCTAAACAGTATTAGTTACATCTCAGCTCAGAATCAGACACTGCCCCAGCTCTGTGCATCAGTCGCTCTTAAACATAGTGATCCTGGTAGCTCTGGAAGCCCCAAGATCAAGAATTGATGGAAGATACAGGAGCATATATACACTCTTCTTCTACTTTTTCCTAAGCAACTTCAGTTATCCTCTGTTTGCAACAAGATTCTGGGTAAGACAGATCTTAAGGTTCAAAATTTAGAAATTGTAGCAGCTCAGCCTAATAAACATTTTTATAGTATCTGTAGATTAACAGAGTCATAGATTCCCCTAAGAGCCTCAAATGCTATCATGTTACTGCAAGCAACAGGAACCGATACTTGACTACATTTGATAGCCCTTTATATGTAAACAACCTCAAAAACTGTTTCTCACTAGCTTTTTTAGGTTATGTTAGACACTACTGTAGTTAAACAGTTTAAGTCCAACGTTTTAAGTGTGATTTTCAAGTTAGGTGTCCCATCGGCGTTTGACCAATGCAAGAAGTTTGAGATTTTTTTTTTTCCTTTCAGTTAGTTTGAAAATAGAGATACTTCCTTTTATCTGGACAACACAACAGCACTCAATGCAATGCTGCTCATCTATCGGCAGTCTGTAAGACCAAATCCATATTAAGTAGATCACCAACAGACTGAGAATCACAATTAAACAACAAATTTTCTCCTTCAAAAGTGCATCTGTGGGTATTTATGTGTTTTCACTGCTTTTAAATATTTGATTTGCTTGGGCAATTTCAATAGATTAGTTAGTTTAAATGTTATTTAATCAGTATTTCTTTCATTTACTACTTAAGTTTTCAGAAAAGCTTTTGCAGCATGTATTATATTGAAATGCATAAATTGTCGCATGTATTGTCTGTCCACACATTCACAGTTGCACAAACTACTTCCCTTTTCATTTATGCCTATATAGAAGTTAACTAAGGCAACCGCTTACTCAGAGGAATTTCTACATATTTTTAGCTACCGTTGACTGCCATTTGAATTGGTAAAAACATAAAGATGAGACAGTGCTACGTGACAAGCAAATATTGCTGGCAGATCTGCAATACTGAGAACTCTCCTACTAGTAGCATTTTGCCACTTACACTTCTAACTTCATAATGTTTGTTATTAGGTTTGGTTTTGCTTTAAGTTAACTATACCTTCCCCACCCATGTGTGATACCGTCATTCTTACTCTACAAAAACCCTTAAAGTTTGAGCCAAATTTAACCTGATCGTTTCCGTATTTCTGAGCACGGTTCCTTTTTAACATTCAGTTTTGCACCTCAGTCAAACTTTCACACATCCAACCAGAAACATGAATCACACTAGTGCTATTTCAGGGAACACATACAGCTATAGTGGCAGGGGAAGTGCGCCATCCACCAGATCACACAAACACAGAGGTAATCACAAAGTAATGCTTGAAACAGGTAATTTACTAAGTGCAAATATGGTTTTTTGTTTTTAAAAAACTTGCACCGGTTTGCTGTCAGGACATTCGTGACTTCTGTGCTGCAGACCAATGCTTGTTAGAACCACAAAACATTTTCCACCATTAAGGCCCTAATCTGCATTACAGGTATGATAACTTAAGAAATGCAGCAAATATTTTTCGCCTGTAAGAAAAGGATATGAATTTGATAATTTGATAATCTTTCTAAACTTACTGTTAAAGTATTGCAACCCCAAGTGTTCAGCATACATAAGTCAGGACCTACAGAAGAATTACGATTTCAAAAGCACTGCAGTTTTGAAATCAAGTGGGAGTGCATTTACGTATTTATTTTTACTTCTCCTTCAGCTGCATTTAGGGTTTTCCTGCTTCGTGTTTCATACTTCATTGCACAACTGAAAACCCCTCAACTTTGAAGCATTTTTAATTTAGAGTTTAGATGATCATAAAATTCATTGCTTCCAAGAGGTGGACCTTTGTGAAGAACAGCAAGTATTAGAAAATGACAGTAATTACAGATAATGTTTTAAAAAAGTGTTTAATCAATTTACTTGAGTGTTTACAACAGTGTTTATGTAGCCCATTTTTCCTTCTGTTTTATTTCCTGAATAGTAATACCATAAAAATAAGCTGAAATGAGGAAGGCGCACAACGCATTAAGAGATTTAGGAGGGAAGTGTCATAAGTCATTTAAATAAACAACTTAAGAAGTTGGTTCCTTTCAACGTAGAAGCATTTTTTAATTTAAAAAAAAAAGATTATCTAAATGAAGCCTGCCAGGGTAGTTAAGTTCCACTAACTGTAGTGGAAATTCTGTACAAGTGTGCATAAGTAGCCTGTAATATTGTACCTGCCAGGGTAGTTAAGTTCCACTAACTGTAGTGGAAATTCTGTACAAGTGTGCATAAGTAGCCTGTAATATTGTACATCTGCTTTCCCACCTTTGCTGTACTGTTTAGCATTTCATTTCATGCTTAAGACCTTTAATTTATGATTTAATACTGTACCATTGAAGACTAGCCATTTACAGTCTATACAAAGTAGCAGCATCTTTAAAAGAAGCCAGCACACTGAATGTAATAAAGAACTTTAAAATATTATTCAGTAAGAAGGGGTAGGACTAATGCCTTGCTGAGTATATGCCCCTTGTTGAAGTGTACATTTGTCACAGCAAGCTGTGCAAACAGTGAAGTCTTTAGCCTAACATATGCAGTTAACTCCAACACTTTAACATTTTTTATTAAAAACGGCTGAGATGAATGTCACTAGAATTTACCACTGGCTTTCTGACCCTTCTCCTCTACCAGATGCTCATCCTGTAATTATTGTGTTTATTTTCAGATTGCACCTATATTATATGCTACTGTCTGCAGTCTTAAGAGTAAATTTACTGTCTTCTCTAGTCCATCTAATAGGCTGCATTATCTAAAAACACATATATATACACAGGCACATATACACAAACAAATAAAATACACTAACTTCCGTTTCTAAGAATTTACAGTTTACTGTTTAATGTAAGTAGCATTCAGCTAGCGATACTAGTTACCCTAATCAAAATGTAATGTTGCCGCAATTCAAGAGCAGCACAAGCAGAAATGAAAATGGAAATGAGCAAGAATACTTCACCCACCAGAAAGCAAATGCAGAGTTAGTGGCACACTGACAAGAGCAACTGTGGCCTGCTCTCTGGATAGCAGCAGTTCAGCAGATAGGTAATAAGCACAAGATTTAATATTAAAGATTCAAGAAAAAAGTATGAAACTGCAACACAGGATACAGCTATTAGAAGATTCACTTAGCACAGTTATACTTCAGAAAAGCAACCAACACACACACACGCGCGCACACACACACACACAAAAAAACCATACAAGAAACCACCCAATCACTACTGAATAGTGACAATTCAGTTACTGGATCTGCACTGTCTGTCTGCAAGAATGCTCACTCCATACTTAACATTTACACACCAAAATTCATTGTATAGGGTAACTTTTATAAGCAGTTTATAATAGCACAGGTTTTATTTTACAATTTAAATAAATTCAAATTGCATTGACAGGTACTATACAGAGATCAATAAAAGGATTATTTTTTCCTAAATAGCAAGATTTTTTCCCTTTCCCCCTACATTTAATCTTTGACTCTTTAATATGCAACAAGAGATATTTCATAATTCTTAAGTATCAATGCAATTTTGGTACATTTAAAAATTATCACTTCCACCAGAAATAGGTCATCACCTTTATTTAATACCATTAAGATGCATGCATATTAAGACAATTAAATCAGAAAAAAGTCTTAATTCACAAGCCCTTTCTCTACCTCAAAAAAGAGGGGAGCCCCCATCAATATAAAACCGACAAAACCGGTGGTGTAATACTAATATCAGCTTCACAACCTTATCATAGGGGATCTCCAGCTATTTCAGCTATAAGTTGAAGAACCAAGCTGTAAGAACCAAGACATCGCTAATGAAAAACAGTAATTATCATCAAGCTGGCATCACAAGATCAGAGTCCAATACAGACATTTTGTACCTTGGTGCTGGATAGTGTTACTTGAAGCATCAGCCTAATAGCCGGTTTATTCATAAGGCACGCACTAAAATGAAACAAACAGTAATTAAGTGCTGACAGTGACCTAGTTAGCTACATAAGGAGCTAGATCGTCCTGTCATTCATTACAGGTTCGCCGGAATCCGACAGGAACGGTTCCGTCCGCCCGGGCTGTGCGGGAGGGCGAGAGCGGGGAGCAGCGCCTCTCGCC
>NW_008796048.1:909820-910314 GCF_000699145.1 Aptenodytes forsteri | reverse complement strand
CCCCCCCCGCCCCCCGCCCGGCCCCCCGCCGCTCCCCCAGCCCCTCCGCCTCCGAAGCCCTCGGATCTCAGCGAGCTGGGCCCCGGCGAGCGGCGGAGCGGGCGCGGGCAGCGCCAAGGCCGCCCGGCCTCTTCCCCTCCCCCGCGACGCAGCTCCGGCAGCTCCGCACTGGGATAACGCAGCCTCTGACTCGCTCGCTGTTCGCGTCCCCCTTCACCTCCCTCTTCTCCCTCCCCCAACGCGCACACTTGATAGAAAGTCTCCTCTCGGCGGCGGGAGGGCGGTGAAATCCTTCGCTCTCCTCCCTCCGCTCTCTGTAACGCGAACGAGCCGCCGCCTTCTGTTCCTCAGCCTTGGCCAAGTCGGCGTTTTGTTGACAGGCTCTGCTGGGCACAAAATGGGGCTGCCGCTTCCATGGGCGCCGCCATTTTGTGAGGAGCCGCCGCTAGCTGTAGCCGCAGCCTCAGTAGCGGCGGCAACGGCAGGCCCGGCCC
>NW_008796048.1:908033-909801 GCF_000699145.1 Aptenodytes forsteri | reverse complement strand
GTATAATGGTTGAATAAAGTGACCCCCTCTAGGGAATCCCCAGCTGACAGTTACGTAAGGGACCGTGCGCAATTGCTGTGCTTAGCATGGAAACCCACCTAGCCCTGCTACGCAATTTGCCTATCCTCTCTTCTGCCTCCTACTCCCCTTCCACAGAGCACCCGGGCGAGGAAAGTGACTCACCTCTGCTGACCGCCCCTCACGGAGGGGAGACCCCCTGCTTTTAAGGAATTTTAAGGCATGATTGGAAACCACCGCCCTCCTGTGAAGGAAGGTTTAGCTGTGTATGTCTGAAAGAGCGATTTAGCCCCTCAATCGCTTGTTTTAAACCTCTCATTCATATTATCCTGGCTTTGGAAGTCTTATGCATACTGTTGCTGAAATAGCAGAAACTCGGAGTGTCACAGACAGGAGGTGCAGATTGGGGGGGGGGGGGGCCTCTTAATGCTACAGTGAATAGACCCTATGTGTTTCTTACACTGAAATTCATGCACCACCACTCCATCCACACAGAGAGGATGACTTCAATACGGAGTATTAATTTGAAACTGAGGAATTTCTCCCCCCCCCCCAAACCAGGGCACCAGGGCAAATCTTACCAAGCATCTTACTATATCTCTGCCTATATTCAAGCTGAAACAGCACTTCAAGTCAAAAGGAAAAAAAATCTTTGGAAAAAAAATGTTTTATTTTCTGAAGTAAGTTAGTACATGGCGTAGAAAGGAATTATAGTTTTCCTTCTTTAAGTGCTCACTTGGGGCCATAATGTGCCACTGATTTTAAAACACAGCTCCTTACTGACTTTAACGAGGAGTTCTGCTTAAAAAAAACCTAAAGGCCCGATCTGGCCTTGGATTTCAATGTATTGGTTGCGAGGGGCAAATGTTCCTCCAGAGTCTCATAAACCGGAGCAAGCGCTCACGGGCGGCTCCGATTGCCTGCCAGGGAAGGACAAATGCCCACCTGGATCACCACTTGCTTTACCTGAGGAGCAAAGGTTCGACGGAAGGTGCCGTTCACCACATGGGCCCTTTCTTGCTCCTGTTCACCCCAAGCAGCACCAGGCTCTGTTGTGGTTGGCATGCAGGTCTTCTCCTGGGCTCCCCTGTGGAAAACATGTCAGGAGACAAGTGTTTACAAACACTGTACACACCATAGGCAGAGGGGAAAGCGGCCTACAGTGCCGCTGTTGGCTACTGCCTGTCCAGGGTGAGGGCCAAGACCTTCCTCCTTAATTTTATGCTGTATGTTCCATTCATCAATATACAGAAATATATAGGTGGCTTAGATCGAGTACAGCAGTCCTAAAGCACTTTGATTACAGGCCATGGTATCGCCAAGAGAAAGGAGAAAAAAAAAATATTTATGGAGCGAGCCAGAGCTCAGGCCCCCACTGGCAAACCTCTCCAGGGCACCCCCTGCTTCGGAAAGCGCTCGGCGTTCTCCTTTGGGGAGTTTTAAATACCTCAGGTCGAAATAAGGGGGGTTCCTGCTGCCCCCACCCCGCCCCCGCCGTGCCATCCGGGGCGACTTCCTGCCCTTGGAAACACCTCAGGCCGGGGGACTCGGAAAGTTTTTCAAAAGTCCAAATCCACCAGTGCCCCCTTCAGTTGTTGTTTTCTCTCCCCTTGAACTCAGGGCGTTGAGGTTTAGTCCAATTAAAAAATTCGGCCCCGCTTTCCAAATCCACCTTTCCTGCCCTCCCCCCCCCCCCCCCCCCACGCCCCCCGTCCGCCCCCCCCGGGCCCCCCCCCCCCCGCCGGCTCCC
>NW_008796048.1:847239-907959 GCF_000699145.1 Aptenodytes forsteri | reverse complement strand
TAGCCCCGGAACAACCGGTAGTAGCCGTTTTTTTCCTCCCCTCTTCTCCTTCTCCCTCGCCTCTTTCCGCCCGGCTTTGTGTGAAGTTTGCGGCACATTGCAGATGAGCCCTTAGCGGCGAGAGGAGCCTATTGTTCCCCGCCAGGAACTGCTTGCTGGGGCTGTGCTGGCTTTTGCCTTTAGAGCTGCCTTCTGCAGTACCGGGACCGGCCTCCGGGGTCCGCTGTGTTGCGCTCTCGTCCAGGCAGAAGCACGGCGGCCTCAGATCTTTTTGTCTGAGAGAGAAGAGAAGTGAATCCCGCTGCCGCCGCCACCGCCGCCGCCGCCGCCGCCGCCGGGCCCGCTGCCTCACAACGCACCGCGGAAATGGCCGCCGCCAGCGCAGGCCCGGCGGAGCGCGGCTGTAACACACACACACACTGTCAATACCTCACTCCGGCTCCCCCCCCACCCCACCACAACAGTAACCCAATTCATTGTGTGATCCAGCAGCACCATGTTGAGTCTCATGTGCAGGCTGGATCGGTTGGGTTTGTGGTGCTGAGAGAGGCAGCAGCAGCGGGAGGAGGAATTACTGAGAGGTGCCCCTCTCCCTCCCTGTCTCTTTGCCTGTGTGTTGTGTGGAGACAGGACTCGCAATTACCACACTCTCTGGGCTCCCTTATTCCTTTTAAACTTTTTTTTAAACAAGCCCCTCTCCATGGCTGATCCCCGGCCGAGCACGGGCACCTGGGTCTCTTAAAGACAAGGAGGAGCCGGGGATTGTTGTTGTTGTTGTCGGCCGTTTTTTTTTTTAAATTGGATTTTTTTTTTACGAGAACCTTTTTTAATACAAAAATGGCAAATTCGACGGGTAAAAACCACGCAGACCAGCGGAGAAAGGGACTCGCTTTCCTGGACGAGCTGCGGCAGGTTCACCACAGCAGAGGGTGAGGAAAATGGGGAGATGGAACGGGAGGGGGGGAGGCTTTTAAACCGACCAGATCCAACTTCCAGCCCCTTCCCTGAAGGACACGGCAGCCCTAGCGAGGGGAGAAAAGGGGGCAGAGCTGACAAGTTGTGGTGTTTTGTGTGTATCTCCTTTGGCAGGTCTCCTTTTAAGAAGATCCCCGTGGTGGGTGGGAAGGAGCTGGATCTTCACGCTCTCTACACCAGAGTCACCACTTTAGGCGGATTTGGGAAGGTGAGTGGAAGTTTTAATTTGGGTTTCCCTCCCACTAACCTCTTCCCAAAAGTCTCCTCTGACCCCCGGGGGCGGCGGGGGGAGCCGGGGTGGCCGGGAACCGTCCTATTTAAAGCCGGTTAGAGAAGGTGGGGGGTGGAAGAAGGAAGCGAGCAGACAGGCAGGCAGGTTGGTGGCTTGGCCTTGTCGGTGGAGCGATGAAGGGGGATCCGGGGGTACAGCGTACACCCCGCCCGTGCCTCCTCCGCCGGAGCCCCTCGCCCCTGCCCCCCTTAGGCAGTTTCTTTCGCTTGTGGTGGCAGCTCTGTGTGTGTCTCTCTCTCTCACAGAGGGAGAGACAGAGAGGAGAGAGTCTGAGTGCAGTTTTAGTGCAACTCAAAATTAGCGGGCATGTTTAACATCGATAATCGGCACGGAGCATGGGCTAGGAAACGATCCTCGCAGCCGGGGGGGGCCGGGCGCTGCCCTCCGAGCCCTTCCCGGAGAAAAATAACAAAAGGGGCACCCAAGACGGTGTGTAATCAAATAGCCATCTTTAGGCTTCAAGGCTAGGGACAGAAATGTAGGCCTCAAAAGAAAGGCCTCTCTGTGTCTGTGGATCTGATAATCGGCACGGAGCATGGGCTAGGAAACGATCCTCGCAGCCGGGGGGGGCCGGGCGCTGCCCTCCGAGCCCTTCCCGGAGAAAAATAACAAAAGGGGCACCCAAGACGGTGTGTAATCAAATAGCCATCTTTAGGCTTCAAGGCTAGGGACAGAAATGTAGGCCTCAAAAGAAAGGCCTCTCTGTGTCTGTGGATCTGTCTTGGGGGGGCCCCCCGGGACCGCCCCCGCGCCCCGGAGGCCAGGGGCCAGGGGGCGCCCCCGCCAAGACTTCCCTGCATTATTTTAAACTTCTTTGGGTTTTTAACGGACCGCGTTAGGATTTAAAAGGGGGCGACAGAGGGACTCCCGATTGGTTATTGTCCAGGCAGTAAAAACAAAAACAAACAAACCCCAAAACAATACAAACCCTCCGGCCGTCCCCCCCGTCCTCCCCGAAAAAAATAATGTATGCATTAAAAAATAAATAAAGTAAAATACCGGTGAGAAGCGGGATTATTCCCGAAGGGGAAATACTACCGACTGTCAGTAAAATATATAGTCCTAAATCCCATATACATTTGTGTTTATTTCTTTTTATATATTTATCTATTTGCTTCATGGCAGCTTGTGTTTCTTTGTGATGTTCGCCGTCAACGACATGTTTATGTGTACGTTGTGTATCTCGGCCTGTGTGTTGTTTTTGACAGGTATCAGAGAAGAATCAGTGGGGAGAAATTGTAGAGGAGTTTAACTTTCCCAGAAGTTGTTCTAACGCTGCCTTCGCTTTAAAACAGTATTACCTGCGGTGAGTGCTATCAAGCTGTTGCAGTAGTATTTTTGAGTGTGGGATTATATTTGGTTTTCAGTGTGTGCGATAATAAAAATATCCCTACTCTTTAAAAATGCTATAAAATAAAGCAGAAAGGACTTGTAATTCCTTACTGGTCTAGTGCAGTGATCAGTTAAAGGTAATTCTGTTTTGTAGTTATTTTATTTGTATTTTACATCTGCAAGCCTTAAACTTTGAAGGGATCCCAAGTATATAAACAATATATGTCAGAGCCATTTTTATGGATTGTTTTAGAACGACAGTACTAAAGGACTGTTATTAAGAGATCAGGTTATTGTAGTTACAGAAACTTAGCTTAATTTTTGGAGCACTGAAATGTGTTGATATATGTAAACTTGTTTACTGCTCAGTGGGGTCAGACATTGAATGAAAATGCATCTGCAGGAAGGTAGACTGCTTTGGATAAATTATATTGTTATCAGTTACTAGCAGCATACATTATTTTTTATTTTAGAATACAAAGAGCTAAATATTTTTTCTATTACTTGAAAAATAGTAGATTTCTGCAGTTTTCAAAACTAAGATTACATTCCTTGAAATGATACAGGTTATTTTTTGTGATCAGATTATTTTTTAATGTAGCATGGAGTTCATATTGAATATTTTAAATTATTGGTGGTACTGTTCAGTTACTAGATGACTTTTTTAGAAAAGTTCAGTTCCAAGATGACTTTTTTAGAAAAAATATTTTTTGTTAACTTTTGGTGATTATTCTTTGTGTGAAAGATTTTAAAATTATTGTGTGTATAGTGGTTTTAGGTGCTGTATATAGACTATATATTTATATTTCATTTAGAATAAAGTTTTATGTATGTTGGTTAAGGAATGTAATTTCCTGTTTCTGAATTGTATAAATGATATTTTTCATTGCAATTAATGATAATATAGATGTGCAATTTGTATAAAAGATGTATGGGCTTTTGGACTTTTGTTTTGGTGATCTGAGTACACACAAGCTTTATCTGTCTCTAGTTTGGCCTTCTGAATTAGGAAATGCAGTAATTGTACAGGTGCACTTTCTATTGGTTGTCCTAGATTGACTTCCAGCTTGAAGCTGTAGAGTTCATAGCACAGTGGAGCAGTTATTGAGTTACAATGATGTCTGGAAAACCTTAGTCAGATATCTGTAGTTACTGAATTTTTCTTTTTTTGGTGGTGACATATGATTGCTTTAAGATCCAGACTAAGAAAAGAAATTACCATTGTTAATAGCTGTAGCAAAGTTTATGATTGCTAGCAGGCCTAGGAGTGAAGTGGGAAGCTCACTTTAGGATGTCCTTCTCTGTTTGGTTGGTTTTTTGTTTTTGTTTTTGTTTTTTTTTTCTTTTCTCCTCCTCTACTACATAATATTGAGATAGTGTTGCTGAAGATTTGTCGGATCATAGAAAGCAGTTTTTTGCTTTTTGAGTTTTTCTGTTGGACCATGTAGTCTATTACTTGACTGGATTTTACATATAATTTGCAAAATGATAGTTTTTTTGGTTTTTACCCTTTCCTTTTTATTTCCATATTTTATAAGTGTTTAAATGGCCTAACTTTTTGCAGTAGAAGGTTGTATGTCATTTGTGTTTTTATCTGTATTTTCAAGGCATTTACATGCTTTGACAGTTAACACAATTAATGTTAATTTAGCCTTCTAATGACTTAATTTTTAATGAGATACTACTTTTTAATTTAGAATCAGACATACGAAAGTGTTATTTTTATTATTAGCATGCTGGTATTGACATTGTTTAAAATACAGTTGCTGAAAATATATATAAATGATTACATACAAATAAAGGTTATTTATTTGGAATTTAGAAAAAAGTTGATAAGCAGTTAAAATGAAGAATCTTTAAAAATGTCTGTTTTATCATAATTCCTGTGATTTACTTAGGCCATTCTGAAATAAACTGTCAAGGTTGTTGGTTTTGGGACGGATTGGTTTTTAGTGGTTGTTTTGTTTTTTGGTGGGTTTTTTTGTTTTTGGTTTTTCTAAATTACTGCTTTAGTCACTGTTGCTTCTCACATAATCTAAGTTTGATGTGAACTGTTTCCCAGCTGAGTTCACCTCCTTACATGTGCAGTAATAAGACAGTATATACACATGTATCTCTGCTAGGTTAATGTTTGTTTAGCTTTAACCTAGAAGGTTTAGGGGGGGGATTTGGTTATAGGAAAAGAAAAAAATGCTTTAATGATAAATTTGTAAAAAGGGTCTTGTTTATCTGTGTTGAAGAACATAACCTGAGGTTTCTTATGGGGCTAGATTTTCATGAACTGCTGAGCAATTACCCTTGGAAAAAAAAATGTTCCTCTTGAGTCTCAAGTATGACTATAATCTTGGCCTCACTATTGTAATGACTTTGCAAACAAAGCCAAACAAATTGAGGCCTATCAACTTTTATATACATTTTTATCCAATCGTATGTTGTGTGTCCTGTAAAGTGAGGGATCTGCATGGCGGATGGGACCCTGTTGAATTCAGAGGGATTCAGTGGTGTGCACCTACATGAATACATTTGCAGGTTTGGATTTGTGATGGTTTGTGACGAAAGTTGCTTCTTTCTATGAAACATCTGGCATACCATGTTCGCTGAGATAAGATCTCAAGCTACATGGACCACTTGCTCATTTTGCTGTGTTATCTCTAATAATGCTGTCATTTTGACTTAAAATTACTGTGTAAATAATTTAGAAAGTTGAATTATTTGTGTGACGTCAGTGGTCCTGTTGGCTTGATCAAACCGAATGTTTTGCAAAACCGTCATCGGGTTATGGTTTTTCTAGGCAGTTGTGAGGTGTGTCTTTTTTGTTTAGATAACTTTTTCATTTTGACTGTTGTGGAATTTTGCTGGGTGTCTTTGGGAATGTATGTTACACTTCATTAAAGATGTGAATTGTTTAAACTTCTGATATAATTCTGATAGGCTTTAAGATAGGTGACACTTGAATACATGATAGACAATCCTATCTATCCCTTCTCCCTTGCACTGCCCTCTTTTTTCTTTCACTGGAAAAAGTTAGTTATAATAGGTCTGAACCATTCAAACTTTGTGCCTGTGTTGCTTTGAGCTGTCTGACAGGTGAAGTAATTTATGCACTGTGGTTCTTAGTGAGCAGTCAAAAGCCACAGTGCCGATAACCATTGATAGACTGTACTTGTTAATGTAGTTCTGTAAGTCTCTACAGCATCAGAGAGTGTAATTCCCTTGGACGTAGTGCAAATTAGATGTTTCATCTCAACTGAGGTGAATTAGTAAAACATTTTCTAAATGCTTCTCCAAAGATTATTTTATAATGTTAATGAAAATATTTTAACATGGGGTAATAAATGTAAACATCAGTAATGTGGCATGCTTTTACGTTTTTGTCAGTTGGTAAACATACAGTAGGTGAAAAGAAAGTTAACATGAAATATAGCCTGGTTTTTATGTTAATGGTTGATCAGGTTACAATCCTACAAAGAATTGGGCTGATGTGACCTCATGGGTTAGTATAAGGTTCTATTGGTTTTCATGTGAGCGTAAGTGATACATTTATTTCTGTTGTGGGTCTTCATCTATTCTTGGGGAGTGAGAGACCTTGTAAACTAAATGTGCAAATGAAGTATGTCTAACCAAATTAAAAATCAGTTTGCTTTTAAAAGGTATTTATCTGCATTAAGAGAAATTATGTGAAAGGACTAAGTGTAAGGTAAAATAAGTTTAAGTTTCAGTTCTGCAGAGAATTTCTGAAAGGTGGGAAGCAGGTGTGAATTGTAAGCTTCTGGTAAAGGCAGCAGAAATTAGTAAATACTAGTTAAAGGTGAATAAGAATTTGCTGTTGTAAATATTGGGGACGTAAGGGGAAGTGAAGTAGAGAGGAGAGAGGTCAGTTCATAAATGAGAAGTTGCATAAAGTTATTATAAAAACAAGTCATTATGCTGAATTTCCTGAAATTCCGTATATAGTAGGATGAAAAAGTGTGAGCAGTTAAAAATCAGGACCATATGAAATAGTTATTGACAGCAAATAGAGGGGGTTCTTGAAAGATTTGAAGATATTTATAAGTCATTTGATCTTCAAGATGCCACTAAGAAATTGAATAATAGTACTGATTTCTTTAAAAAAAAAAAAAAAGGGGGAGGGGGAGCATAAGCTGAAGAACTAGATAAATTTAAGGGATTCCGTTCCTAGTAAAATAATGAAAGAAATGTTAGGGAAACAATAATAAGCAGCCTAGAATTTTCCAAGCAAAATTACTTCAGAAGAGTTTTCTTTGTTATTCTTGCTCAGTGTTTAAAATTAGGATCTGATACTGCAACAGCATCTGCACACAGATCAGTGAGTATGGAGAAGTACAGGACTGGCTTGCTTGCCAGATCTGATTGCAGGTTCAAGGCCCCAGTCGATGGAAGAGAAAGTTGTAGCTGTAGTAATATTTTACATATTTTCTAAAATTCAAATACATCTCAATCTCTCATAACAAATTATTTATGTATATGGATAGTCATCTGAATGAAAAATTGGTTGAAGGACCATAAACAAAAATAGAACAAAGTATAAAGAATAGATTTGGTGAGTCACAGCAGTTTTAGGTGCTAAAAGAGTAACATCAGTGCTTATATATGCACGTATTAATACAAGTTTAGGCTTTTTAGGCATATTTAGTGTCTGGATTGATTAACTTTACAAGAAGGTGAATAGTACACTTGCGACATTAGCGGACAGTGGTAATGGGAAGAGTTAAACACAAGTCAGGGCAGAAAAGAAAAGGTTATCTGAAGAAATTAAGCACATTGTTGGAAAATACAAATGAGATTTAGTTTGGAAAATGCAAGCTAAAACAGTTGAGGGACAGTAATCCAAAACAGGTATTCATTGTGAGGGAATAACCTGGAAAGCAGTATTGCTGAAAAAGGGATAGGAGTGATACCATGGGCCTGATAATCCTGTCAGTTGTGTGCACCCAACTCCCTTTCATATGAAAGGGATTTGTGCATGCTTCTGACAGGAAGAGCAGGCCCCAATTTGCAATATGATATATAGACTTTGTAAAAATCAGAACGAGTTTAGGTTGCATCCACAGAGGCATTGAACAAGTGGGAGATGAGTTTTTGTATGAGATTGTATGACTGTATTTGGAGTACTGTTTTACTTTCAGAGCCTTTGCAACAGGTGGGGCAACTTAACAGAAGCTTAGAGAAGAGCAACAAAATGTTAAGAAGGCTGAAGAGACTAACTGATTTAAAAAAAGATTTGAGAAATAAATGTTTTACTTGGCTAAATGAACATTTTGAGTGAGAAGGGGAAATGGTATCTTACAAGCATTTTGAAGGGCCTAAATACTTAAAAGGGAGATAATTTTAAATAAAATAAGAGGCTGTGTTAACATGTAAGTTGAGAAAACCAAGGGAGGTTTTGTTAACATGTAAGTTGAGATGAAACCAAGGGGGAAAATTCAGAGCAGATAGCAGCACAAAAAACCCCAAGATATACCTGTATACCTTCTGAATAGTATGCCAAGCAGAGTAGGGGGGAAACCCACACCATGGGTCATTCAGAACTAGCCTGGTCTAATACATATGTATGTATGTACATATACATACACTAATACATGTGCAATAGGTAATGAGCCAGGACTGGCAGAGGAATGGACCAGATGACCTTACAGGTTCTGTCCATCCTTGAATAACACTGTAATGAAGGCTTTCATCTTGCATAGCTACAGACTTCTATTGCAACGCTGCAGACTTCACCTGCAGAATCTGTTGCGCGTAATTTTGTCACAGATCCTGCAGTCATTGGCAAGACAGGAAACAAATACATGGATGGCATTTTTATGATTTCTTTTTAAAATTATTTGCCCCCCCCAAGATAAGAATTGTAATGCGTGTTTCAGTCAGACGTCTGAGGCCTTGCTTTTCAGTCTGAAGCGAATATTTTACATAGTTGGAGGGGTAATATTGTTTTAGTTGTACTGTAATCATACAGTCAACATTCACAATCAAGACTAGTTACTGTTCATGCTATAAAGCTTTATTTAGGGGAATTAAGTATGTTGGTTGTTAAAATCTTAGAATGTCTCTCAATAGAAGTTATTTATTTGGATGGATGTTGTCTTGTCAGAGTTGCTGGGAATCTGCTCAAAAGAAAACAGAACTTTTATAATACAGAATTTGCATTAGGCCTCTTCTGAGGAGAGCAAGCAGCAGGTGAAAGGAAACATAGCTACCTTAAAATTGCTCTTTCTTAGAGTTATGTTGTGATACTAGTCACTGTGCAGATGAGTTTGGCCTCTATCAAAGTTTCTGAGCTTTTCCTTCAGAGGGTAAACTCTTTACTGCTGAAAAATGTAGTGAAAAATTAGTGTGATGAATGTTAACATATTTTCTCTTCCTGATTATTTTTCTGCAAGCTTTTTGTTAGAAATTACCTAAATCACTGCTGCTAAGCTGAAATATATTGGTTTATTTGGGGAGGGGTGAATGTTGTTCTTCAGTTTTAATACAGAATTTTGATTGTTTAACTTGAAAGCTTATCTAGACAGATGTCAGAACTAATAACCTACAAAGAGCAAGTTTCTGGCAACACTAGAGTAACTGTGGTGTCTTTTAGGACCTACTGAATCTTATAATAATTGGTGGAAAGTTTACATGTTAAGACCATTTTCTAATCTTCAACTGAAACAGTATCAAAATTAATTTATGCTTTAAAATTATTCATAGCTGTGGTAACGTCTTAGGTTTGAATAAACGGTAAGCATATTACAACAAGATTAAGAATGCATATGGAATGCGAGGGTATTGCTTCTTTCCTTGTGAAGTGGAATAAGCCTGGGCTAAGAAAAGGAGTTTCAGACTTTTTTTTTTATTTTAGAGCTAATAGGCTTTAATTACTTTGTTTATTTGCAGTTAAACCTCAATAGATAAGACTTCCATACTCTTTTTGTCTTTCCTAACCCCTTCCCCACTTTCTCCAGTAATGAAATAGAGAAGTATAATTTGTTAAGTTTTACAGGTGAGGTACTAGAGGTACACAGAGGTTCAGACTGTTACTCGGAGAGTGCATGTCAAATAGGAATGAAATCCAAATACAGTAAAGCCTGGTTTTTTTATAATGCTAGAACCCAGTTCTGACAGGCAAGTTTCTTCTTCCTGAGCGTTAGTTAAACCATCCATAAAAGGGGGCTACTATGATCTACTACTATCTTAAAATTCCTCTTTAATCAATAGCTGAGGAAGCACTGTTTGAAAAATAAAACAGGATAATGTTATGTTCTGTGAATTGGAAAACTGAAAACTAAGTATGTAACAGATTACGAGAATGGATTGTTTGTGTTTTGTTTTGCTGTGTTTTGTTTTAAAATGCTTGTTCAGAGTGTCAGAGTGGTGTCTTGCAGTTTAAATGGGACTACTTGGAGTAACTGTAGTACCAGTCCACATTATTAGAAGATACATAGTTCACAGAGGGAATTGGGTATAGGCCAGAGATCCCATCACATGATCTTGTTTCTGGTTATCAGTGAGATACATATTTATTCCATGGCCTTAGTTAAATCATTTGCCATCTTTTTATTCATATTTATAAGGTAGGTATACTGATGTTTGTTTACCTATCTCACAGAGAAGTGTGAGACTGTAAGCTCTTTAATGCAGGGATTGTGTCTCTTCATGCTTCTATGTCATATCTTAAATATTTGAAAATGAATATAAATTAGGAATATATGAGGAAAATAAAACTATTCATAAGCTTGTTTGCCCTCTGCAGTGTTGAGAAGCAGAAAATATAGCATAGATGAGAGGAAGAACAATCTTTATTCCTTAGGGAATAAATAAACTTGGGATACCTAGGCAGAGAAATATTGGAACGGTTGAAAGAAAGAAGCTTATCTTAAGGAAGGATAATAAAACAGCAAGATGGTACCCAGAATAGTGAGCTTAGGCTTTGCCTGAGGTACTAGATTAGCGCGCTAGGTATCAGATCTAAAATACAGTCTCCTTGGAGCAACAAGTTCAAGTCTAAGCAGACCCGAATTGGATTTTCGGCAACAAGGTAGTGACACTGAGTTCTCTACTTTTTTTTCCTATCTTTAAACTGAATGTGCATGCATTATTTTAACTCCAGATAAATTGTAGCAAGCCAGCTATGCTGCAAGAGGGATTGCATACTATTATAATAGAGTGGAGTTCTGCTGAATGATGCACTGGAGCATGTTTGTCTGCAAGAGTGAACTGTGTTCATACTATTTTCCTTTTTTATTGGTGTGGGAGGAGCAACTGTTCCGATTAGTAGTCTTTTAGAATAATTTACAGTGTTACTTGTCAATCCATAGCTGCCTAAAATACATAAAATCCTGTAAAGTAAGGCAATCATTCTGATTCAGAGAGACCTTTTCTCTCACAATGTTTGCTGGACTTTTCATATGTTTGTTTGCTGAACTTTAGATGGGTCACACTTATGGCTGCATGCATTTCTCCATTGTTACGTGCTGTGACGTCTGCTGGTTGGCCTCTGCCTCCCAGTACAAAGGTTGCTATGCTTCCATGATAATCCACGTGTAGAGATTCTCAGCTCTGTAAATCACGAAATCATATGACTAACTTTGAGTAGCTCTGTTACAGTTCTTTGGAGAAGTGCTATAACAACGTGTATTACTGGGACATAATGTGTTGGGGTAACTTCATTTGGGATACAGCCCAGGGGCTTAATTAAGCTAAATGAAAATAGTTTACTTTGGGGGTAAATCTAGCATGTTCTGAGAATGTTAACAATAATTATGGCATAGGATAGGTGTAGAACTGTGTGAGGGGTTTAGTTTGTTTTTTTTAAAAAGTATATTTGTATTAAAAGAAAACTTGTGGAAATAAACTTAGGAACAGTTCTTCCCTTACATGGTTATTTTGCTCAGGAGTATCTGGGTTATAGTGACCTCGAATAAATTATGTAGAATCCAGGCAATGGCAGGTAAACAGTGCCATGTTACAGAATTCACATATGTCCTCTGTAATTTTGGGGAGGATAGTAGAGCTTTGAAACACTGGAGATTACAGAGCTGTTTCTTGGACACTTTTCTCTCCCCAGTACCATCTATGAAAACCTAGGAAAATTCACATTTCCAACAGTATATGTTCATATAATGCTATGGTTGCACAGTAAATACCTGAAAAAATCAGGAATGACCTCATTTAAGTATGAATGCTCAACCTTAACTTTGTCTCTAGAGAATATTCTTCATAATAGAGCCTTGTGCTCTGTGTGGTAAATGGGAATAAATTCCATGGCGGTATTAATCTGTTGTATCACTGTGAGATACCTTTTTCCCCTCATATATATACACATAGTTCTGACTCATCGTTCACCGTGGTAATTGATTAATCTCAATGATAGTTATTTCTAAGGAGGTTTTGAGTGTGTTTTCTGGGCATCCTTTCCCCGCTATCTTGGCTTCCATGGTGTTACCCATGTGGGCCAATTCAGAAATTCTTTCCTTCGCTTGTGGGCTGAGGGGGATTCACTGTTGCAATACTGCTTACCCTGGCTGCCTAGCTCACAGGTTTTTTTGTGTCTCGTTCTCTGCTAATCATCATCTTCTCAATCTTTGACTACAAGCTGGAATTCATCTTCTGTTCCTTGACCCCTTGGTGTCTGCCCATTGACTGCACATGGAATATTTACTGTAATCAAATGAATTCCTAATTGTAAAGAAAATTGAAGGAAAGAAAAGGTATATGCAGGTAAAAGGGCAAGAGGACAAAGCACTAAATGTCAGGTGCCTAGCAACAGTAAAATACTGAATTTTACAGCAAAATGATAATAGATTCCATGGTACCTGAAAAAAAAAAAAAAATCTGCAGCTGTGGCCATGCAGAATTCACAGGATCCAGAGGAATATCTAAAGGGTATTTCACACACCTGAAAAATGTGCTTTCAGGTACTCTGCAGACCCAGTCAGGCATTGCAGCATTGGTGTGCATTTTGCTTGTTCTTTCAAGGTGATTTTTGTAACTCTAAGGTATAGAAATAAATTTTTTTTTTTAGTGAAAATTTTGTTTCTGAGCACAATTATGTGCAAAGGCTGACCCCTGTAGTGAATTACTGTGTTTAATTGGATTTGAAGAATATACAGGGCCTTAACTACCGTACAGCTTGGAATACCTTTAGTAAGCATTTTTTTTTCAAATGCTTCGAAATACTTTATTTCCTTCAGACTTAGCTAAACTTGTTATCCTGTTTAACGCCACATGCTTCTCTGTTTATATAACATGAAGTTATTTATTAGGAAGATGTTACGTTAGTCAATGCATATGGAGTCATAGTAAAAGTGTAAAAGGTTAGAAAATCAAAATACAATACTTGGTGACAATGACTTCATCACATTCAGTATTGTTTCATTAGTATGTCCTATAGTCAATATGCTGTTATTACTGAAATACAGTTACATTCCTAGAAAGGTTTTTTGTCACACAGATGAATACAAGATTTTTTTTCTACTTAGATTTTTATATTACCAGTACGCAAATACCATTTTTCTGTAGTAGCTTTCATTCTCCTAATAAGCAGTTTAATTGTATTTTAAACAGTTAGTCCAGCTGTTGAAGCAAGTGCTTCTTAAGTAAGATCAAAGAAAAAGGTGACTTAAAAATATTCTACTGTTCTGCATGTAACTGTGAACAAACACCTAGCTTCCCTAAATGTACTGATATATTTGTGTATGGGTATTTGTGTGCGATGCAGTTTAAAATGATGATTGTCCATAAATTTATGTGCATGGTAGAAACCAAAAATACTCTGTTTGTTTTATGGTGACTTGGTGCTTCTGTAGGTCTGCTGTGTTTGTAGACTTTTGCCCATGTGGAATTCTCTCTAAATCTGCTTAGGGAGAATCCCATCCCTCTTCAGAGCTGGGCTGAAATCGGTGGCATCCTGTCTCAGTCCTTCAGTATGCTGGTAAAGGTCAGATGTGTAAGATGTGGACCATGTATATTAACGCAAATTGTGCCTGCTTTGTCAAGGAAAGAAACTAAAAAAGTTAAGTCCATAAAGATATATTCAAAACTTAAGATACTGAAATAGGTGTAAACAGAGTGTTTGTTTCTTTAGTTGTCCTCAGGAGATCTTTGCATGTAAGCAAAAGTTGCAGACTCAAGGTTTGGTGGTTGTTTTCTTTTGAAAGAGTTTATGAAAGCAACAGGGTTTGTTTTTCATATGAGTAAATTAATTTAAGCTTGCTTTTTTTTGGGGGGGGAGGGGGCTGCCTGGTGATCTAGCTAAGTAAGGAAAACAAAAAGCTGTTACCATTATTTCTTGTTTTCGGAAACTTATTAAAGATTTTACTCATTTTTATTATAATTTCACTGGTATAGTGTGATCTGTAGTATTGCTGACTTGAGCACTCACAACATCAAAATAAATACGATTAAAAACCTTTTTTATATTGTGGAAATAATGATGGAAAGTTATAGTGAAGTAGCCACAACATAAATCATAGTTATTTTATATACATATATATAATATATATATTATATATAAATAACTATAACATAATCAATCAAATACGATTGTTCACATACCATATAACATACAGCAGCAATATAAATGTACAGGATTGTTGATCTGATTGCCTTACTAGATGAAACTTTAAAGGGTGCATTGTACAGGATTCTGCTGTAGAAGGCCACCAGGTGGAAGTGACTCTCAGGGCTGTATCTTTTTCCTCAAGGCTTTTTTTGTTAAGATGGTATGTGTTTGCCATGGTTTGTGGCTTCAGAGACTTCATATATTTTTTGACTTGGCAGCTGCTCATCGGGAAGATGCACATCTCCTGACCAGGCAGCCAGTTGATCCAGCTGTGCAGTTTGGAGGCTCTAAGGTGCACGTGTACTGCTAAGTTGCTGGTGTGGCAGAAGACGCTCGTACTCCGAGTAGTCAGCTACCCAGCTGGGAGGCACATGCTAACTATGCCTCCACTTGGGCCAAATAACACAGGCTGCTTCTCAGTCACCTGTAGGCCAAAGAAGAGGGAAGACAAGGTGTTTGGAGGTATTTTAATGAGAGGGGGAGAGAAGACCATTTGAGCGTAGGTAGAATTGCAAAGGAAAGGAATGTGAATATAGAGTGAGCTGGGTGCATTCATGCATTGGGTGAGGAGGCAGGAATGTGGGAATGTTGGTGGAGAGAACACCGTTTGGAAGGGTGGATGGGGTAGATACTGTAGAAGGAAAAGGAGGGGTTATATAATCAAATGCTGATAAGTTAGTCTTTAATGGCCAACTCCCTCATTTAAATTGGTCACTGAATATTAACTGACTTGGGGCCCAGATGCTGGGTCGCTACTCAGTGAAGGTTGTCATTATTTGTAAAATGCTGAGTGGTCTCTGACTTGAGTTGCACCATCTGCTTTCTACAGTGAGGTTCTGATTTACTGGTACAGACCTTCTAATGGTTCTTCTGCATCTTTGCTTGCCCTACCAGTGCTGCATGAACAGAATTAATTTCTGTTCTGTTAGTTTATATTTTTCATTAACACTGAATTTACCATTTTCATTTTGGTTTAAAAAATCTGTCATCATCACAATTACTGTTACTTTTATACTTAGATTAAAGTATCATAAAGGCATAAAATTGCATATAATCAAATAAAGGATTTTATCT
The DNA here is from genome assembly GCF_000699145.1 of Aptenodytes forsteri. NCBI lineage: Eukaryota > Metazoa > Chordata > Aves > Sphenisciformes > Spheniscidae > Aptenodytes > Aptenodytes forsteri. Next base: position 892,723 of record NW_008796048.1, on the reverse strand, counting down.
CTTCCTTAAAGAGCTTGCAGGGAGAAAGATCTCATCTTGGAAAATATTTCTTCATGGGCATTGCTGCACTTAAGAAAGCTAAGAAGGTTACAGTTGTGGAACAGTAAGGGTTTCTTCAAATGCTGTTGTCACTTTGAGAAAATTAGTAATGTTTATGAATATTCTGTAAATTGCATATAATCAAATAAAGGATTTTATCTCTTCCTTAAAGAGCTTGCAGGGAGAAAGATCTCATCTTGGAAAATATTTCTTCATGGGCATTGCTGCACTTAAGAAAGCTAAGAAGGTTACAGTTGTGGAACAGTAAGGGTTTCTTCAAATGCTGTTGTCACTTTGAGAAAATTAGTAATGTTTATGAATATTCTGTATGTTGATTATATAAGAAATGCATAAATTTTATTATACATGTATATATATAGCATATACAAGACTGGATGTCAGCTTAAGTTTGGGCTAGGTTGCGTGGACTTTCTGTCCCACGTCTAATATTACATATATGTTAAGAATGAATTTTCAGCAAGAGAGGAAAAGATTTAATGGAGCAAACTTTCAAAAATTCTAAGAAAATTTTTTTATACCTACAAACACAAAGATTTAGAGACCAAGTTTGGCTCTTACGGGTGGAAGTAGGTGCTAAGTACTGTTTCTTTTTGACAGTTCTTGATCATATGTGATGTGAAACTGTTGCTTGTCCTGGGCCTTAGGCTTGTGTAGTTTGGAAGGAGAACTTTTAAATGCAGCCTGCTCTAAGCAGAGTGTATAAAATGGCTGTTGTTTAAAACTGCTCCAAGTTATGGAATGTAAGTTGTTCTGATCAAAACAGTTAGTGGGCAGAGGGCAGGTGAATTAGTCAAAGATGTGGGCAAACTATATTTTTCATGCAACTCTGCATTTTCTACCATGTTACACAGATACTATCATACAGCTACACAGTTTCTGTTTCTGCTGTGATTGGAATGATTTTTGCTATAAATAATTTTATTTTTTTTTTTTTTTTTTTTTTTTACTAAAAGATAATGTAACTTTGTGTTTAGCAGTAGTGCTTATTGCCACTCTTTTGAGTTGTCAGCCACACTGATGTCTCCAGAGAATAAAACCAACACAGTATTTAAAATGGGTACATATCTCCTTTCTCTACCTCTTGCCCTGCCTCAGTGCATAGAGGAGGGTGGAAAAAGAGCATAGGTCATCATTCTTTCTTGCCTATGTACATCAGAAATTATTGCTGTTATCTTACATAGCAGCTTGTGGTATCCTTTTTCAAGCAGACAGTCGTGCTGTCCACTTGAGTGGCTGCTGTGCTGCTGGTGTTGGCCCCCAGTAGTGATATGAGCTCTGCTTTTAGGATTTTAGTGATGGTGAGGGCTTGTTTTGGGGGTTTTTTTGGTGTTTGTTTTGTTTTTTTTTTACTGTAGAGATCTGCTTTCATGGAGACCTGCGTCAGGGTTCCACTGACTACATTAGCTGCAGAGAGACGAGCTAGCAGATTGTAGTCTTGAATTGCCTAGTTCTGTTGTTGGTTTATTTATTTGTTTATTTTTAATAGATCAAGTTCGATAAGTTATTCATATTACCTTATGGTTAATTTTCTGAAAAGAGTGGGGTTTTTTGTTTGCCAACCTTTTAAATTTGTGAAGATTGTCACACATACCCAGGGAAGTCCCATTATAGACTAAGCAGGAAGAACAACACAGAGAATATAGAGGAAAAGACTCCACACATTTAGGCAAGTATTCATTCTTGATATCTCCCCCTCCCTCCCCCCCAACTAGTTTTTACTACAGTAGATCAAATCTTGTCACTTAGGTAATTTTCAGGGCTTAACAGTTGTGTTGTCTTCTTGGAAGTTATTTACAGATGGAGATAAATAGGGCTTTTGGCTAGTGCTTAAAATGGAACAGCAATTTAATGAGAATGATCAAATTAGTAAAAACTTCAGAAGGTCTCAGAGTAGTATGTATGTGGATACTAAATGAGGAAGAGACAGAAACATCAGAGGATCTTAGTGAGTTTTAAAATGAAAGTACAAGATGATGAAAGAGGTTGTTATTTTTGTGGTACTTTAAAGAAAGCCAAATAGGGACGTTTTGCCAGGAGTGGTCCTAGAACAGGAGAGCTTTCGTAGTCACAGGTTGTCATGTAGAATGTTTATGTGTATATAGATTTCGTATGCAAAAAGCATAATTGAGGGAATATTATGCATTGATGATCAAGGAGGCAACAGTAGACATATTAATGTAGTATGGAAAGTAAAATGGCAGAGTTCATCAAAGGATGATACCAAAAGTTACAATTGTTGAGACAGGTAGATTTGTGGAGTAGAGTGAATGCAGAAGAGACTGTATTATGTTTGAAAACATTTCCCTTGACCATGAGAAATTCTTGTGTAATCAAGACACATAATCAAATAAAATTATTATAGTGCCATGAGGATATTTGGTGAAAAGAGCACAAATAGCATGGAGTTAATAATAATGACACAGGAGATGTATGGCTGATTATGAGCAATATAAAATTGACAGTTAACGTTGAAAATAGAGTGTAAGAAAGTGCTTCATGGTTAGGAAATTTTGGAACATACAATCAGTAAGGGAACAAGACAATCCTTAGTACAGATTTGGGCCTTTTGTCAGAGAGGGAATGGAGAGGCATTTGAAAACAAATTAGATTCTGCCAAGGCTCAAATCCTTGATAGGTTGATACCTCTTACAGTGGGAACTGAAATGCCTAAAAAGATGTTAAATTCCAGGAGCCATCTAGTAGGATATTTGAGGCATTGTTTATGTAATGTTTTTTATTTATTTCCTTATAACCAAGTTGGTTTTTGGTGTTTGTTTTTTTTTTTAAAACCATTCAAATGGTATTTAAAAAAACAAAAAAGTGTGTCAGAGAATGTACCAGTTAGAGTTTCTGTTCATTCTTTTTACTTTTAAGTGTAACGTATTGCTGTTGTGGACCTCTCTTAAATTTTAAGTGCTGATCAGTTCAGAGACCACAACTGTGGTGCCTGGCAATAATCCAGCTCCTGCTACACAAGGCAAGAACATCTTCCCTTAGAAGAAGGAAATCCCATGGAAGTATGTTTCTGCAAGATCATGCCAACGAACAACAGTACTTACTTGCTGGGTGTGACTGACATTGTTGCCTTACCTTTTTTCCCCTTTATGTCTCAATCTTCATGCATCTTTCTGTGCACTCATGTTCAAATGTTAATGTGGATGTTAATTGAGGAGTCAAAGAAGATACAGACTCCAACATAAACAAACAAACAAAAGAGAGAGAAATAAATGTTGATCTAAGTGTGAAATGAGATCATCTGTAGGACTGATTTTTCCCTCTTAACCTTTGTCTAAAAAAAATAGGTATGCTTTTTCTCAATAACACGTTATTGAGCAAGTGGCATCTTTTTGAGCAAGTGGTTGATCTTCCACCACTTTTTATGTACTATATTAGTGCTTCAGAACTTTAAAACTGGTTCTTGGCTGTCAACTGCCTCTTGGGATATTCTCTGTAGCACCCTTCTTTTATTAATAATCAAGGTTGAAATGCAGTCTATGGGTGGAGTCGCACTATATTCCATTTCCAGTTGCATATACTTTGACCTGTAATTGGGAGGTTATCGATGGAGAAACAGTCCTGAGTCTGAACTGATACAGTTACCTAACTAAAAGTTTGAGAACTGCTACCACAACTGTTTCTGACTCTTATGGTAAAACAGATGTTTCTTAATCTTAGAAAATACTACATATTCATATTCAGTAATGCAATGCAGTGTGTGAAATTGACCTTCCCTATGGTTGGCAAGAATTTTTGGTAAGAACACCTTACAAAAGGTGTTTGGTTGAAAGGATGTTTATTTTCATGTACTGTAGATCTCACCCTGAAGGTTGTGGGCTTGTTTTCAATTTAACAAAATGTTATTTATAACAAATGTTTGTTGACTTAACAATGGATTGTTGGAGTTGTGTTTTGCAGTTGTATAGCAAGTGTAATATTTCATTCCTAAGAAATTTGATTTAATTAAAGTTTTTTTTTTTAAAGTTCTTTACTGAAAAGGAAATTATGGCAGTGGAAGACTACTTTAGCAATGGAAGAACTTCACTGTGGGCTAGCTGTCGCTAGGTGTTTTGTGTCTGTGAGCCTCTATCTTAGAAGTATGGATCCAAGAAACTTTTCTCACAAAGGAGCAGTTTCTCAGCTTGGAATAGGAAGTTTTAATATCTCCTGTCTCCTTATGTTAAAGTGTTTTGGAAGTTTAGACTATAATTAGGAACTTCCTTTGTTCACAGTAGTAGTTGTATTTTTGTGTAGATAAAACCTAAATGCTAATGTCCTGATTAATCAGTGATACGGTTATCACCAAATCCTCTAACCTTCCTCAAGCTTGTCCTTCTCAATCTCTTGCTTCTGCATTTTTATGTATGTTTGAGGCCGCCCTGATTACGTAGGTTTTTTTTACCTGTTTGTAAGCTTTTCCTAGAGGTACTAGTCTTCATGTATTTAGTCCCTTATTTCAGCACTGGAGTAAGCAGTACTCTTATACATACAAAAAGGTAAGCAAATCTACTTTTCTTTTACCATTCTAAAAATGATTGATTTACTACAACATTAAGATCAATCAGTTTTAGGCTTTACCTTACATAGTGATCTCAAAAATAAGTAAGTTACTTTACCTGTAGTTGAGTGGCTCACTCTAACTGTTGGCCTGATTTTAATACTATATGTTGCTCATGAACACAATGAATCAGTTGCCTTCCTGCAGAAATAGTGAAGAGGTTACTTTAGTACTTTTACCTTTTAATCAGACACCATAAGGACAGTAGAAGTGTCAAATTTATAGCTAGTATAAAGCTGATGATGTCTGCATATCACTTGTATGGAAGAGTAGGGAGGAATTATAATTAAGCTTCTATGTAGTGATGTTTTACCTGTCACTTAAAGACTAGTAGTGTGTGCGTTTGCCTTTGTCTCAAGCAGGTGAATAATGCTACTTCTCATAGATTTTTAAATTAGGGATGTTCTCTGAGTGGGACAGTGAATGGTACCAGAGTTCCCTGGTTTCAGAAGAAGTTTTCAGTGTGTTGCATTTAATGTAAGGTGTGTGGTCTAATAAATCTACCTAGTAGTAATTTGATTAATCCAGCATGTTGTTACGTTGCTATTGTACATTTGAGAACTACTCTACATACCGAATATACACTATATAAAAAAGATTTAATTCTGGTAAAGAAATAGTTCTGAATATGCATTTACAAGAAAACATTAAATATGTAATAAGATTTTACAACATGTACTTTTCAGTTCAAATAATATTTGTAGAAAGTAAAAATATTTTAAAGATACGCATTGTGTTGCAATAATAAAAACATCTCTGAAGTGAATTGTATATTTAAATTTATTATTATTTGCAGATTATGGTTAGCATAATAGAATTTTATGGTAGTACAATTTTGGTAAGAGTGGCTCTTACTGTGATGTTCTTTGTAATATGGGTTGGAGGGAAAATATTCTCATTGGCTTTTAAAGAAAACCCTTAAACTCTGGGAAAATTTGGAACAATTCATTTATCTACAGTTAAAATAATCTATTTTAACCAAGAATAGTTTTCCTTTGTTCCAAAAATGTCAGAAGCACTTATTTGAGGGACAATTTGTATAATTACTCAAAATTAAAAGGATAAGGATTCTTGTTCTGGGTTTTTGCTTTAATTATTTATGGTTGTGGACAGAGGTAAGTTGTCTTACATTTAACCTAGTAGAAAAGCTGCTAGCAGTTCCTTACTTACCTCTTCCATTATGGTAATTTCAGACTTTTTTTTATTTCCAGAACTACTTTTGGCTGTAGCAGACTACTGCAATTTGGCAAAGTCAAGGCCCTATAGTTAGAGAAGCGCCTTCCCTTCATCCCATTGTAACATTCTGATTTGTCTGCATTTTAGGTAGTGAAAATTGTCTTTCCCTTTCTCTATCCTTTATTTGCATTCTTTAGGTTAATTTGACAGCATGTCAGAATGATAACTAAACATGAATGGCACCTATGCCACTGTCAAAAGAGCAAGGAGTAACATATGCTGTAGCCAGGATGATACACAAGTTCTTTTTGGAACTCAGGAGTAGTGGTGATGGGGAACAAACAGTTTGGTTTTTCTGAAGACCTTCCTGTTCTGAAATTTTTGAAATTGTGCCGGTTTCCCCTTTTCCTTTTTGAACACAGGAAACTGAACAAATACAGCGGAAGTTTCCCATCTTTTGATGAGGGGGAGGAGGAAGTTGGCTTCTATCTTCCCTAACTCATCTTGTGATACTAAGAGCTCATGACCCTTGTCTGGGATGATTGCTTTCTACCTCTTAAGCTCTAGTACTATTGGGCTGTTGGAAAAATTGGTAATGCGTTGCTTTGTAATTTTTTAATTTCTTTTTAGGAAATGAGATTTAATAGGAGTTTGTATTTAAAACACACACACACACACACACACACACACAAAAACCCCTACAGAATTTAGGAAATGTCAGAATTATTTACCTGATTTGGCATTTAGATGTTTTCTTAAAATGACCCAAGGTTTTCCTCACAGTTCCTAGACATGCTCTGAGTTGATGGTGGATATATAAAGGGGTAGAAATAGGAGACCACTTATCTAATTTCTTAGGAACTTCTACGAGCTACCAAGAACAGTTGGTTTTGCAGTATAGTTTTATGTAGCTTTAACAAGAATATTTTTTCCACCACTTTTTCACGATACAAAAATGTAAAATTCTAAATGAGACAGTCTGGAAGGTAAAAAATGGAAGACGTTTATCTACCTGTTATAAGCTGTTCAGTGGTATATTTTCCAAGAGCCATATTTACGTGCACTGATAAAAGATGAAGTTTTGTATAAAGACAGTACAAAGGACAAGTAGTCTTTTTTTCTTTACTGTCGTCTTTTTAAAAAAGAAGAAAGAACTCCAGTTCAGTAACATGCTGACACTTGGGCTTTTCACAGAAGCACCATTACAAGTACTGTGAAGTGGAAGAACATCTAATGCTTTCTGGAGAAGTTTGGGGAGAAAAAAAGAAAAAGTGGGGAGAATATAGTTTGGGCATTTCTAAAGTGTGTTTTGTAGAAAAGAATATTTGCAGGAAAATAAAATCCTTGCTAGGATTAGTCTGTTGCTTTTTTCTTATCTGATGCTGCAATCCCTGATGATGGTATCACAAATGGTTCCTGTGCAGAGTATTATGATATGGTGATTTGGGATTATGTTTTCATATGAGAATAGGAGAGATGGGAGTGTGTAATATATTTTCACAAAACATTAGTATTGTGAGTTGATAACTTGTGGTTTAGAAGCAATGTCAAGCTGGAACCAGCTATGGTGATTTGAATAGGTTAGTCTCAGAAATTAGAATATTAGTTGTTACTTTTTCATAATGCAATTCATTGAAAAAATATTAATAGACTGCTAAAATGAAGTACAACAGCATCTAGTTTCTATATAGTAGTTTCTTATATATGGCACTCTTGAAATATAAGAGTTTTAATGTTCTGGGAGACATTACATAGTATATGCTAGTAAATAATTTTTTTCTTACTTTCTGTACTTACTAACTAAGACAATGGGAATTACCTGATTTAAGGCTTCATGATGAAACTTGTATGTAAATAGCTATCGTTCAGGATGAAGCCAATTAGGTAGGTTAATTGTGATTTAAACTATTTGTTTTTTCCATGCTAATGGAAAATGGCAAGGCAATACTGGAAATTTATGACAGAGGAAATAAATGCAACTCATGTTTTTTTGTTTGAAGATCCAGAAATCTGTTCCTGTGTATTTTGGGAGGAATTGGTTTCATCACATTTGCCTATAATGGAACAGAATAGAGACTCTGTCTGATTGTATTGGTATTAGTGTCAGATTATAGATAGGATGACAAATGCTGGTTGTATGTAATTTTTACGCTTCTGCAGTAGTGAGGCCACACCTGTAAGACAGAGCATCCTTTAAACTTGAAACACCTGTAGAACTAGTTGTTCAATTATATTCAATTTCCAGCACTGAAAGAAGTGTGGTTTTTCAATTACTTCCATTTCTCGTTAGGCTGTGATGTGGTTTTGAATACTGCAGGTGAAGGGAAAATAAGGAAGTTCTGCAGTTGTTATTGTTTTAATGGTGTTGTATAGTTGCCTATATGAGATATAGTTAAAAGATGAACTCAAAGATGAATATGGCAGATTTCATTTAAATGTGAATATTATTAAAAGAGGAAAAACGAAGCTGTAGAAGACTGAAACTTTAATCTAGTGAAAGTTACAGCATTGCTGCAACATCTGTAACTTGTAGTCAATGTACTTTTTATTACGCTGTATGTCAGTTTTAATGGAAGTTATGGCTAGTTACAGTTACGATTAAAAAGTGAATCTTCTATTTTCTAACCACTTTTTTATTCTGATTCATTAAAGAGTATCTCAATTCAAAATATTTAATAAGCAAAAACAGTTATTGAAGTGCCAGTTGCAAAAACTGGAATGTTGTATTAATAAGAAAATAAGTGAATATAGAATTGCTATCATAGTAATTTACCAATGGTCACTCTAAACGTTCAAGAAAAAACATAAAGTGCATCTGAAAAGTTAACGTTTTTTTTCCTGAAAGTTAAAATGAAAAATTTATCTTATCTCCATAATGTTGTATGTATAAACGTTAATGACTTTCTTTTCTTTCTCCAAAGTGGAAGTCAAATTCGAAAAGAAACTTTGGAGCATATGGCTGGTAAAGCATTCAGGCTGTGAAAATAGTGCTTTTGGGTTTGTCCTCTAGATAGATATCTTGGCTGTTCCCAAATCTGACAGATAAGGGGTAGACCAGTTCAAGTTTTGGACAGGTAAACTGTTACACCATTTAGATCCTGTAAGGAATACTGCACTTAAGCTTAAGTGGCATTATTATTTCTGAAGTTCACGTTTCAAACAATGGTTTTATGTTTGTATCCATTACCTAAGGTTAGTTTACCTCATTTAATTTCACATTTTCTTAGAGCTAAAATAATAGCTACATAAATGTCTTGGTTGATACTGAAAGTACAAATAAACTAACAACTGTTAGGGTTTATTACTGCATACATATATAACTCAGACTAGTGTAGTTTTCAACAAGTTAAAGTCATTAGTTCCATCTGCCTTGGTATGTATAAAATTATGTGTATTGAGATACCTATCAGTCTGTCTGTCTATCTTTTGACATGTAGAATTATAATGGCAAATGTTTGCAATTTTGAACAGTACTACAGGTTTCTGCTTTAGCACTTCAGCAGCGCTGGTGTAAATGTTTCCTAGCACCTCTTTTCATACATGTTGTGGTGTCTTTAAACTGCTTGGTCCTTTGCATGAAGGTTAGTGAAGTTTCTGGGTTTTGAGCTGGGAATGCTGGGTATCCTGGCATTGAAGTAGTGTCCAGTAACAAAAACTTTTGCATTTGTCACGTATTTGTAGATTAGTGTTTACAGCTCTCTTTTTGGTATTTCAGCTTGCACGAACGGTTGGATAAATGGCTTTGGAAGGATACTATCCAACAAATACTTCCCTTAAAATAAAAAATGATCAGTTGTGTGAAGAAATGAATGACAGAATCTTGCCCTATGACATTCTATATTCTTTACAATCATTCAAGCTTTTGCAGCATGTGACTACCTTTAGTAATTTTTCTCATTTGAATGAAGTACGGTTTTAAAAAAGATATTTCAGCCTGCATATGAACTGTATATCTAAATGTGCAATCTCAAAGTATGTTGCATTTGACAGGGAATAGGCTGCCTACTGACTTGGACAAGACGTTGATTTAAATCAAAGAGACTGACTTATTCTTACTTTTCTTTTTTGAAACATCTTAAAATATGATTGAAGAGCATTACAGGTGAATTCATTATTAATTATGGTGGTTCAGTAATAGACTATACACGATGAAAGAGTGCTCACTACCTTAATCTTTGAACATTTATAATAACCACTGTTTATTTCTCTTACTAATCCCCACTGCAACTCCCATGTCCCTTGGGCTCAAGAGACAAGGTGTTACCAGATCTGTTGTAGCAGAGTGCTCCAGGGCTCTGCTACCTGTGTTTTGTTATGGCTTTCAGTGTTTGTTAGTATGTTTATAGGGGAAGATAGTTACATTGCTTCACTAAAAATATATGGTAATATACAGGGGATCAGTTATGCTGTAGTTACTTTTAGAAAATGCAAAACTAACTAGGCAGTTTCAGGTATCTGTCAATAATTGACAACATGGAGAAAATATCTGGAAACAAATCAGGATCAGAGCTTCCATTATTTGACTAGATATTTATTTCAAGAGAATTAGAAGAGGAAAAACAAATTTTACTGCAGTAATGGGCAGAAATTACTATTGTGTGTGTTTATTCTAACTCACTGTAGAAAATAAACTAATGAATAACTAACATTTTCTTCTATCTGTGGTGCCTTTTGGTATTTTCATTAAAGTAGTTATTTGTAATTTTTATGTGCTTGCTTTTGCCTGGAAAATGTGCTCAAACATCAAAATGCACAGGCATTTTGAATGAGTAGTGAAGAATGTTACACTGCTATTTGCTATTGGCAATTTTTTAAATTTTTTTTTTATTTTTTTTACATAAAGTTTAAGGTCTTGGTCTTGTGTTCTTGGTTCCATGAAAATGATCAGTTGTGTGAAGAAATGAATGACAGAATCTTGCCCTATGACATTCTATATTCTTTACAATCATTCAAGCTTTTGCAGCGTGTGACTACCTTTAGTAATTTTTCTCATTTGAATGAAGTACGGTTTTAAAAAAGATATTTCAGCCTGCATATGAACTGTATATCTAAATGTGCAATCTCAAAGTATGTTGCATTTGACAGGGAATAGGCTGCCTACTGACTTGGACAAGACGTTGATTTAAATCAAAGAGACTGACTTATTCTTACTTTTCTTTTTTGAAACATCTTAAAATATGATTGAAGAGCATTACAGGTGAATTCATTATTAATTATGGTGGTTCAGTAATAGACTATACACGATGAAAGAGTGCTCACTACCTTAATCTTTGAACATTTATAATAACCACTGTTTATTTCTCTTACTAATCCCCACTGCAACTCCCATGTCCCTTGGGCTCAAGAGACAAGGTGTTACCAGATCTGTTGTAGCAGAGTGCTCCAGGGCTCTGCTACCTGTGTTTTGTTATGGCTTTCAGTGTTTGTTAGTATGTTTATAGGGGAAGATAGTTACATTGCTTCACTAAAAATATATGGTAATATACAGGGGATCAGTTATGCTGTAGTTACTTTTAGAAAATGCAAAACTAACTAGGCAGTTTCAGGTATCTGTCAATAATTGACAACATGGAGAAAATATCTGGAAACAAATCAGGATCAGAGCTTCCATTATTTGACTAGATATTTATTTCAAGAGAATTAGAAGAGGAAAAACAAATTTTACTGCAGTAATGGGCAGAAATTACTATTGTGTGTGTTTATTCTAACTCACTGTAGAAAATAAACTAATGAATAACTAACATTTTCTTCTATCTGTGGTGCCTTTTGGTATTTTCATTAAAGTAGTTATTTGTAATTTTTATGTGCTTGCTTTTGCCTGGAAAATGTGCTCAAACATCAAAATGCACAGGCATTTTGAATGAGTAGTGAAGAATGTTACACTGCTATTTGCTATTGGCAATTTTTTTAAATTTTTTTTTATTTTTTTTACATAAAGTTTAAGGTCTTGGTCTTGTGTTCTTGGTTCCATGATTTTCTTGTGAACTAGAGTAAAAGCCAGTTAAAATAAATTCTACTAAATTTCATAGGAGTTGGATCAGGCTTTCTGAAAAAAAAAAGATTTGAAATCTGATATGCTGGCAAAATTCTAACCTTTGGCTCTGAGTGTATAATTTAGTTAGGGTATTTTTGTATTTCCATGTAACTAGCTCTCTGGCAAAATAATTTCTCTTTCTGAGCAGACACTTAGATATTGCATGGTTTATCTGATGGTTGGTACGTGCTATGTTTTTCAAAATAGAAGTTTATAATAGTGAGCTGCTCGGTTGTAAATGTGGTGATACAAGACTTTCCTCTGCATTTGCACATCATGTCCTTTACCCTTGCTCTTCTCTTCACTTTTACTTCAAGCGGGCAGCAACTGCAAGTGATTTGGAGAGGGCCAGATGGCTCCTGTCAGGTCTAGGAAGCAGGCAGGTAGTGGAAGTCAGGATCGAGCTTTTCATCCTGAGGTAGCTGCAAAGGTGACTGAGAGACTTCCCTTTGGTCATTTGTACACGTGTACCTGCACTGACGCTCAGTAACAGTCTTTTAATGTAGAATCTGCTGGTCCCAACTGTGAAAATACAGCACTTTTCCTAAAAGTACATAATGGTTGAGATGTACCTTCCAGTAATGATCATTTTATCACTTACTTGTAGAGTTGTTCTGAATGAGATCTAGTTCCTATTGTACAGACTATTGTAAAGACACGCAGTAAATTTCTTCCAAAGGGCTTGAATTAAATAAGCCAAGACAATGAGACTTGAACAAGCTGCTATACATGGAATCATCCTGTAGGTCATTACAGGGCTGTCTGTATAGCCTTGGTATTTCAGGTCTCTATTCCAAATGCGTGGATATTTGAGATGAGCTTTCTAGTGCACACAATTGATTTAATGTATTAAACTGTTTGCTTTTCAAGTTATATAAGTTAGTGGTAAGCATAGCCCTCAGAAAAATGAAAAATGAGTATTCAGGTTGTCAGTATGTATTCAAATGTCAATAATTCTTAATACTAAAATATTAAAAATAGTCTAATCTAGTTTTCTTATATGCTCTCATTTACTTATCTCACTAGTTGCACTTTGTACTTCTGTCAAGAAAATAGTGTGCAAATTGTATGTGGTAAAGTTTGTTGGGTTTTTGTTTTGTTTTGTTTTGTTTTTTAAACTGAAATACTAAGTATATACTTTCTCAACCATTTTTTTTCCTAAGAATACACTCATGAAAGCAGTGTCTTCTGCTTCCAGAAAGACCATAATTGAAAACTCAGTATTTGAAGAGCCTGGAGAGCAAAAAAGATTGTGAATACCACTTTAAAATATTATAGTAATGGATTTCCTTGATCTGCCCTTCTCCTTTCTCTCCAGAAGAACCACAAACAAACAAACAAATCTTCTGGAATGAGGAGGACCAGGAACAGTTTCGGTCCCAAAGCAGGAAGTGATTATTGTTTTAGTAAGTCATAAACTGGAAGAATGGCTGAAAATGAAAGTATAATTTTAAGTTATAACAAGGCATTCCTGCAAGTGACAACTGATCTCATTTTTCATATGAACTTCAGTTTATTTTGTTTTCCTCCTTGGTAATTCCATTGATTTCTAGAGCATAACTGAGCAGTTAAGCTATTGTGCACTTCTTAGCACCAGCCTACTTAATGGCTGTTCGTGCACCTGTTGGTGTGCAAACAAAAGAACAACATATCGTGGAGTTCTGCAAACTGCCATCCTTAACTTTCAATCAAAATACAACAAAAAGGAAGAAGAAAATTCAAACTGGAAACATTCTGTGTACCAATAAATAGGTCACTTACAATTTATATGAAATACTTAAGATGACCAGACGGTTACAGAGTTTTATCTGCGTAATTTGTATTTGGTATGTACATCTGACGGCATGAAATAGCTGTGAGCTGTGAACACGCTATGTTCCTTTTGGGACCAAAAGTAGAATACCCTTACAACAGAGAGCCAAATAGTGGGGGAACTTGGAATTTGTTGCTTTCATGAACACCTGCGCATTGGTTTTTGTTTTGCTTTTAATTTGTCTATATCTGAAAGTGATGTAAGCAGCATCTGCTTATTCTTATTTAGTATGCCTATGCTGCCAAAAAATCAACAGATTCCTACTGTACTGCATTTCAGAACTAATGAAGACATAATTATATCCCTGAGCAGGAAGAAGGAATTATGCTTTGTTGGGGACTAGACTAGAATAGAAAGAAAGTAAAAGAGAAAAAGAGTATTTTGAACCAAGTAAGAAAAGTGATCACTTCTGTCAAAGATCTGGTATTTTTATTTGTTGCCAGTTGACTGAGAAAATAATGCAGTAGTAGAACATGCATTTCTTTTGAAAATATGAACGGCTTAGGTATAAGCAGAGGCTTCTTCCCTTTTAATTTTATCAATCTGTTTTGTAATTTTTTCACCTTCTGCTTGAAACTGATGTACGGATTTGTAGATTCTCAAGAAGATTATTAAAAATAATCTGATAATTAAAAGCAGGATATTTGACCTTGTTGGTTTGTTTTACATATATTTTTGAAAAAGTCTGAAAAGTATTTAATGTGCTTGAAAAGTAATTTAATTTCCTGAAAAGTAATTTAGTCATTTTTGTAGGGGGCACATGTTTTTCAAATAAGTAGTGATAGAAATGCATACAACTACCTACTTTTATTTCAGTATTGGGGCTTGTAGTGAGTGGGGAAGTCTGGGGGATCTCTGTCCTAGGAGATTGTCAAAACCTGCCTGAACAACCTTGCTGAAGTTAACCCTGCTTTGAGCAGGCAGTGGACGAGGTCAACTTCAGGGGTTTCTTCAAACCCTATTATTCTGTGATTAGAAGATTATACCTGATTTTATGTAAAAATATTTACCAGGTTTGTGTCATCTTCCTGGTAGTCAGCAATCCTGTGTGTGCCACCAGTGGGTCTCATGTCTTCTTGCTCTTGTGTATTCCTTCTTCTTTTGACAATATTGTAAATTGATCATGAGGAGATCATGGAGGTAATTGCTGATAAATGTTTCATTCTCACAGTGTGCCAGCTACTACGATGCAGATAACAGTTTAACTGCCCGCTAAAGATACGGTTCCCTTCTGACTTGAAAAGCGCAGTTGTCTTCCTCTGCTAACGGATTCCTGTAACTTCCCTTGCTTTATCACTGGTCGTTGGCCAGTCAAATTGTGTTGCTGATTGGACTGAAAGATCTGTAGGTAAAGAGTAGTTTTCAGTGCAGTTAGCCTACTTAGAGGTGAAGGATGGTGGGATGGCTTGTTTAGGGTCAGTGTTTTCTTAAATCAGTGAAAACTGATAGTACAGTTGTATCTTCAGGATGGAAACAGCCACTCTGAGAAGGCATCATATGGCATCTGTGTATCATTTTAAAATTTCTGAATAGGATAGCTTGAATGAGATGGGAGGAGTAAATAATGGCTTCAGCATATAGTATCTCTATGACTGTTGAAATTTCTGCAGTGACTGTTCTTTTGGATCCCCTATGACTATAAGTAAAATAACTGCACTAATTTTCATTTGTTTGTCAAGGTGCATCTTCACAATGTGGTAACTTAACAGAAGAATCAGAGAGTTTGTTCACCCTTTAGTATAGTATGTGATGATGGTGATTTAAATTAATTACAAAGTTACTTTTTTGTTGTTGTTGTTTTACTTTTGCATACTAAATGCAAGATTGGTTAGAGAATAAGTCTTACAGAAGGGATACTTTGTTACAACTCTAAGTTTTGAGCGTTAAATTTTGAAGCTGATTTTTTTTTTTCCTAAACTCAATCTAATTTACTCTGTTTTAGAAAAAAAGACAACATCAGAGGGACAATTCTTACTGGCCATCCTACAGCTAATTCCCTTGAAACAGTATTAATGTATTTTACCCAGGCTTTTTGCTGTATTTTGAAGAAGAAATCTTTAAAATGACTGTGTAAGTGAGCTAATACAAATAAAATGTGATACACACAGGTGGAAAATAAACACGTGTCCTGTTTCTCAGATACCTACATTTATCCTGTTGGAGAACTGGGAATCAGCTCTTTAATTGACTCAAAGACAATGCTGAATCTTAGTCATGGTAATTTATGGGATAATATATCCTGAAATTGCAAACAAAATATTTGGGAAAACAGTAGGTTTTCTACAAATGTTTCTGGCTTTCTACTATTGTTTCTGGCTGTCTGTAGCAAGTTTGGATTTGGGTCAGGGGAGGTGGGGAGTATGTATCAAGATAAACTCTGAAAAAGAAAAATAAAACATGGAGGCATATAAAACCCAACATAAAAAACCCAACAAAAGTCAACCTCTAAAACTTTAAAAAAGATTTTTTTTTTTTTGGTGTGTGTGTGTCTAAAATATTTGTAACCTATATATGCGATGTAAACACATAATCTCAATTGCCTGATGTTACACTTGGCAAAATTAAGCTAGCTGGAGGAATATTAAATGTGATTAGTAGATGTTGGGGGACACATCCTGTTTTAGACAAAACTGAAAGTTTGGTGGTCTGAATTATCTAGGTAGGATAGTATTGGCTCAGTTTGGGAAAATTTAAGTAGCTTTTCGCTGTTCTCAAGAAATATTTTTTTTACAAATGACATGCACAAAATTATTATATTCTACATTACACTAAATGCTGTTTTGATGTGTTTGGACTATAAACTCATGGTAGGAATGTTCTTTTAGTCTGTAAAATGTTAGACATGCTTGTGGTGCTGTACAAGTTAATATTTTAATTTTAAATTTAAACTGATTTTGAGTCACTGTATTAATAGGAAGTTGTAAATTAGCAATGTGAGGTGACCTATTACAGGCTAATGATTTCCACAATGGTGGTAGATAAAAGTCTGGTAAAATCTGTAAGGCAGAGGGAGCAGAAAAGAGCAGCCAGGTGGTCACCAGATTGCCTGGAGCAGGACCTGTGCTAGCCAGCTCGGAAGAGGGTTGGCAACTCCGCCTGGCAGGCATGCAGCCAGTAGAAGTTAAGTGCTGAAGAAATCTGGGTGGGGGATTTAAGGATAACCTGTAACGAGGGAAAATGCAGGGTGAGACTTGCTTTGCTAAAAAAGTACATGGGTTTAAAAGCACTGAAATACTACCCCCTGCTGTTTCTGATGCAGCATTGGAATACCTTCAAAAAACCACAGTTTATACATGGACTCTTTTAATGCCTTGTTTTCTTTTCAGCATAACATAAAAAGTAAACCCCTGAAGTATAACGTGCCTCAAAAGTAGCTGACCTTGACTGTGACTCAGAAGCACAGGTTCCGTTTAGCTTTGCACTGAAAGCAGGACTTGCTGCATTTGTTTTGAGTGGTGAATGCAGCCTGTCCTCTGCAGAATACAGTACTTTTGGAGTATATAATGAAACTGCTGAGATTTTTGTAAGCGAACTCATTAATTAGTTTGAAGTGAAATGAATGAAGAATTGGATTGAGAAATGTAACCTTCTGTTTCAGTATCCTTCTAACCTGTATTAACTTAGTAATGGATGAGATAAATTATTCAAACTTTAGATGCGGCCAAAACATATTGAAATCTTTTATATAGTACCATGAAGAATTTAGCTTGTAGTTATCCGGAGTTGCTTGCTACTATACATAATAGTCACAAATCTATAGCAAAGATTAGATAAATAGCTAAGATTGTGTTAATTGTGACATCCTGTGACTTCAGAAGTAATTTCACCTGTTGCTTCTGCAGTTCACTTGTGTGTAATTCCAGTGGTTGTAGTAAGTCAGTCAGTTCTCCTTCGTAGATTAAGTCATGTTTTCTGCTCATCTAGAGATTTGGTAGTTGTATGCTATCTCAGCAGGTAAAATAGCATGTCTGTTATGATTCTTCTGAACACTGGTGCTTGTAGGGCTGTTGTCCAGTAAATGCAGATACAGGGATTTAGGAAGTAGAAATACTGCTTTCTTCAGGATTCCTTTCCTGCTACAGGAGAAAAGAAAGTATCTTTTTAAAGGATGGATTGGGCTACAAATGCTAAAAAAACATGAATCGGAACGTTCAGGTCTCATTACATTTAATAGAGCTCAGTAGGACAGAGTTAAGGTTGTTATAATATTTAATCTCTCAGTTTCTGTGTCTTAAAATGTATGGATTTCTTTTGAGCCACTTCCTGGTATTTAGAGTAACTGCAACATTCCTACAACAAACAAACCCCTTAATTTTACTCATTTATTTCTAATTTTAGTTAAACTAGAACAGAGCTTATCTTCTTTGGATATGATATGTGAAACAGGATAATATTAAAAAAAGTACTGCTTTTGGATTCAGAATGCTTTCTGAAGCATAAATGAAACTTCACCAGAACCATTTAGATGACTTTTTCCCATTTTGTAGGTAGGGAAGTATATCTGATTCTTTGTATCTATTACTTTTGTAAACAAACTGTGTAATCTTAATATACTACTTGAAGTAAAAGGGACATTAAGTGATTTCCTAAAGTATTTGAAGGAATCCATATGTAAACTGGGATTAGATTTTATTCTTACTGATTTTTTTCCTCATCTCACTTACTTTATTAGTGTGGCTTTTACTACAGGGAGACTACTGCAAGAGTGCAGCAACAGGGATCAGGAGAAGTGCTAACTTTGGACACTTAAAAAAAATAAAATTTGAACTTAAGAGTTGCCTTACTATTTCATAAGATCTTGTACCATGTTTCCTTTAATAGTGTGAAATCCTGTATAATCATTTTATCAGAATAGTTTGGTCTGACAGTGGTTTTGGGTTTTTTATAGAAAACAGGAGAAAGATAAGAGTATGCCTTTTTTTAAATGGAAAGTGCAACATGCTAATTTTCCATAAGCGTCTTTAGCCTGTCTTGCCTGCTTAACTGTATCGTAACATGAAAGATGTACATTGATACCAGTGTATCTTGATACCAGTATTTTTTTCATTCTATTTTTTCTTTTTGCATAATAAGTATTTCCTTAGAAAGTTGTTGTTTGGTTTGGGGTTTTTTTGTTGTTTTGGGCTTGGGTTTTATTTTTTTTTTCCATGCAAACATTGTTAGAGTGTTTTCTACATATTTTTGAGTGGTGGAAGTATTTTTCCTTTCTTTACCTTAGTCCCTCCATCCACCTGCACACATTTACTGTTAAGTGCTCAGAAGGCTTGAAAGTGTAATTTGAGGAAAGACTGGAATAAAAATGTTTTGTTTGCTTTACAGAAGAGAAGACAAAAAAGAGATGTGATAGAGTTCTCTAGTATATGAAAGGACCTGCTGTAACACTAAAACGTCTTTTTTTGTCTGTTGAAGGTGGGACAAGGAGCAATGGAGGGGGGTGATTGGAGCAAGTGAGATTTATATTAAATGTTGTTAAAAGTTTTCCAACATAAGCAGTGGGTAGTCACCTCACTGTAGAGAATCGATGGAATCTCCATCAATGGCATTTTTGAAACAGGTTAGAGTAACATTTGCCAGGAAGTGATCCCTTCAGATTGGTACCCGCAAACAATCTTGGGATGATGGACAAGATAACCTTTTTAAAGTTATTTCTAGCTCTATTTTCTAGGTTTCCTATTTTATGGGCTCACATCCCAGCTTTTCTAAAACTCTATGGGTATCAATGATTAAATAAAGTGATGTGCATTCATTGGGAGCCAACTACTTTAAGGAGATATTAAAAGCCTTTTTTCCCTCTCTGGAATTGTTTCCTATTTCACAGAAGATCATTAGCAGATGCTTCAATCTCTATAGTACGTATGTTGATTTTTTTTAATTTTTTTTTTTTTAAAGTCAGAATGTTCCATGATTTCTTAATTAAAATAACTATGCAAGTAATAAATATTCTTATATGATAGTACTATCTGATTAAAACACAATACTTTATTTACAATGAAAAGTATGACAGTATTAACTTATTCATAATACGATATATTCTACAGTAGATTGTTTAGTCCATAGATGTTATGTCCTCGGCATTTTAAGGGGAAAAAAAAAAAGATTATTAATTATACTGAACTCAGATCAGTAGTGAGAGAACTACCGGATTGCATTAACGTAACTGTTAATGTGATTATTGAATTTGCAGTATGAAATTTGAAGTAGAAGGCTGGCTGCATGGGAGACATTGAGCTGATGCAAAAGAGGGCTACTTCTTCCCCTTCTTCCCTTGCGTTTGAATACCATACGGTTATTTGCACTTGAAACTTCCAAAGTAGATGTTTAAGCTTTTAGAATAGCTGTTCCAATAAAGTTCTGAGAGTAAATATGGTTTGTATCTGCATTAACATACAATGGCATTAACCGTTTTTAATTCTGTTTTACTACCATTAACGCAACTCCTGCATGGTGCTGAATTTCCTATGCCTCGTTTGACACGTCAGCAGCATTTTTAAGTGATCGCACAAGTAAGACCAGTGCTACCTGAATTAAAATGGAAGGTTTTGCTGTTACTGTCACAAATAATGATCCATAACTGCAGTGGTAAATCTGAAAGGTGCAATGATAGGCAAGGCTAAGAAGAGATTTTTGTAATTAGTAGGCGGGAAGTTGGAAGTGCAAACTTGCTCTAAGGTAACAGGAATACTATTTGGGAGATACGGAGTAAGTTCTTTTTTTAAAATTAGTGTAATCTTTGGAACAATTTTATAAATGCTTATAACTTGAATTCAGCAGTAAATATTTTTTTAAAACTTTGTAAAACATGGTTACAAGATAAATGACAAGTGTACCACTGCTCTTTTGAGTGTACTGTTTTGCATATAAAAATATTTTTGTTAAAACTGAAACAGTATATTGCACATGATGATCTCAGTTTACTTTTCCTATTATTACCTGCTGGCACTACAGAATATGGGTGTGGTATATTATGTTAAATTACTGATATCTTAGAAAAGATACATTATTTTAATTGAGGGCAACCGGAAGTTAAATGAATCCTAGTCTGCTGCTCCATGAATGTTGTTTTCTTCTGCCACTCTGTGTCATGGTAGCTCATGTATGGGTTCACTCCACAGTCAAAATTGGTCATTCCACTTGTCCATTCCATACATGCATTTCTTCTCTTAACACTAAGTACAGTGTCAGTAAAATACTAGTCCAAGCAGATACTGCAATTATTTCCTTATTTTCATATGTAATGTGTGGAAATGTGTATCTAATTGTTAATTCTTAGGTATTTTTAGTAGAATTTTATTAGTTTTATGAAGAATGTTCCAAGAGCTTTGGAACCTGTTGACCAATTTCAGCCATGTTTGATAGAAAACAATAAGCCTCAAATTCCAATAACTGATAATCAGCAGGTGCATAAAGGAAAGAGACCCTAGAAGTGTTGGCAATGAGGGAGAGTTAGGGACAGCTTGGACAGTATGCATTCCAGGTGAAATTGCTTTCAGCAGCCCACGCATACCAGCTTGCACGTTGTTGTGTATCAGTTGTAACACACGCTGCCCCTTGCCCGGTCAGTTGGAGAGGTGGGTATGTGGGGGCTGGGAGTACTCTGCAGATCTGTAGTGGGCACAGAAGGGAGAAAGCAGTGACTGGTAAGTGTGAAATGAGGAGAGTTGAGGACAACTTAGAATATGTTGAACTGTTGTGGTAAGGATTTTTGTCTTGGGCCAAAGGGAGAAGTAAACATGTTAAGGGAATATGAGGAATATAAAGCACAAATCTACGATTCATTATTTCCATTCCTCATGGAATGATTTTAAGAGCATTTGTTTTCTGTTGTGTCTTCCCTTGCTATGCTACTTGGGGTTTTTTGTTTGGTTGGGGTTTTTGATGTTTACTAACTTGCTAGGGTTAAAGAACAAACAAAATTACAGAAAATTATCCCTCCTACTCTTGGTGTCACAGGATACAGATATGGAAATGTATATAGTTATATAAAACTACTTCTAAATATTTGGCTTAGTGTTTTGAAATGCCATGAGTAATTGGCACGTGAAACCAAAGAACTGTAAGAACTGAAGTAACACATGCTTGAAGAGCTTTTCATTTTGAGTAGCAAATATTTTCTTACTACAAAACCTAGATTTTAAACAAAAACTTACAAACCACTGCTTTACCAAGTAGATATCACAGCAAGTTAACAAGTCTTCCACCAGAGTGCAGTCTTTTCTAAGGATTTCTAACACCTTCAGCTAAGTATCTGCATTTTGCATGTAAATATTATTTTCTGCTGCAGCTATTACAGGCAGACAATTAACTTTATTTTTCAATATGCACTTGGCTGTTTAATTGTGTTTTCTCATTGTGTTTAACACCTGAGACAAAATAGATTGGATCAGTTTAATGATAAAATAATGTAGAATCATCAGATTCCAACTGAGGAAAAAATCTAGGTCTGTCTCTTTTTTTTATTCTCTAGAATGAAATATCTTCCCCCACCCTTTCTCATTCATTAAATAAATTCACTGTTGCCTTGCATCAATAGGTGGCTGGACACGGACAACAATACTGTAGGAGTGAACTTTTTCCATTCAAGTTAATAAGGTGTTAACATCAAAGCTTCATTGTGAGTGTTTAAATTCTTTACACTTCTGAACGACTGGCCAAAATACAGCTGCCCAGCTGATGGTTGATATTTAAGTAGCATTCTTTTAACTGTGGAGTTGCAAGTCATAGGATGAAAACTGATCCATTTGCCATGTCTGCAATAAAAATATTTTAAGCTGTTATGTTTGTCTTGGTTAGATACATATTAAGCAAATATAACTTTCACTATTGTCAACCTAATTCTGTTTCCTAGGAGCTATAAATAGTCATGCTATGTAGTATTCAATGTAATAGAAAAATGCTCGTAATTTGGCTTGCCTGTAGAGATTGTTAGCAACAACTGCTGTAGCCAAAGGCCATTTGATCAGTGGATTAGATATTTCATTATATATTTGTTGTATAGATATTTCTACTTTGACTTATTAAGAGGACAACATAATACCATTTGCGCACATTTGTGCACAAGTCAGACTTACTATATCCCAGACCAGTTTAGTTCTCTTTCGGGACAAAACAGTCAGTGTATTGTCAAGGGTATTTCTGTGTTTTAAAAGCATCACATCTGCCATTTCAAATGTGCCATTCTTTTGGCTACTGGATATTACTGTTCACATAAGGAAGTGTAATAATTTCTAGTTTTGACTGCACAAGGGTGTTTTCAGCACTTAAAATTGGATTCTGTCAAATAATGCTTGTACCCAGCATATCACACAATATTTGGTAGTGCTTGAAAACCCGTAACAAACTTTCTGTCACTGACGAGGTTTTAGTGTGGGGACATTAGGCACGATGAGGAATCAGAAGAATTTCCCAGATAAATCATATTTCTTGCTTAATTCAAAGATCCTTATTAAATATTTGAAAGTAAAATAACCCTCTTTCTTATCTAGGGAAGAGTTGCACAAAAAAGCTCAAGTAATCTAATGGGTTACCAGTGGTTAAAAAATGAGCTTCTGCTTTTTTCTGTCCATAGCTGAGCTTTCACCACATTTTTGTTTTTTACTGGCTCTGGCGCTTGTTTTATTTATCTGCCCCCCAGAGATTTGATGAAGTTTATTAACATGAAAAAAATCTCTAATCCCAGAAGGAAGGAAAAGCTAGGGTATCTTGCCAGTTTTCATTGAGTAGGGTTGACTTGGAGAATAGTTGGCATGTCAGAGCCTTTACAAAGCGGTACAGCACAGCTAGGAGTGAGGGTGAAAGATGGCAATGGTCTGTTAGATTGGATAGTCTGGGAAGTGTAACTTCCCTAACACGAGCTGCTTTCCAGGGCAGCATGACTTGATCTAACTTCTGTCTCTTACAGTCACATCCTCCTTTGTGCCAGCCTCAGTGCTCTTCTGACCCCAAATTCAGCTGCTTCAGTCACTATACTGTGAAGAAACCTCTCTATATGCACATTCACATGTAATTCTGCTTGTGTATACACACCTACGCACTTTAAAAAAAAAAAAAAAATGTTTTCTGCCACCTTAGTGTGTTGAAAGGGCTTGGCACAGGGTCAGACGAACACCAGAGGGAGCAGTAATGCTTTGCCGGAAAAAGTATCAGTATAGCAGCTGCAGTTAGGTCTCCTTCGTTTGCACCCACTTTCCCAATTTTCCAAAAAAAAAAAAAAAAAAAAAAAAAGTGAGGGGAAAAAAAACCCTGTCACTTTTCGATATGGATTTCTGCACACAGAGTGGTTTTATTTATGCTTGAACTCCAAAGGTGATCCAGACTGTTTTTTAACAGGTCTTCCATTGAACAGCTAATTAAGGAAATGTTTGCTTGTTGATTGATTAATCAAATATATTGGTCATGTTTTTAATGAATTTTTTTTTACTATGGTTGTGGGCTTTTGTATTTTAGGAGTGTAGTAGATAGCAAGCTTTATTAACTACTGATGTCTTAAATACTTTTTCGTTAGGGAGAATAAATGGTTTTGCTGCATTTTTGGCTATGAAGTAATAATTGAACCAAGGTAACACCATATTGAAGATAAAACAATCAGTGATTTTTTTAAGGCTAGTTAGTAAGTTGAGGTACAGCTTAATTTTAACTGTCTGCTAATTTGTGTGACAGCTATAAATTCCTAGCCTGTATTAGGGGTTTTGTTTAGGTTTTAATTAATGAAGCCAAGCTATGTAAGGGATGGATCTTAAAATAGTGAGACATTAGAAAACCCCATTAAAGGTTTCCATGTCATTAAAGGAATGCCTAAGGCCTAAATCCTTTACTTGAATCCAAATAAAGTATTTTTAGAGCAGTTTAAAGATGAGATGTAACTAAATTGACTTTTATTCAAGTAATAGTTTAATTTCTGCCATCTTTCAGTTGTGTGGGTGTTGGTTGTTTTGTAATGAAACAGTTAAAGTGGTATGAGCCTTCTAAGGCCCTATGAAGCGAGGGTCAATAGGAATAAATACATGGTTATAAATTATTTTTTTTAATAGCATCCATTCAGGGGATCTATTATTGTGGCTGTGGCAATTAAAAATAAAACCAGTTAAAAACAGTTAAAACCAAAAACAACTCACCAACCCCCAGTAATAACAAAAGCCTGCATAAGCATGTGTCACACTGAAGTTATTTGACAAAGTTATGAGATAAATCTAGATTGGATCCTAATCGTGCTTTTATAAGCTGGTTGGCTCGTCTTCCTACTCCTCCCTCTCTTGCCAGCGCCATAGTCCAGGGTGAATTGCTCTGTTGGTTGCTGATGCAACCCTTTGTATAGGTTTTGCAGACACTCTAAGGTGGAAGACCTAAGCTCCTACCCTGACCCCCACCCCCTGCCTGAATTTGTTGATACTGAAGAGGCCTGTGCTGAATTAGCTCATGCTTTGCCTCCACATCTGTGTAGTTTAATTACCGTGTGGGCAGCCTGACTGAGTGGATGGAGGTGGTGACTCTGCTGCAGGAGTAAGACGTCCCTCCAGGGCTGTGGCACCTCCTGTTTGGAAAAGCCTCTGGCTCAAGGAAAGACTCTGCAAGAAGCTACAGCTCTATCTATTCTTTCCTGACTCCACAGGGTGAAACTGTAGTAGAAATTGTAGGTGAAGGAGCTGAGCTGGAGGAGGCAAGCTGGCTGCACTCTCTCTGCAGTTGATATTTCTTGAATGAGTTTTATGCTTGCTCAAATAATTTTAAAAGTTATACTAATTAAGTAGTCCACAAGGTCACATAACAGATGTGTGGTGTAGCACCTATAATCTGACTAAATGCAAACTGCGTTGCTTGTATACTGTTTGAATGAGTACTAGTAGGGCCTTTTCTGAGCAGATTTCAGAGGCTATTGGTTCTGGCAGATACATAGTAATAGACGGAAATCAGCTGGCTGAAGCTATTGCTGTTATGAAGCTATTATGTTACATTTGCCCCACTTTCCAAGTGGTGATGTCAGATGTGCATATGAATAAGCTCTTGAGCCACCTAACTATTTTCAGGTAAAATTGACTCTGCTTCCTTGAAGACGCTGGGCTGAGAGCAACAGTGATTCATGAGCTGATTCAGGAGTGCATCAGATGCCTGCATTTAGGAACAGCCACATTTATCAAAAGGGAGGGGCAGGCAGCTGGGTGGTGACAGCTTCAATTGTCTGATTTTTATCTGCTGGTGAATGTCTGTCAGCACCTTGTGTTAGTTTGCTCAGTCTAAGGCTAAAACTCAGGTCAATAGCTGACAGACTTGTGCGTGTTAAAGTGCAATGTGCCTAACATTGTAGCACAATTTGATGCCTGCTAAACATCGCTGTTTACAACCCTAATTAAGAAAGGGCCAATCTAGTTGTAGTGTAGACAAGTCTGAAAGTGTTGGATTTCTAAGACAGGGAAGTTACAGGTATGGTACAGATCTATCTTCCTATTTTTCCACTAATTTCCTGGGGTACAGATCTGGTAGTAAGAAGAAGTTTGACACTTTGGAGAAATGTGGATGATTCTGAAATTACGTCTCCAGTTTAACTTCATGGTAGGGGCTGCCTTCTATGGCATGCTTGTAATAAAAACTTTTTACCGAATGTAAGTTGTTGCTTATCTTTTTGTTCGTGAAAAGGCTGATTAGCTAGCCATAGTCCCTTGTTACTAGATTAGCCACAGGATTAGGTACACAGGCTTTTTTTTTTGATCCTAGCTCAGTGTGAGGTCAAACAAATTTGAAGCTCTCTTGTAATTGCATTGATAGCTTGGCCTTAGCCCCTTGTTCCTAGTTTAGCCACAGGCTATTAGTTACAGGCTTTTTTTTTGATCCTAGCTCAGTGTGAGGTCAAACAAATTTGAAGCTCTCTTGTAATTGCATTTAACTGTATATTACAATAGTATAACATTTTACATCTTTTTGCATTGTTAGTGAAAAGTATATTTATTCTTTGTGCTCCCTTTTAACATGTTTTTTCCCCTCACAAAATTAAGGCCGTTTCATTGATGTGTTTGTAAAATAGCAACTGAAATCTGCCTTTGTAATGTTCGCTTTTTTAAAAAAAATGGATATCAGTATTTCATCATATTACGTCATTCTGATGTATGCATGGCTAAAAATAAAACAACTGAAGTTTTAGGCTTCTTTATGTACCATTTCGGACTACTAGTGCTCTCATGCTGTAGGCAGCAACAGTGCAGGGATGATGTAATCACTGCTATAACAGGGGGTTTTTGTTGCATCATGAAATTACTGAAGTTGACTTTAGTCACTTCCTAATTTCAGTCAGCAGTTGTAAACCTGAAATGAAACAATGTATTTTCATGATGTTTACACTTTAAACTTTTTAGTTATTTTACTTAAAAAAAAATCTCAAGGATAATACAAGCCTGAAATCATAGACAGTAGGCTGAAGAAATATTTCCAGAAATCCTTTGGCCCTCCCTGCTGCCTTTTTCTGGGGCAGGAGAAAGTATAGAAAGAATATGCTGGCAGATGTTCTATTGCTCCTAGTAATTATTTAAAAAAACTCAGAAATTTCTTAGCTTGATCATGTTCGCTGTGTAGTCCATAATCTTACGATGCCATGTGGCAGAAGGCTGTGCTGGGAGATTGCAGGACTGGGCAGAAATGCTGGGAAGGATGAGCAACTGCTTACAAGGATACTGTTGCTGAAGTTACTTATAAAACTATATACCTTTGATATTACTGAATTTGATAGTCTAGAAGGGCATGAGGTTTGATAAAAGCTACTTGGAATCACTGTTAACTTCAGTTTTTGTCATCAGTCTGGTAGTTTTCCAAACCGGAAAAGATTTGAAGGTTCATTTGGTGAGACATACTTACGTAAATTTATGTTCAATAAGCTACTCCAGTTGTGCAGTACTTAGCTCTTTTAGGACTTATGTACATCGCAAAGTGCTGTATATCACTGTCCCCTTTTTACAGATGTTACTTAAAAGCAAAGTAACTTATGCAAAGTCAGCTGGCCCATGGCAAAGCAGGGTTTTAATATGACTGCCGTCTTATTCTTTATTTTTCCTTTTCCCTCTCATCGCAGTTTTTATAGTGGACTGGAACTAGTTCTTAATGTTTAGAGAGCAGTCATTAGCAGGGCTGGGCAAGGAAGCCAGGAATGTGGTGCTCACCTCCACCTGACAATTTTATTATGCCATTATCATAGTATCTTTAAGCAGCTGAGAGGGGAAAAGCCTGCTAATATCTTCCAGCCTCCTCTCTATCATCTGTTACAATTTATAATCTTCCCTCTTAAATTTAATTTCACTTTCTCCTTCATCTCCTATTATTTTGCATCTGTACCATGCAAAAAGTTCTCTTTGTGCTTTCTGACAGGGTCAGCTGCCGCACACATACTATGGCCAAGCCACACGCTAGGTTTGACAGTCAGTGTGGCCTCCCTTCCCTGCCACTGTGCACGTTGTCAGCAACCTTCTTGCTTAGGCCTTCCTTGTCCTCTACTCTTTGGCTGGCATGTGCTTTATCCTTATGTTGGATGTGATTTACTATAATCTTTTGTATTTTCTGACTTTAGGAAACTTAATTTTGATTTGTTTTCTTGGTATTCTTTCCCCCTTGTTATAAGCCTAGTGCGTTTAAGAGAAAAAGGGTATAGAGCTCTCCCAGTCTTCACTTTACCACCTAAATTGGTGTCCTCCCACAGTATCTCACTGTTTTTTACAGTCTTAAATCACTTTCTTCTAATTTTTTTCCTCTTTTCAAAATCTTTTTGTGTCTTACTATAGCATGACAAAATACTTCCATGTGAGATTATTTTGATAAGTTGTAACTTGATACATGCAGTTCTAAAGGTACTTAATTTCCTTTCTAAAAACAATCTCTTCCCTGTAATGGCCACAGCATGTTGATTTTAAGTCATCCATGTGTTGTAAAAACTCGCTGCCTAGAAATGTGGTTAGTTGCTTGTCTATCTTGCATAAGTTTGTTGTAATTCTTCTGGTATGCCCCTGCTCCCAGGAGCTTAAAACTTTTAAAAATATTTAATAATACTTTCCATATCCTTTCCCAAAGGAAGCTACCCGGAATAAATGTTCATTTGGGGCATGAATTAGAGCCTCTGGTACATTTAAAAAAAAAAAAAAAAAAAAAAAAAAAAAAAAAAAAAAAAAAAAAAAAAAAAAAAAAAAAAAAAAAAAAAAAAAAAAAAAAAAAAAAAAAAAAAAAAAAAAAAAAAAAAAAAAAAAAAAAAAAAAAAAAAAAAAAAAAAAAAAAAAAAAAAAAAAAAAAAAAAAAAAAAAAAAAAAAAAAAAAAAAAAAAAAAAAAAAAAAAAAAAAAAAAAAAAAAAAAAAAAAAAAAAAAAAAAAAAAAAAAAAAAAAAAAAAAAAAAAAAAAAAAAAAAAAAAAAAAAAAAAAAAAAAAAAAAAAAAAAAAAAAAAAAAAAAAAAAAAAAAAAAAAAAAAAAAAAAAAAAAAAAAAAAAAAAAAAAAAAAAAAAAAAAAAAAATAAATAAATCCAAAAAACTACCAAACAAACTAAGTTGCATTTTTCTTTGGTGGTGAAGAGAGAGGGCAGCTTGCACAAGTGGTGATAAAACTGAATATGGGCTCTAGCCCATGTTCGTATTGGTCAAGGTTAATGCAGCACAGCTTGTGTAAGACACGGGTTTGAGACAAGTCAAGAAAAATGACTGTTAAACCAACTGTCTCTTAAAATTTAACTACAACTGTTTGCGATAGTAGTTTGGAATCGCAAGATGGCCTTTACTCTGAAGGCATAGACAGACTTTTTCGGAGTCTGACATCAGCAGTCGAATCTGTCCTGGCTGATCATTACCCCTCACCAGCTGGTGGGTACTGCTACCTCTACAGCCTGCTAACCTGAGGAATCTTTTGTAAATACCTTGTTGATGACGGTACAAGGTCAGCCAGTTTATTTCAACTGTTAGCGTTGGACAGATAACTTCATAAAACAGTAGTTAACAATTTAAAACTTCACTCAGAATTGTTGTAGCAGAGGTGGATGAGTAGTTTATTGGGATAATTTCCTGCTCTTCTGCAGGCAAATTAAGCCAAGTTAGTTTAAATGAGTGGTTGAGCTAACCTGACTAATTTTGCCTGAAGCAGAATTGGATATACTTGGCAGAAATTTGGGTATGCTAATTTCCAGTAGAGGGTGGTGGCTTCTGCAGTTGCTCCAATAGTTTCTGTACTGATTGTGTGCCTGAATGTGGTATTTCTTTTTCCAGTGGGGAGGGTACAGTATATCAGCACAGTTATTTGAGCAGCTAGGTAGTACAGTAACCCGCCCCTTCCCCCCCCTTTTTTTTTAGAGAGACTTAATGTTTTATGTTAGAAAATATTAAAAGACATTTCTTATTTACTAGAAAATTTACTAACTTTTATTCATGTTTTCAGTCAAACTGTATTTGAATGAAAATTGCAATTTCTGGTCTTTTTATTAAGTAAAAAGTACCTTAAATGTACTGGATACATTAAGAAGTCAGTTTTATCTAGACATGTTCTGGCTTGAAAATTAATTTCTTAAGTTAGGCAACTTTGAAGTGTAGTTGATGAGTTATGAATTGTTCCTTGCGTTTTCAGAGGCATTTAATGATACAGAGAGATGCTAAGTAACATCTTCCACTAGCACCTGAGTAGATTTGGGGAGCTGGGTGATGGACTTGCATTGAAATCAGTGGGAAGCAGATGCTTAAGTGTTTATGTGCTTGTGAAAACTTTACTTGGCACCCACCTACTTGTCTGGGTCCTTACAAATCTTTGAAGATCTGAAAATCTGACTACGTGTCTTAGGGCTGGTACATCTTTTATTTGCCTACCTTTTTTTTCCTTTTTCTTCTTCGTAATTATAAAAGGGAAACCAAGTTTTCATTTTCTTTTAAATTCCCACTCTGTGCATGTTTTGAATAAAGTAAATATACTTCATGCCAACAGGTAGGAAAGGTAAAACAAAATTATTTAGAGAGAAAGTGGAAAAAATGCCTGTGCAAAAAGTAAAATGTTAGCATTCCAGTTATATTTCAGATGGATAATGTTGCTCTTAAAGCATTGTGTGATACTCTGACTTATGAACTGTAAATGAACTCAGAAAGTAGCTGTTTTTTCTTAAAGTTCTCAATATAATTTAAAAAATAAGCAATTCTTCATGAATTAAACTTCTTGATGCACTTCATTGATGCCCTCTACTATTATCTCTATCTTTTGAATAAGTAATAGTAAGCTGAACCTTTAATGAAGACAAATACAACTTGTGACTAAGCTTTAGATTGATTTATTTTTAGAAAAAAATAGTTTAAAAAATCTGATTTAAATATAGTTGGAGAAATGGGTTTTGAGGTTGTTGTTCAGTAGGATCTCTTAGTAAAAATAAATAAATAAACCATTAAATTTACAGGCTGAGTTTAGAAAAGGGTGTTTTGTGCATTTCAAGACTCATACAATATTCTGAATTTATTGGTGGAAGTGTTTCATGTAGTGGGGGAGACCCCTATGTTTGCAAGCTCATTCATGATGAACAATAAGTGCTTGCATTTAAAAAATAATAGAACTGCTTGCTGTATCCTGATGCCATGTAGATTAAACTTGAAAGTACATTATTGAGAAGTAATTTGAAATTCTGCTTCTGGTATTAATATTATTTAAAACAAAAAAAACAAAACCAAACAACCTAGGAAATAGAAATTTCCCTCCTCTTTCCTAATGGATTGGTTTATTTGTATCCTGTTTCTTAAAAAATACTCCTTCTTTGTGTAAAATAAGATAAATTACTTCTCCCCCCCCCCCAGTTAAAGGGAAATGTGTTGGTATGGTTACTATCATAGGAACCAAGCACAACATGACAACTAATGCCCATAGTAGAATGTCAAATATGAAAATTTTAAGTAAAGTGATCCTTATGACAGGGAGGCCATCCATATTTTTAAAGTACTTTTCCTACTGTTAAATAACGATACCGATTGACCTAGTTTAATGAAAGGGGTAGGCTAACACCAGTTTGCTGAAGAGGAGACCCACAACTTCCATGACTTTTATCGATGCTATTATTGACCCTATTTACATGTTATGCAGAGTTGTTTTTATTTTGAGGGCTGCATCTCTTTGATTCTGTTTTAATTACAGGGGGGACTTTTATTGTGTTTTTATTAATGTTTCTAAAAATAAAAATAAAGTGGTTTATTCAAGAACATTTTTCATCTTCAAGTACACCTCACATATTACCAAATGGATAACTAACCTAAGTTTCAAAACTGTGTCATTTTAGAGCTTAGTAATTTTTATATTGTGCTCATTTCCTTGCCACTTCTACTCTCCCTCGAAAAGAAGATTGTGTGCTTGAAAACAGGCAAAGAATACTATTGAAATAATTGTAGTATTATTTTATCATGAAACAGTATAAATAGAGAGTTGAGAACCCGTTGTTATCTAAGATCGAGTATGGTGGGGTTTTACTCGTGGTTCACTTCTTTGGAACTTGCAGAAGATGTCAAAGAAAAGGAAACCTGTTGTTAATAGGCAATTAATGTGTTCAGTCCTTACTTCCACTAGAAATTTTGTAGTCAAAAATGTTGAGAACACTTGCGTTCCTGCATTGCTCCATTTCTTAATTTGTAAAATATCTGAATGCACCTCAGCATGTGTTAGATATTTTAGATATTTAAAGTTTAAATTACATGTTTTTTTCTTCCTTTACATAATCTGAAATAAAAGCAGAGAATTGTATTATGACAATAAATCACTACAAAAAAGGCCATTATTTTGTGTGTGTAAATATTATGTCAAATCGTGATCTTAGTTATCTTGAAGCAATTTTTGTTTAAATGAAAAGCAATACCTGTATCGATTTAATCACAATTCCTGTGCATTTTCATTTTGAAGTGTTCTGTTCTTAACATGTACAGACACTGTTGTTAACCCTTGGAACAGAGGGGAAACAAAAGGAAATCAGTTTCTTCAGAATTTGATTTTCATTAAAGGAGTTAAAAATGTAACTCAAATTCTGTATTCCTGAGTCTTCAAACAAGCAGAACTAGAAAGTTTTTTCACTTGTAACTTTTCTGAATTTTAGGGGCTAGAAATGAGCAAGACCTAAGCTGTTTTCAGTGTAGGTGTTCATATCATTCTGAAAATGACAAGAATAGTGGCAATGCCACACTGCAACTGCTTGAAATATCTACTGCTGTAGGCTCTTCTACAGAAGCTCTAGAGAGAAAAAGAAATGTAAAATGGCACTGATTAAGGGGAATTGATTGTTACTTAATAGAAGGGAATATGTAAAGAGAGAACCCAATGCTCAAGAGATTCTTAGAAGGGGAATAAAAGAGACAGGAAGAAAAGCACTTTTTGCCCCCCTAATTTCATTTGTTGCTGGACAGGTTTCGGGCTTCTCGTACATAGTAGACAGAGACTTTAAAAGGTTGAATCCTTAAGAAACATCTTAGTAAGTTTTCTTGGAAAGAATCCCAAAGGACTTCCATTTTTATTCAGGTTAAGTTCTAGTAGTAGTGCCATCATCACAGTAAGGTCTGATCACTTTAAAGGTAGTTCTTAAAGCGAAGTGTTGTGTGTGGTTTGTTCCTTCTAGCGTGATCTTTCCAGAGGGTTGAATGTTATTGTTGGATTAATGCTTTTTATGCTACTTAAGGATTTACTTTTTTCCCCAGCTGTTGCAAAGCATGATGTTACATGTGAGCAGAAAATACTGAAGATTTATTTTTAATTTCTTGTTTGAAATTTATTTCTGAGAAAGTTTGCTCTTTTGTAGAAATGAGCTCTGCCTCTTGGTAGAAGGTTTCACTGGCCTGAAGAAGAATCTTCAAACATGTCCAGAGCTTAGGTGACACCGAGGTAGCCTGGTTTCAGAATACTGAGTACTTAAAGAAAGAGACCAGCACCATATGCTGGTCTTAGCTGGAAACTTAGGTAAAGTGTCTGTTTTCTGTGCAAGTACACTATTGTGAACCTATAGCTAGGTTTTCTAAAAACCTGGTTGTCTTGACCAGGTATTGTGCACTGTAATAGTTAAGTAGAAGGGTGAAGGAAGCATAAGTAACAAATCCAGTCATTAGATGCTGGAATAATACAGAATCATAGAATGGTTTGAGTTTAAAGATTGTCTAGTCTACCCACTGCCATGGGCAGGGACATCTTTCATTAGATGAAGTTATTCAAAGCCCCGTCCAACCTATAGTAGCATCTAGTACTATTCAGAATTTACACTGTAGAAGAAGGCTTTGAGGGGAAAAAAGGATAACATTTAGATTATTAACTAGAAAAAAATGTTTGTTTACTTTCTTACATATTGCTTAATACAGATATAATGTGAATTTGTTGCTTTCCATAATGAACTTTTTTCAGTCTTGGAGGTACCTATTCTCTGCCTCTTAAGAAGATACACAGTATGTTAATTGCAGAGCACTTCTCTTCCCACAAATTATTTCCATTCAAAATAATAGCAATACGATAAGCCTTACTGGGTTTACACAGGATTTGAAAAGGCTGGTCAATCCACAGTGGAGGATCAGGTTTTATCCCCTCTAAACCTCAGACCACCAGCAGGGACTCAATATCCTCCAAACCTTTTCTAATACTTAATATCTGAATACTATTAATACTGCTTTCTATTTTTTAGCCTTCCTATAACAGAACACAATTTCTCTTCCAATATGCTCAACACATTTTTAGTATCTGTCTACTCAGTTTTAGATAAGCTTAGAGTTTGAGTGGTTTTACTACATATTTCACAACAGCATTCTCATTGAGTAATTTGTTAGATAAAAGTAGGGTTGTTGGAATAAAAGAGACAGGAAGAAAAGCACTTTTTGCCCCCCTAATTTCATTTGTTGCTGGACAGGTTTCGGGCTTCTCGTACATAGTAGACAGAGACTTTAAAAGGTTGAATCCTTAAGAAACATCTTAGTAAGTTTTCTTGGAAAGAATCCCAAAGGACTTCCATTTTTATTCAGGTTAAGTTCTAGTAGTAGTGCCATCATCACAGTAAGGTCTGATCACTTTAAAGGTAGTTCTTAAAGCGAAGTGTTGTGTGTGGTTTGTTCCTTCTAGCGTGATCTTTCCAGAGGGTTGAATGTTATTGTTGGATTAATGCTTTTTATGCTACTTAAGGATTTACTTTTTTCCCCAGCTGTTGCAAAGCATGATGTTACATGTGAGCAGAAAATACTGAAGATTTATTTTTAATTTCTTGTTTGAAATTTATTTCTGAGAAAGTTTGCTCTTTTGTAGAAATGAGCTCTGCCTCTTGGTAGAAGGTTTCACTGGCCTGAAGAAGAATCTTCAAACATGTCCAGAGCTTAGGTGACACCGAGGTAGCCTGGTTTCAGAATACTGAGTACTTAAAGAAAGAGACCAGCACCATATGCTGGTCTTAGCTGGAAACTTAGGTAAAGTGTCTGTTTTCTGTGCAAGTACACTATTGTGAACCTATAGCTAGGTTTTCTAAAAACCTGGTTGTCTTGACCAGGTATTGTGCACTGTAATAGTTAAGTAGAAGGGTGAAGGAAGCATAAGTAACAAATCCAGTCATTAGATGCTGGAATAATACAGAATCATAGAATGGTTTGAGTTTAAAGATTGTCTAGTCTACCCACTGCCATGGGCAGGGACATCTTTCATTAGATGAAGTTATTCAAAGCCCCGTCCAACCTATAGTAGCATCTAGTACTATTCAGAATTTACACTGTAGAAGAAGGCTTTGAGGGGAAAAAAGGATAACATTTAGATTATTAACTAGAAAAAAATGTTTGTTTACTTTCTTCATATTGCTTAATACAGATATAATGTGAATTTGTTGCTTTCCATAATGAACTTTTTTCAGTCTTGGAGGTACCTATTCTCTGCCTCTTAAGAAGATACACAGTATGTTAATTGCAGAGCACTTCTCTTCCCACAAATTATTTCCATTCAAAATAATAGCAATACGATAAGCCTTACTGGGTTTACACAGGATTTGAAAAGGCTGGTCAATCCACAGTGGAGGATCAGGTTTTATCCCCTCTAAACCTCAGACCACCAGCAGGGACTCAATATCCTCCAAACCTTTTCTAATACTTAATATCTGAATACTATTAATACTGCTTTCTATTTTTTAGCCTTCCTATAACAGAACACAATTTCTCTTCCAATATGCTCAACACATTTTTAGTATCTGTCTACTCAGTTTTAGATAAGCTTAGAGTTTGAGTGGTTTTACTACATATTTCACAACAGCATTCTCATTGAGTAATTTGTTAGATAAAAGTAGGGTTGTTGGTTTCTTTTTTTTTTTTTCCTTCTAATATCCAAAATTTCTCTTCGTTCTGCCTTTAAAGCAATTTGCAATGATTATCTTCAGTGCCTGAGACGGGTATTTCCCAACAGGAAATCTGATCTTTGGGCTTTATCTGTGTTCATCGTGCCCATTTGTTCTCTCTTTTGTCTTTGTATATGTTCTAATGGCTTTACATTACAGTTATACAAGGCAAAAAGAAAATGCTTATAAATTCTTCATGATTATTATGTCACTGGTAATTTTAAAATCTTCTCCGAAGGAGTGACACTTCATCTATCCTTCAGCTTTCCCCATGCTGTATCAGAATTAGTGTTAAGCCAGAGGCCATCTGTGTAGCATTCAGTGATTCTCTGGCTACATCTATATTAGTGAATTAAGTGTGCCTGAGGCTAATTGACACAAAATGGCTCATGTCCATACTCTTAGCCCCAAAACAGGGTAGCTATATCCAAATTTACTTTGGGGAATGGTCCCCTGACCAAGGGTAGCTTCTGAACAGTGCCTTTAAATTGCTTGAAAGAATGTTAATTGGCCCGGACAGAAATTGTTTCAGGCCCTTTTCTAACAAATCGGTAGTACAGGCTACTGTACTACTGTTGATTTTACTAGTGTAGGTGTGTAGCCTTTACAACTTTAGACAGCTAAATCGATGTGTTACCTCTTTATCATCATCTCTAAATTTGTACTTAGCTGCATTCTCAGAATACACTGGGATACTTAAGCCCTAAACTGCATATTGTTATGTGATCAAAAGATGTAAAATTAGTCATCATTAGTTTAGTTTCAGTCTGGATATGTTTGTGTTTGTTTAAAACATACAGATACTTTTAATTTGAATGTTTTTATGAAGGCCAGATTGCATTCCTTCTTACAAACTAATTTCTGGTAAGATCTTGAGATAAAGAAGGGACTCGGTCCCAAGGCAGCTTTTTCCTCTCCACGTAGAACTTAAAGAATTTATGTTCCTATTGTGCAGAATCCCAGCAGGATCCTCTTAATCAGATTTTTTTATTCCATTCTCACTTTTTTCATGAATATTTGATCCATCTGGTAACGTGTTCAAGAATTAATTAATTTTCATGTTTTTGTTTGATTTACCACATAAATAGGGACATGTAAACTAGTACATTTGCTTTGATTATGTGGTCAAAGTGTGGAATACAGATTAGCAGAGAAATTGTAAATAGATTTAATTGCAGGAAAAGACCGATTCATAAGATGGAGGCAGAAAAGCGCAACTGTTAAAATTGCTGATTCTGTGCAGAATCTAACGATGAAATTACAGACGGTTACATGAGGTGAAAAAATGGCATAGCAACGTATTTTTAATAAAGACTTGTAGATTCAGTAAATTTAAGAAACGGCCTATAAGCATTAGAAATCAGTAAATTCATTTTTTTTATTCTGTGTTTTATACTTTTATTTAGTAACTGCTGAACAAGGGTGGAAGAAGTATTGTGGAAATGTTTACCGTGGTGGCTGGAGCAATTGCTGAAATCTTAGAAAACCTATTTCTAGACTGCTGTTTTCATGAGATTTGAACCTACAATTACTGTTCTCTTGTATAGTATCCTTCTAATTACCAGGCTTCCTACAGGAACCTTTTTGGCCCTTCTTGTCAAAGTAGTGCCAGAATGTAGCAAGTAAGATTGTGGATTAATAATAGGCCAGGGAGAAAGGACCATTTTCCAGTAATTAAGATAGTATTTTGCCTCTGTAGAGTCTGGACTTTGAAGCCTCATTCTAGAAACTGCTGATGTGTTTTGCATTAAGAGTGTATGAATAACATGCATAAGCAACGTTTCCTTTGGCATAGTTATAATGAAATATGCAAATATGAGGTATTATAAATTTTTTAGTGTTTTAAGTCCCTAGAGTATTTTTGTCTTTTCACTGCAGAAAAATGAGTAATATTCCTAAATTTCAGAAATATGCAAGATAAGTATTTGCAGTTGAAAAGAAACACGCAGGTCTTTGCAGATGAGACAGATTCCAGTTTAGCAAAGGGTTTTGAGTAAGTGTGTAACTGTAATTGTAAGTATGTGATGCGAGACCATTCACATATTGTGATATTTTGCTAGATTATGCCTTTGTAGGAGAAATTTATTCTGCATAGCCAAGACAATGTGAGTGACTATTACCTTCTGTAATGTTGTGGATATCTGTGTTACTTATAATGGTTTGAGAGAAACTCAAAGAACTGGAAATTCTTGGTAGGATAAATTCTTTTCAGGGCATTATTGCTGTGTAAATAACATTTGTGTAATGGCTAGCAGGCAGAAAATTAAAGAATTTACTTCTCGCATACAAAAACCCCCAGTCTAGTTTTTCTAAAAACATTAATGAAGTCCTTGAAAGTGCACAAGGGAATGGTTCTTAGTTTTGTTGTGCAAATACCAGCCCTCTCTATTTACATATTCTGTAATGGAACTGTGAACTAAAGACAACAGGGAATCACCTCCTTAATTGTAGGTACTACAAGGCCAGTTTGCATCCTGAATTTGGGGAAAAAGCTAAGACTGAATTGCCTCAGAAATTTTCTCTTTAGTGAGAACAACTCTTCAGTCAGTGCGCTGACAGAATGTTGTACTGCTGTAATAAGCATTGGGGTTTTTTCTCCGCTTTCTTTTGCATACCTGGAACAAAACCCCAAAAACCAAAACACAAAAATCTTTCTCTAATTTAATTATCATTATAGTTAAATAATAAACATGACTAGTGGGCAAATGAATCTATACTTGTTTATAATGCATATAGTTTTCTTCATATAGTTAATTAAATATTTATATGTTGCTTATATAACTCTATAGAGTCAGTAGGTCTTCCAGCCAATTTAACAACTACTTGTGTTCGCTGTTCTGAAAGTTATACAACTTTGTACACAATTTACATTAAATGTGTACACATGTATTTGCATTAAAATGTCTTTAGGTATGTAGCAGCTCCTCTCAAGAAATACTTCTGGAACACTTGGTTGTTTAATCTGTGGTGGTCAAAGCCCATAATGTGTTTAATGTACTTTTGCTTGTTTCTTAATCTTGTGAGGGACTGTTAGATTTTTAGCTTTAATATTTGGCAAAATACGAGCCGCTATTTTTAATGGAAGTCCCTAGCTTTAAAACATACTCTAAGTTATCACACTGTGTAGGAATGATAACTGTGTTCTCAATTTTTTTTTTAATAAATCTGTATTCTTTTATGTATATATTTATACATGTATTTAAAAAAAATACTTCCTCTTTAAATACACTTACTAGATAAATATGTCTGTTGCTGTCAAAACACCACCGAGTCCTGGGATATGTTTGTGAAAGAATGCATGTTTACAAGTTATGTTTATTTTAGTATTTACTTTGACACTTGACTTAGTGACCTAAATAGTGTTCACTGAACACAAGTTTTTATATTCTCTGCAGACTCTGTATTACAAGACATGCTGTGTATAATTAATGCTATGTAGGAAGCTGTATTTAGTTGAAAGTATTATTGTTACTGTATCAATGGTTTGGGTTGGATGGGACTTTAAAGATCATCTAGTTCCAACCCCCCTGCCATGGGCAGGGATACCTTCCACTAGATCAGGTTGCTCAAAGCTAGAGGCATTCACTTGTATCGCTACCAGCTCTGCAGTGGATACAGGAATACTGAAAACTGTTGTAGAGACTTTCATAATGCGGTGGCATTTGGGATATCAGTGGCTGCCTGAAACTAGGTGGCTGGTGTGGGTGATAGTACGTTATTGTGGCTTGCCCAAAGCAAGTCACACAGTGCTTAGTTAGAATTTCCTGCACATGCCCACAGTGATTCCTAATGTGGTACCGTTTGTATTAGTGCATCTTTGCTATTCAGATACTCTTGTGTTCAGGCACTGTGGGGAAATCTAGGTGGTGCTGCAGATTGTTTCTCAAAATAGAGAAACTTTGGGTTTTTTCTAGAGTTTGCAAGCATGTTATGGAGGTAGCAAAAAATCTTGAGGATTCTGATGTTTTGTTCGAAGAGCTGAACTCATACTTCTGTGATACTTGACAGACCTGATGAGCTGTCATCCTAGATGGCAACAGAATTACTGTAATATTAGCAAGATGAATACATCCGGGAATTGCCTTTGTTGAAAAGTTAATTCCCAGATACAGACTGGAGAATTAATATTATTAATAATGGTACAGCTCAGATATTCCTGGACGTGAAGCCCATCAGATCTAATGAAACAGCTGCTGAAGCAGTAAGAGGTGATGCTGGTTTTGAATTGTTTTTGGCAAGCAGTGAGAATGCAGTAGAAGAGTTAGTCCTGGAAAATAACTGTGGACTGCAGCTGTGGATCACAAGTGGATTCAGTTTAAATTAAATTTAAAATAAATGCAAACAAGCCTGTAAGTGAAGGATCTTAATTTCAAAAGAAGAGGTGTTAATACGTTTTGGTGTTAGTTACAGCATAGTAGACCAGAATTTAGTTGCTTGACTGTCAACTGGGCCCACTGCTTCTGCTGTGTGGAGACTTTCCCATGCAGTCCTTCTGCCAGATTTGGCCACAGGATTTAAGAAGAGTTAGAGGAAAATTAAAGGAATATAGAAGTAGAAGGAGACCTAAATTTGCTTTCAGCTACGATTTTTGGCTAACAAATCTTCATGCTGAATGAAACTTTTGCCTTTTATTTTAGGACTTCTTTCTCCCTCCCCCCTCCTTCTGTAACAACACAGAGTTCCTCTTAACTTAGATATGGTCAAAATGTCTGTTTTCTTCTCCTGTTCTCCATTATGCAGTGTATTTTCCAGAATCTGTTGGAGTTCCTGGTAGTGCAGTTTTTTCAGAGGCCTGTGTTGTCGTCCCCCAGCCGCCCCAGTCTTTCAAAGCTGCACTCCAGCATACACACTTTAGTTGGCTAGCATATAGCTTCTACTATTTTCCTTCTAAATTGGAGCATTATTAATACAAAAGCATAAAATAGTATCTTAATTTCTTTCCTCTTGTTGTTCCCATAGATATTAAGAATGTATTTTTGGTGACTTTAGAATGATTCACCCCCCCCCCACTTAGAAGCATTGCATCTTTTTCTTGTTGTTGTAATGTCTAACGAAGTGAAACTTCCAGGATTGCTGATGCTCATGAATTTTACACTTCTTTTTCTAACAATAAATAATCTCTCTTGCCTTAACAAAGATTCAGAACTTCGTGAAGGCATATATTTGGTTTTCTTCTGTTTGCAAAGACTTCTTGGTAGGTTAAGAATTTTTTAACCAAATTTCAAGCAAACCACAAATTGGACCATCTGTTGCGTAGTCTCACATAGCCTGTGTTACAAAATGTTGTTAACACATTTAAATTCCAGTGTATGCAATTGAAGTTTTTATGTGGATCTATATAAAGGTCTTGGACCAAATTTAATCTGCACAGGGCCTACCAAGTTTGCTCACAATTTGCATAACGTGTGACAGGATGATGTCAGGGTGGAGGCTGGAGTTGTCGAGTCCCTGGTATGGTGCATGTGG
Organism: Aptenodytes forsteri; assembly: GCF_000699145.1. Taxonomy (NCBI): domain Eukaryota; kingdom Metazoa; phylum Chordata; class Aves; order Sphenisciformes; family Spheniscidae; genus Aptenodytes; species Aptenodytes forsteri. Next base: position 851,328 of record NW_008796048.1, on the reverse strand, counting down.
TCAGATGGGGCTGCATGGGAACTGACTCTGGAACACGCCAGCCCAGTCTGGAGGGCAGTATTTTGCGGCCACGTAGTGGAGCACCAGGCCAGATGTTTGAAAAGCACAGCTGTTGGGAGTTTCCTACTCATCTGGCAAGCTGGCCCAGTACAGCATTAAGAGTCTTGATTTGTCAGCCTGTCTTATTAGGTCGTCACAATAAGTCAGAAATAAACAAATACTGCTGAGAATCACATGTGGAGTGTTTCACTGGGTGCGAGATACTCAGTTTCTGAGTTAAGACAATGTGAAGATGGAAAACACACAAACATTGTTTTGAAGGATTCAGCTGTAACTGAATAATTGGATGTAACTGTTGACTTGAAATTTGTGGTGCTCTTGGGGCCAAGGAAGAAAGCCCTCATGACACCGGTGAAACACTCAGATACGAAATCAAGTTTGAGGCAGCTTGTTGGTGTACGCTAAAAGTTTTAGCAGAGCCTTGAAGCAGGTTGTTGAGTTTGGCATTTCCAGGAACTAGTTAAGTTAACTCTTGGGACAGGTGTTTTGTAAGCGAACATCTGTGAGATGAGTAAATGAGTTAGACATTATTTGGGGCAGCTGCAGCAGCAGCTTTGTTAAGTTCTAAGCAGGAGTTTCATTCCAGAGTGTGGCACCAGTCTCCACTGTGTGCACTAGCAGCAGGAGCATTGAGCATAAGCGCTTTGGCCCTGCTGAGAAACAGCCTTCTCTGTGCTTGAATCCCAATAGCAGTATTTTATAAATGAATCAGATTTTCAAGTAACTGTAGCAGTCATAGATTTGTGCTATAGGACTATAATGGATTGTCTGATAAAGATGTTATCTTTTTAAAAAGGTTGCAGCTTTTGATTGACACCACAAGTTCAGGAGTTGTCCCTTGTAAAGAAGTCAGATGTACAACTGGGTAAACCATGCATGAGTGCAAGTACCAGTGTGCTGCATGTTTTAGGGAGGAATGTTACTGGAAGCCTGAGAGATATTTGTTTGTTTGGTTTTTTTTTAAGTTCAAAATCTTAAAATAATAGGTAGCTTTTTAATGTTTTTTTTCCCCTGTTGCCTCCAATATTTTTATTGTTTTATCCAAGCATGGACCCATTCTAAAAATTTTCTAGTTGGCATAGCATTGCCACCATGGAATTCCTCAGTTCTTCAGATCAGGGCAAGAGTCATGTTGAATTAGGGGCAAAGAGAGTCAGTATGTGGCGATTCACAGTTAGGGTGACGCAAACTGGAATATGGAGTAGTGTGAAATCCTTATTACAGTAAGGATTTTGTCTCACGATTATCTAGGATGTTGTTGATAGGATTGCAAATAGGAAGAGGGGATGCGAGAGAATAAGAATGAAGAACATGTCTGTCTTGCTTCATAATGGAAGGTGTTTAAGCTAACAGAATTGGTGCAAGTTCATGTTGTCAGTCCTCTGCTAATAATGCTGCCAAAAAGGCAGTTCCAAGAAAGATCAGGTAGAGAGCTCTGGTAGGAATGGTACCTGCTTGTCCTTCAGCCAAATACAAAGATAAGGAATTGGTGGTTGGACTGTGATGGTTGATGCTGTTTTCACTGTTTTGCCAGGCACTGGCTTAATATATATTTGGCAAATTTACTGTGTCCTGGTATAGGGAGCCAAAATATCCAAATAAGCCAGATGTTTTATACCAATACATAAAATAAGTTGACAAATACTAAGGGAGTATGTGGTGTACTCTAAATTTTCAATCAGAGACCATCGTAATCTAAAAGTCCAGTTGCTTTTTTATTCAAATTCTCCACTTTTGCGAGGAGCGGATTCAAAGGGTACCAGAAATGTCTCCCAAAGCCTAGCTTGAGAGCTTGCAGTGTACTATAAGCCCATTCAGGGCTACTGTTGATGGTAAATTCTGCATGCTACTAGCTGTATCTAGTGTAGACTTCTGTTTATTAGTATTTTTCTCCCAAATAACTGAAAACAAGCCTGAAACTAACTTGACTGAATAAAACCTGTGTTGTTATTCAAATAAGTATTTTTAATGGACAAAAATATTAGCCATCTTCATAGAACTTATTTTCTTACGGATCCGAACGAAACAAAATAACTTACTGAAGTTCTGTCACAGGAAAAGGATGTGTAATATGTGAGTTTGATTTTCAAAGGGTTATTACCTTTTGATTTCCAACTCAAGGGATCCTTAAAGGAACCAAGTTTTCAGAAAGCTTTGAAATCACCTGCCCTTCAAAAAGTAGCCAGCCTTCACATGTCTCTGGCTGCCCATGTATTTTCTCATATTTCAGTACTTTGCATATCCTGTAGTTCTAGCTATTCACCAGCGGTGTGTGTGTGTATGTTGTTTTTTGTTTTGTTGTTGTTGTTGGGGTTGGCTTTTTTGGGGGCGGTGGGAGGTGTATTTTTTGGTGGGTGTTTTTTTTAAGTTAAGTCTCTCAAAATAGAGGTGTGATCCAAGCTGAAAGGACGGAGTGGCTGTAAATTGCCACTGGGTTTCACTGCATTTCAGTTTCTTGAATATTTTGAATCGTGTGCACTGGGCTAACACCAGTTCAAGATGCCATGCTAACAGTGTGGAGCACCTTTCAATATATGTACAGAATGCAGTTTTCCTCATTACTCCATTCTCACCAAGGCTTCAACATAGTAGTTAGGTTTTTTTCCTCAGACATCTTTGAAACTTTTGTATCCCATATACATTGCTTGTTTCATTAGTAGTTTCATTCTGATCCTTCATTTAGTTTGTTGCTTTAGTTCTTTTTCATACATATTAGCTGCATCTTTCTCTTTCAGGGCCTAGTTGTTCAGTTGGCGTTGAAACTAAAAGAGAAGATTGAGACGTGTATAATTGATGTATACCTCCTGTGACTGCTAAATTAAGGAAGCATTCTGAATTCCTAAAAACCTTTTTATGTGATCAAAGTATGCATTTCTAGTCTATAGCTACAAATCTTAAGTTGTTTTGAAACATAAGGTTAGCCTTTTGTAACTATCTGATTATAATTTATGAGCTTTTGCACAACTGTTTTTCAGTAATAGAAAAACTCCATTTATTATTCTTAAATTTCTTGTATCTTCAGAGCGAGGCTTGTCTTTATGATAACTATTCTGCTGTTTGCATAGTAGCTGTATGCCAGACTGGTAAGATTAGAATTTAAGACTAGTAAAGCTCATTTACGAGCTAATTTACAAAGCTCCTTCTCTACACTAGAATTCCAGGTCACCCATTCTCTCTGCAGGAAACAAAAGGAGGGTTTGGAGGATTGAGGTCTGTACAGCTGTCTGTAAACAGTCGGTACTTATGTCGCATAAAGGAATCATACTAAAGTAGTCTATTAAGGTCTGGTCATTATGGTTGAAATTCAGTAATACAGTGCTGTTAAACTCAATGGATTCAGAAATAGTGAAACATCCTCCCTGAAAACTAGCAGTATCTTAAAAGGAATAAGTGCACGTGTTAGAGGTGGGGAAGGTCTTTCTATTTGTCATGTGTTGGGTTGGTTTGTTTGTTTGTGGTTGTTTGGTGGTTTTTGGTTTTGTTTTGTTTTTTTCCTTTGTAATTGATGCTTTGGGGTTGTTGGGGGCTTTTTTATTTTGTTTTGTTGTTTGTGGTTTTTTGTTTTGTTGATCTCATAGGAGTACAAAGCAAAGCATAAGTTTGTGCATGTGTAAGAAATACCAATTCTAGATTTTTAGGTTTCCTTTTCACTTGGTATCAGAAGTTAGACTAGTTTTGTGAAATAATCTTTTCAACATCGGTCACCTCAATTACAGTACAAACTCATTTATTCAAACCATGATGACACTGATGATGACAGACAGTGATTTACTGAACTGTTTGAAAGACAACGAACAAATGCTGGTAGCAGAAAGAAGTCTAGACTTGAGCAGTGAGCAGCATTTAACTAAAAGTATTTTAATTGTTCCCATGATTCAATTTGGACCACGGTGAATTGGAAATATTCATAGAATCGTAGAGTACCAGGTTGGAAGGGACCTCAAGGATCATCTGGTCCAACCTTTCTTGGCAAAAGCACGGTCTAGACAAGATGGCCCAGCACCCTGTCCAGCTGAACCTTAAGTGTCC
>NW_008796048.1:845632-846937 GCF_000699145.1 Aptenodytes forsteri | reverse complement strand
CAGGTGTGGCCTGACAAGCGCTGAGTGGAGTGGGATAATGACTTCTTCCTCTCTGCTGGTGATGCCCTTGTTGATGCAACCCAGCATGCTGTTGGCTTTCTTTGCCGCAGCAGCACACTGTTCGCTCATATTGAGCTGGTTGTCCACCAGAACCCCCGGGTCCCTTTCCACAGAGCTGTTCCCCAGCCGCGTAGATCCCAGCCTGTGCTGCACTCCTGGATTATGTTTTCCCAGGTGCAAGACCTTACACTTGTCCTCGCTGAACTTCATAAGGTTCTTGTTAGCCCACTCTTCCAGCCTGTGCAGGTCTTCCTGCAGGGTGGCTGTCCCTTCCGAAGGGTCCGTTTCCTCACTCAGTTTGGTATCATCAGCAACCTTCATCAGGGTACACTGATGTGGTGCTATGTACTATTAGTCTTGCGCATAGTTCAGAATCCTGCACAACTGTGTTCTTTCTCAGCATTTTAGAAGCCATGATTAAGTTTATCTTAAAATACCAATCACTAACACGTACAGGTGGGAATTTAGCCTGTCAGAATACATAAGCCACTGGTATTTTCTTAGTTCATAGTCACTACAATATTTTCTGGGTTCAGAACGGTCAGAATAGGGAAGAGATGCTGGTTGGTATGTAGGTGTACATTGTTTTTAACTATGAGCCTTAAATAAATGCTGCTGTCACTGGAAGAATAAAATACTTTCTAGATGATTTAAAATCATGGATTTCTAGCTTTCACAATCAGAGATGAGTGTTTTATTCCAGTCACCCTAACACAGCTACAAAAACAAGGTTATCTACACAGTTACTTTAAGAAACTAGTAGAGATACGCATGGAGTCATGGGACACATAAGGTTGCATGGTGCATTATTCACCAGGCATTCAATTTCTGACTGTACACTATGCTACTATAGCTTCATGCTTTTTAAAATCTTATCATCAGTTATATTCCACAGTGTGTGTATCTCTCTCTTCACTACTTCTAAATTGCTTAATCCCATACTATATTTAATATTAATCTCCCATGCAGAGCTTGAGCATGGCTCTGAATTGAGCTCTAACATGCTCTCCTGTGTGTGTATACACACATATATATTATATATACAAAAACACCCTACTTGTGTTAATTGTTGGGTTTTTTTTAAGTTATCCTAAAATGTTTAAGAAGTTATCAAGTAAATGATAACAAGGAAATTGTCACATCTAATCTTTTTGTGTGTGTGTGATTGCCATATTCAGTGTTCAGTGATGTAATGTTCATTTATAGGGTGCTTAACAATTCATTGATAATGGAAGGAAATTAATT
>NW_008796048.1:844619-845472 GCF_000699145.1 Aptenodytes forsteri | reverse complement strand
CCGGAGTAGTGTCTTTGCTCATATGCTGAGAATCACCTTTTGCCATATAGAAGCTACTGTTTGTATTTGGTTTTAATCTTTGGATATAAGATGTAAGGGAAGGAAAAGTAGTAGGATAAAAGGATAAGGAAAACATAGTGTAAGAGAAGAATTAGGATTTAGATTTAAAAACCTGTGGGTAGGAGAGTGTTGAGTTACAAGTTTTAAAAAGTTGTAAACAATTTTACAGGATTTTACTTTTTTGCAGATTTTAAATTGAGACCTAATTAGCATAAATGAGTATTTTCAGTTTAAAGATTAAAAAACCAACCATACTTAAAAGTAATTTTTAGTCCTTAAAAGCAAATGATAGTGCAGGGAAGATTTTTGCTGACTCCTTAACTCATTCAAGAGTCTACGTAATAAGGATGGCGCTGTAGCAGTGGTTCACATATCCAAAGTACTATATATGTTCTTGTTATCCTGAACGTTAGTCAGACACAAATCATAGTTGCATATGATACAGTGCACCATGATATGCTTTAGTAACTCTGAAATTTTTTTCCTTCCTTCTGGAATGTATCAATTTCTTAACAAAAAATATATTTGCTAATATTTTAAAGTTATGGTTATATCACTGATATCTCACTTCATGAAATAATTACTAATCTAATGCATCTGAAATATTTCCCACAGGTCAATGGGAATACTCTTTCCTTTAAATCTTTCTGATTCACCGTGAGTTAATGACTTCAGTGTCTACTGACAAAAACTATACCAAAAGCTTGTTTGTTTTCCTAATGTAGTAAATTTTTAGCGCATACAAAGAGGAAGATAAATGTTTTAAATTATTTCCTGATTATGTAATATTTTT
>NW_008796048.1:826405-844609 GCF_000699145.1 Aptenodytes forsteri | reverse complement strand
GACTTGATATTGTCAGTTTTCAGCACAATTTAAGTTTGTAAATTTAGGCAACTTTGTGATCTTGGAATAATTTCATGAAGGGTTTTGCAACTACGTATCAGTGTGAAGTTAAGGCTACAGTGGGCCTTTTCAGTTGGCTTCATGTATGGAGTGTAAAAAGTTCTGAAAGTTATAGATTTAATGCTGAATTAACTGTTAATTAATTTACCAAGCTGATTGACTGTTTACTTTTGTTACATATAAATTCTGTGCTTGTCATCCATTCTGTGTACAATATATCAGCACTTTTTTTTCTTAAGGGGTTCGAAGGGATTTCCAGTAGTCATTAGTTGCAGCCATGGCTCAGAACTTCTGATCCTGAATTGTTGCCCTCAGCATCCCTGAATTCTCCTACTCTTGTGTAATTGCTAGGACTTGGTATATTGTTTCTCTTTAAGTCAGATGAAAATAAATGTGTTTTTCTGGAGTTGACCTCAGTACATGTATTGGTAACCTTCACAGAGTCATTTTTATGATGCTTCCACCTGCAGAGTTACCTTGGGTAGCAAAAGTTGATTTGGGAAAAACGGACTTAGTCACAAGAGGGCTCAACGGGTTGCAATTTAGCTAGGGATTGTTGTTGAGAAATGTGAAGAAACTTAATATCTAAATCCATAATTCCACATATCTGCATTTTCAGTATTGCCTATTGTCAGTCTGACTCACATTTTATGTTTTATACCACTTTGACTATTGTTTTCAGTAAATCCCCATGATTGTACAGTTTGTTTCCTTTGGCAGTTCAGCTCTTGGGGGATGAAGGAATTAGTTGTACTATATATATTCAAAATCTTTGCTTTTTTTATTCCAGTTATCTAGAAAAGTATGAAAAAGTCCATCATTTTGGGGAGGAGGATGATGAGGTACAACCAGGCAATCCAAAGCCACAACTTCCTATTGGTGCAATTCCAACTTTGTATAACTACCAGCAACACAGTGTGTCAGGTAAATTTTTGAGGAAAAGTGCTATTTTTTTCCATATATATAAATACGTGTATAATTGGACAGGCTACAGAAATAGCGTGTAACTAAATTTACAATATTATTAAAACCATCAAATCTGCAGGTCACTCAAAATATTAATTTAATACACTCAAAAACCTTTCCACTGTGAACCAAAACAAAATAAATATGAAAATCCATAAGCTATTTCACTTCTTTACAAATGTTTCTCTTTCTAATTAGCAGGGCTAAATAGTTACTCGTCTTGAAACAGCGTACCTTGAAAATTCGCAGATTGTGTTTCTGTCACATCAATCATTTCTCTACAGAGCCAGATACCTGAACTAAGCATACGATTAATTAATCTTTAAAAGCCAAGGAATAAAGCACATGCATAAGGAGCCAGAATCACCACCATTGTAATTTAGAGACCAAAGTATCAATCTTGAACCAATAAACAAATTGGAAGCTGGTGGACTCTGTGGAATGGATGCGTAATTTGTTTTGTAGAAAGTGACTCCAAATTGTATTACAGTTCTATTCTGTTTTCATTAAAGTCTGCGTTTTCAAAGCTTTTGTTTGGGAGAACATACTGCAGTATTGCATTCTGGAGATGATGAAGAAATTAATATTAACTAGAAAGGTACACGGCTAAGTAGAATGTGTTCAGCATTTTGGCCAAAGACAAATGGAAAAAATAAACTGAATACTGTAAAAACTTGTTAAAACCCACAATACATTATTAATAAACTTTTTTGAAAAATACTTATCTTTTATAATAATATTGCTTAATGTATCATCTGAATATTAATTAGTTTAGCTGTGAAAACGTTTTAATTTTTTTTCTTATTTAGATTACCTTCGTCAAAGCTATGGGCTGTCTATGGACTTTAACTCACCAAATGACTATAATAAATTGGTGCTTTCACTGTTATCTGGACTCCCAAATGAAGTGGACTTTGCAATTAATGTATGTACTCTTCTTTCAAATGAAAGCAAGCATGTTATGCAGCTTGAAAAGGACCCTAAAATCATCACTTTACTGCTTGCAAATGCTGGGGTGTTTGATGACAGTAAGTATATAACGTTTTGCAACAGAGTCAATACCTGTTGTAGCGTCTTTCACAACCCTTGATAATCAAAATGTTTATAACTTATTGCACTGTAATACACTTATCTCTAGTTTTTCTTTTTTTACCTTGTCCACAGTTACAGTTTTTATCAGTCATTACAAATACCTTTTTAAGTTAAGTAATTTAAAACAGTGTTAATTAATAGTTCAGTGAAATGTAAGAATTAGTTTTTCAGTGATAGAGTTTAATTGTTCAAGATGCTCAAATTTACAACATTGGATTTCCATCTGCTTGTAGTGTATTACTGCTTTCTTCTGAATTCGTAGGACCATGCTGACTTTTCATAATTCTTTTCTAGTAGCAGTCACAAATTTAAAAATTAAAAAAAGGCAGTCTGAAAACAATGACCTGCTAAGATTTTTATCCTGATAATTCACTACATGTTCAACTGTAGTGAAATTCAGAATACAAAAGTCAAGGGATAAAAATCTTAGTCTGAGTTTCAGAATTACTTAATGTTTTAGCACATAAATTTTAAGAGAGAGTCTATTCCATCAAAATACTTCAGTATGTGAAATAAATTCTTCTGTTCAACTTGTTCAGTGTGACCTCCATGCCAAGTTGTTCTTGTTAATTGCTTGTCAAGGAGAGGGGGCGAAAAAAATAAGTTAACCCAAACCATCTTAAAATCATAACTGCAGAGCTCCTGTCTTGTGGTGGCGAGGAGGAAGTATTTACTGGTTTTATGTACTGATTTTTTTTTTATACTGAATTTCAGAAATTACCACCGTAAGAAATTGCTCAAATGAGCTTTTTCAGCTAAGTATATTTAAGTCTGCTAGTACAGCTGATCATATCTGTTTGAGTATAAATCTGCTTTGCATGTGTAAGCACAAACATAGTATGGTATGTCAGAGATTCTGTTTTAAAATACTAGGGAAGAATCAGTGTTAGACATTGTATACTCTTTGGTTTGGTTTTGTTTTGGTTTTTTTTAATCATTAGCATTTTTACAAAATTATTTGTAGCTTCCCCCTCCTCCCCCCAATATTGCATTAGTGTTCTCCAGCTTCTCTCTTATGTTTTTGATTTATACCCATGCCCTTCCGATATGGTTAGATCTCTGTCACCTAGTGTCTGCATCTAGCCCAGTCACAAGAACTTTCAAAGAAAAATATTTGAAAGGAAACTAAAGTGAAACTTAGTCCTGCGTTTTAGTGATTCCAGGATGCTTACCCTCTAGATTTTTGAGTTTGCCATCGCTCCCCTGTTCCTTTGATGGAACTTCTATGGACTTAGGCATTTATAAATAATTTAATCAAGTTTTGTATTGCTATTTCATGATTTTTTTTGGATGTTGCAAAAGTAGACAGTGTTTTCTCGAGTTCTTAACTTGGACTCTGAGCCACAGGCTTGTTCCATAGCTGCTCTGTATTAGTGTTTCTTATATTGAAAAATATTTGAGGTAAAGCCAAGAGGAATGATGAGCATGTAATAGGCTTGCTCTTTTCATTCCCTGGGGAAAACTTCACTTTTTATCTTACCTGATTACATTTTCTGGATAAATCTAAGGAGTGTCCTAGCAGCATTAGGAGGACTAATTGGGACAAACTGGGGAAAGAAAGGGGGAGTGTGTTGACTTACATTTGAAGCATGAAGCTTCTATTTGAAATTCTCACATGCTTTTATATTATAAATAATGAAGGTAAATCTGTCAGCTTTGGTGATTAAATGAAATCTGCAATTAGCAGATTCAGGTAGTATGAAAATACTGTCAAGATAATTTCAGGTGTAAATAAATGATAGATGATTAACTTAATTTAATGCGGGTTTTAGATTTGGCTTGTCTGTAATTGAGGTTTTATCATTGTTACTGTCTGTAATGCACTGCTTCCAGGTAACAACAAAAATACGTCTTCAGCTTTTTTCCCCCCCATAAAGTTTGAGATGACAATTATATTGTATGTGATAGAGCAGCCCCAGGGGTTTGGGGGTATATAGTATCTTCAATTTGGAGTGCTGCATAAGCCTTGGTTTAGATTCTCTGAGTTGAAAGCTGATGTGGTCTTGGAATTGAGATTTGTAGCATTTTGTTCAAAACAATAAAACATTATGAACCAAAATGTTTAAGTGTAACTTAAATGTGTCATTAGTTCATTACAGAACTATTGCAAGACAAAGTTTATTTTTGGATTGACTGAGTCTTTGAGTCAGACTGACTGAGCCTTTGCTGCTTTCAAGGAGTGATGATCAGAAAATTTGTGGTAGTGGCTCCACCAAACACCCAAGAACATCCGTTAGGCTTCCTGGTTAAATATTGACTTTCAATTGAGTGCTGTCAAAATCTCACTGCTACTATTATGCTTTTTAGAAAACATTAGTGGGAATTTGTTTAATTACTAAAGTAGTGTTTACAGCTTATACAGTGCCCATGGAAAACAGTTGTTGATGTGAGGCTGAAAATTGAGCAGTCATCTTGACTCCTGGAAAAGGGCTATGGAGAAGTCTTCTATGTGGTTTTTAAAGGGTTCACAAGCTAGTCTATTCTTTATGGACTACTTATTCTCAATTAAAACTGCAGTAGCAGTTAATTAAATGACTATAGACATTTCAGTTGCTTTATGCAATTTAGTACAGGACTTCTAATGAAGAAACACTGGAAGAGTCTGTAGTGTTCTTGAGTATTTAGTTTATGGATTAGTAAAAAGTCAAAAATGTTCATTTTTTAAATTTTACTAAATTCTGCTTTTTATGCTTAAAGCTTTAGGATCATTTTCTGCTGTATTTGGAGAAGAATGGAAGGAGAAAACTGATAGAGATTTTGTTAAGGTAATTTAAAAATTATTAAAATCATTTCGAACTGCATATGGCGGGTATCAAATCATTTAAAAAGATAGAAAATTATAAGATATACTAGCGTATGTCTTTTGAATTTCTCTCAACTTTATTCCTTTGATTTAAATATAATAGGACACTAAATCACAGTTGTCCATAAAATGTTTGGATAAGCAGGAAGAAATGTATTAAGAAAAAACAGGTGTAGGCAAATGCATAAAGAGGTTCTGTGTTTCTTTTTGTAAGAAAGCTAATATGTGTGAGGAAAACGAAAACTGGCCAACATATTTAGCCAGAGAAAAAAATGCTGTTTTTTTAAAAACTGCCATGATCAGTAAAGAAACATTCTGGATTATGCAAATTAAGTCCATAATATAAGAAGTGTAGGACAAATTTAAGTAAATTAGAAATGTTGCGACTTTGTTTCAGGTAAACTATTTTTGCACAAGGCTTTTTTATCTTTCCACTAGAGGGCATGATCTACTGTACAAGTAATGAAATTAAGTAAAAATATAACTAAAGTTTCTTTGTATAAATGCTTCCTCTTTATTCTAGGTGAGCATTTTGAGGTGAATGAGAGCATGAAATAGATTATAGTTGAAAGAGGTTTGACATTTCAGCATATTTGCTACGCTATACAATTTCCTTAAATTGAATTTCAGGTGATGATTTACATGGCTAAAATAGAAGAAAGCAAAATTAAAATATATTTTGATAACTTATGCTTTTTATTAAGTAAAAATGTGAAGGGAGAAGCTGCTGAGTTCCTTATGAACTCATAGCCAGGTTTCTGCTCAATTTCTTAATCGTCTCATATGCTGAAATCTCTTACCAGTATTACAGAGAAATATTTGTTAGGAGCTTTTTCCATTTGTCTTTTGTTTTATTTTTATGTAACTCAATTTTGGGACAAGTTGGACCATAGTCGTGTTAGTTAAATGATAAGTATTACTGAAATATCAGTGAATAGATTCCCTAACCAAAATTTCCTAGGTAAAGTTAAGAACAAAAAAGGTAAGCTCTCATATTTGTTGGTATATGAACTTGAAAACGTGGTTCAAATGTGCTGAAGGTAAGTGTAAAAAAAAAAAAAAATAAATAGTTTAATAATCTTTGTTTCCTTTTTCTATCCAAATATGTCCAGAAGTACTATAGGTTGTGTTTTGGTTTGTTTTTTTTTAAAAGCACTTATCACTTCTGTGTTGACTTCACCCTAAACTGTCACACTGTTGCTGATCTAGAGCAGCAACAAGTGCCACGTCTAGATCTGTAAACATTTAAAATTACACAGAATTCTAATTTATTATATGTTCATTAATTATATAAACTTAAGTAATTGTGATAGAGAAAGACAGATGGTTCTGATGAATGTTTTTAACGAAGTGTTAAGTAGAACCACTGTAACTGCAATAAGGTTTACTAATAAGAAACTTGGATGCTCTCCAAGATCTATTTTTGAACATTACAACATGTATAGTACCATTCTGTAGTGAAATACTGCTGAAAGCATGTCAGAAACTAACACCAGATCTAAAAATATCTCTAATGCCAAGAATCCAGATTTTTCAGAATATCTTACTTCAAGCATTTGTTTGACCCTACTACTGGAAGTAATTTATTTTGTATTGCAGCTGTAGCTGTGTCAAAACAGAAATAAGGGGAAGCATTATGGGAGCTTCATGACATAGGAGAGAGATATTTGGTTGGCAAAGTAGAGATTGTGTATCTGTTTTTTTAAATTTGCTTTTACAACTTTAATAGAATTGTCACCGAAAATCAGGAATAAAACTTATCTTACAACTATTTACAACAGAATGACTATTGAATGTGTGTCCCTCCTTTCACTTTTCACATCGTCTTTTTAAAAATTCTTTCTTTGTTTGTTTTTTTTTTTTATTTTGCTGCCAGTTGTTTGTGTCTTGATTTTGTAAGGTTATTGTTCCAGTTTGTTTCTCTAATATAATGGCAACAGATGAGAAATTTGTGTGAAGATGAAAATGGAAAAGAGTTTTTAAGTGGGAGAGGAAAAATGCAGAATTATGAATTAAAGTATAGCGATGGCATGAACACACGAATGGTAGAGATTCATAGAAAGTAGGGTGGGAAAAGCATTTCTTAAACACGTGAATTCTAAACTAACACGAATTGAATTGATGAAATTCTGTTGAGTTTGTAAATGTTACCCTCAGACCATAGTGGATTTTTCATGTGTTGGAGTTTTGGGGTGGGGGGATGGCTGAGAAATATTAGAAATCTTGAAGCTGTTCTGAAAAGGATTCTCAGGGTTAAATTCAGGATTCATCGAGAAATAATAAACTTGGATTCTTGGCAATTGAATGTCAGTTTAAGTGTTGATATGTCAGTTTTATGAAAAAAAAAAAAAATTGAACTCGGTCTTCATTAACTGAAAACAGCTTTTCAAATGCAGTGAAACAAATATAAATGATCTAAGAGATATGGTCAGAGTATTTGACATTTCATCTCTATAGCTACTCTTACTAACTTTTTTCCAAGCTCCTCCTCCTGCTTATTAAAATATATGAACATAAACTTGGAACTTTGGATTTTATAGAGACATTTAGTTTCTGTATTTCAATGTCTTTATACAGACATTGGGGGGTAATTTTAGAATTATGTATTTATACTAAAATGTTTTGTGGAAGTTTTTAATGTTTGCTTAAAATAAGCTTGACTTAATTTTTAGTCTCTTAATCATATTAATATTTTTAAATTAGTTTTTAATAAAGAAAAATGGCCATATTCTTTTCTTCATTATTTTTTCTCTTCATTCTACCATATCTTTGCACACTAGGAGTGGTACGGCATCACCGTTAGTATTTATCCCACTCTTAAATATCTACACAATAACTGTTGATTGTTTGGTGTTCAGTCAGCTCTTGAGTCCTATGTGATTTATCATAAAGACTTTGTCAATTTTTTCAGCACCAATACTTTGATTTTTATATTCTGCTGTTCTCTAATTTTGACTTAAAATCATTCTACTTTACGTATGCAGTATCGTGATTTTTTCAGAACAGTCTACTGGTTCCGTAATGTCATATTCACGAGCAAAGGAGCTTGCCTATTTAGTTGTGTCTTCCAACATCACTGCTCTTCCAGTTGAAGGTGGAGATGGAAAACAATGTGTTTCTTTATACTTTGAGGGAATCAATTACCTTTTCTTTCCCTCCCCCCAGTCCTTACTGCATTACAAAAAGCTGTTTGGAAAATTTGTAACTTCCGTTATCTTATCTGCAGCACTACATATTTTCTCACTTTCTACAGTGATTCCCTCTAAACTGAATCAAATGTCTTTACTAGTCAGTGAATCTGTTCCATTAATTGTCAGAATTTGAATATTATTTTAGTTGAACCTGCTGTTATCCCTTGTAGCTATGTTAATTTGTTGCTTTCTCCCCTCTTGATTTTTCCTGGTGCTGTCAATAAGCTTAAATCTCTAGTTAGTTGGAATGACTGCATGTCCTTACTTAAGGATTGGAACAACTGGCATTTAGCCAGTCATCTTGTATCTCCTCTTGTTTTGTTTTGTCATCCCCATCCCTAAGCTCTGATGACATCCTGCTCAAATGTTTTCTCATCTACTCCGGAAGCTTTCCCATTTTTAACTGTTTAATTTCTCTTCCAATTTCCTCACGTTAGTAAGGTTCACTTGTGAGTATGGTTTGTCTTTCAAGAGTGACTTGTTTATGTAGCATGCTTATAATCAGATAGATCTAGCTGTTTTTCCAGGTATTTCTTTAATGTCTCCAGCAGCTGCCCACTATCTGATGTAGTATATGAATAATTGCATTAAATTTGTTCATGCGCAATTAATTTCTGTTTACTTCAATTTAAACATTGGGATTTCATGTTCTTGGACTTCTTGAGGCCTCTTGTACCTGTAGGGTTCCAAAATCAATGCTTATGCAGTTTTTGTGCTTTCTTTATTGCTTTGCAATTTTGTGAAGTTCTTATTTTGTTGTCTAACTCTTTCTTCTTTGTATAAGTTTAATAATAATTTTCTTTACTGTGCATTTATTCTTTGAATCTTTCTCAGATAGTGTGTAGAGAGAGATCCTTATACATTTAAATGCCTGAAATACTTTTCAAATGTCACCTTTCTTGTCTCTCACAGGGATCTGTCAAGCTGACTTGACTTCAGTTGCTCTCATATTTTTCTTGGACAATAAGTAGTCATGATCATTGCTACATTACATGATTTGTGGACTCAAATGTCCCTTGTTTCTATGGACAGTAATTTGGTTAATCTGATTTCCAGTGAATTCTGTATAATCCTGTGCATCTTTTTCCAGAGGAACTTGGCTACTGACAGTAATCAGATTGTGCATGTGAGTCTAGTTCTTTACCTTTGTCCATTATCTCTTAGCATCTGGATGTCACGTAGTCAAGCATTGTTTGTTTGCTTCCAAGTTTTAGCTTTATATTCCTATTACCAGTGTGTTATCATGTTCTAAAATATATATAGGAATAACTATTGATAAAGAGCTTCACTTTTTCATCCTTTCTTGTTCATTTCTGTTGATATGAAGTATCAGATTGCAGCTATCCATAGTTTATAGTAGGGAATAAATAACTGCTTGTGATGCTAAATTGATTTTTTTTTTCTTGCCTCTGTGATATAAGTACGTTTT
This sequence comes from Aptenodytes forsteri, assembly GCF_000699145.1. NCBI lineage: Eukaryota > Metazoa > Chordata > Aves > Sphenisciformes > Spheniscidae > Aptenodytes > Aptenodytes forsteri. Next base: position 835,068 of record NW_008796048.1, on the reverse strand, counting down.
TCAAAGGAATGCCCAGAAAGCTTAACTTAACTCATCTTTTTCCACTTTTGCCTTTCTTTTGAGCAAACAAAAATTTTGTCATGTTTCACCTTGTTCTCTTCTAACAGATAGGTTGTGAACATTGTATGTAGGTTATTTAATTTTATTTTCCACCTCATCATTCTCTGCCCACCCCCATCTTTTTTGGGGATCTTTTCTGCTTAGGCAAGAAACAAATGTGGAGTGGACTGAGAGCAATCAAGCCAGTCTGCTTAAATGCAAAAAAGAAGGTGATTCAAGCCAACTCTTTCCTTGTTAAGAAAAGAAATAGAGGCTGCAGACTCATTCTGAACTTAAGACATCTGAACCCCTTTATTCAGGAGTACAAGATGGTGATTACTGTAGGTAATCCTAGCACTTTGGAAGAAGAACTGGGTGGTTTTTTTGATCATTTACTGGCAGGACACATGATTCCAGTGTGAAGATTTGTCTGAGACATGGAAACATCTGTATTTCACCAGGATCACAGAGGATAACTTTCAGAACAACGTGCTCTTCTTTTTTTATTGGTGTTTTTTCCCTACTATGTTGTAAGGGGTTTTGTAATTAATGAACTTAATCGTTCCAGTTAAGGAATGGAACGTACAATTTACCTTCCTGAAAGTCTTATCAAGGACTTTTTTTTTTTTTTTTTTCTTTCTTTCACTCTTTCTTTCTGAAGAGGTCTTAAGTGTCCTGGAATTTGCTTTGGGTTTCTCGGACTCCTCTGTCTGAGTGAAAGATGCAGAGTTTGTATTCACTATTGACTCTGCGTTATTGTTTATATGGGGGTCAGGTGAAATCTGTTTATCATAGCATCTCTCAAAAAAACTGCGTTTTTTTAAATGTTTGGACAACTTGATTTTATGCCTGACAACTTGATTGAGACTTTGTCATAGGCCAGGCCGACTGCACTTTTTTAATTCCTTACATGACTGTACATGCAGTGCACAAAGTATTGCTTCAAGCTGGTTGTCATTCCCTGAACAGAATAGTAACTTTTCTGAGGGAGGTAGTCGACTCTTCTATGTAATGGTGCCTGCTAGAAGATAGCTTGTTGGAATCAAATGGAAAGTTGCTCAACCTTCTAAATAATTAGAGACTGATGTCTCTTTCCTTGGCTAGGAACTCACCTCAGCTATCTATGGTAAAGCTTTCAGCTGTTTTGGAGCTCAGTATAGTGATAAATGCATGTCAGGCTTCCATCTGTACATTCGTTGTTGCAGTGTGCTTGTCAAGCTAAAGTCCTGGGAAATCTTGACCCCTCTACAGTTAGCAGCCCATCTCTAAAATAGATACATTAAATGCCACATATAGTAATTTGTGTCTTAGCTGCTTGGATTTCTGAACACATTACTTACTGATAAGCTGTTTAAGTTACTGGCTTGTTGAATGGAGGATGTAGGATAGTATTTCTGAGTTTTTTGGTGGTATCACTGGAGCTTTTGCAGAACGTTTGAAATCTTAGAATCTGCAAAGTGCTCACAGGAAGCCTGGTTTGCTACTGCAGTAGACATTTCACGGTTGCTGAAACACCCATGACAGATGTTGGCTTTGGGAATGCAAGCCTACAGTTTTTTAGCAAGCAAAAGGCTCTGGGACACTTCCGCAGGTAAAGCAGTGTTCTTGGTGAGCATTATCACCCACAGTGCTTCTGTATGTAGAAATAAACACTCAAGAGAGGAAAAAATACCTCTCTCTTTTAATTGTTCTTTTTGAAGTTGTATTGTCTGCATAATCATGTCCTATCCTCCAGATTCTCTTCCTTGGAGCTTTAAGAGCCTTCCCAAATCTCTAGGTCTCAGAGGAACTGAGTCTGTGCGGGACACACATTATTCTGGTGTGCTTCATGTAGGTAACAGGGCTTGTGCATATGCTCTAGGTAATCCTGAGGCAAAAATTCTCTAGTTTGAGTGGTTAGCATCTTATGCTCACAGCATGATTGTGTAATGAAACAATTTGAAGAATAACAGTGATGTGTAAGTAAACTTTATTAGGTGCCTTGGCGTGTGTCTCATTTTAACTTACAGAAAGGAGGCATGTTCTGTTCTTCTCTGAAAAAGATACTCTCATCTGAGCTGACAACTAGCATTGTTTGACAGACTGCTTCTTAAGGAAAGGGAGACTTTCTCAGTTGTTCAAGCAACTAGAGTGGATCTGTTTATTCTGCAAGTTTTAGGTGAGATGTACAGTTTTCCAGCAATGTATTCCTGTCCTCATCTTTAGCCATAGGATTTTGAGGCTTTATCTTTAGCAGTGTCTGTAGCGTCTTCATCTGCAAAAAACTTAAATCCTCATTTTCCATCCCTTTGAGAACATGTCCAGAATGATTTGCCTTCCAGATAGAAAAAATGTGCTCCTTTATGACTTTACATTGCCAGAGGTTTTCAAATATTTCATTTTGGACTGTACACTTAAGTATTAAGAGGCAAAAAGTGGATTATTGGAGGGTTTAGCTAGCAAATGTGATGATGCTGTTTTAACATTTAACATGTGACAGCCGTTTTAACATGGTGTTGTGATTGACTTTGGCCTCTTCCAAAGAGATTCAGGTTGAAGTTGAAGACTTTAAGTATCTCTGTTCAATATTCACTTTTTAAAAAAAACCTTAACTGATTAACCAACTAATCTTTAAAAGCTTCTGAGGTTTTTCTTCTAAGTAGCAGTGAAATGTGAAGGCTTACTGTCTTCATTGCTTTTCCAAAAGGAAATGTCCTAAAGGAAAGCGTGTACTGACTAGTAAATTTCCAGACAATATACTTCTGTGTGCTTTTTAAAATAATGACTGAAGCCTCTTCTTTAAATAGTCTCCTTCTCTAAAAGTAAACGCAGCTCAAAATGAAGTACATGCCACAGATATTACCTGCATGCCTTGCTTTTCTGTGGCTCTTGATGATAGCCTCAGTATTAATTAGAAAAATCTGTTTGTCACAAACAGTAAGAAGTTAGACTTTTATCTGGCTGTTCTTGCCTTTGCTAAAACGAGGTAATAATCTTTTCTGTGCAAGTAATCCTCTTTACTAAACAGCACTTGGATGTCATTTAGCAGCATTGCAGTGGAAAATAAAATTCTTTTCCTTCCAGTTTAGAAAATTTGTAGTATTCTATTTTTCAAGAAAATAATAGTGTCAAGCGTGGTATGAATGCTGTAATTTAGTAATTACATTTGCATAGCAAAATTTCTCCTGCTGTTCAGCTGGTTGTACTTCCCATCCTTCCCTTTTTATCCAGATTTATTTGTGGTTTTAGTCTGTGATCATAGCCAAAAGAAGAGCTGTGTTTCATTAGTTAGTCAAAGGAATGTATAAATTTTTATTAGTCAATGGAATGTTTATATTTTTATTATAATATTCACATTAGGATGTATATATATCACTATATATTTGTATATAAATATACATCACAATGTGTATTTTTATTAGCCTGTAAAACGTAATCCCTTGATTAATTCTTGAATTTCAACAGGACTAGCGACATAACAACCATTTACAGATCAGACCATATATTTGTAAAGTAATTTGAATTCCAGTTTGCTGAAGCATTCTGTTTTGCGTATATTTATAAAGGTTTTTGGTGATGGTGGTTGTGCTTCTCTCTTTTCATTCATCTATGATGATGTGGAAAACATAGCATTAAAAAGTCTCTCCAGATAGAAATCTGACTGTTGTACTTCTAGGAGGAGCTAAAATCTACTGAAACTGAGAGGAGTCACCACCTTCTGCTTTAGGAGTTCACTGTTAGTAGGAGGTGAAGGAGGATGAACTCTACTTTTTTTGCACTTTATAATTGCTGTATTTCTAATTGTTTGTGGAGAACTGTCCATATAGTTTCAGTATGTGCTTCAGCAAAGTACTTCTGTGGTAGTGTTGGTTGATCATGAATGTGTACTTCTGGTGCTTGAGAGAAAGAGTTTCTTAATGTAAAGTACCGAACATCTTGCATATCATCCCGTAAGTGAAAAATATTGTTACAATTAGATGAATCAAAGTACTAGGAAATTTTTAAAGAACGATCCTTTTCATATTTTTTCAATATTTTAAAATAATAGAAATAAAAATAATATTTAAAGAAATATCATCCCCTAGAAATTAAGTGTATTTTTAATTCTTTCTTCAGTTTTGGAAGGATATTGTTGAGGATATTGAAGTTCGTGATCTAATTTCTGACAGAAGCAAATCTCAAGGTGAGACATCTTGACTAATCTTTATACATACATCTTGGTAAATATAGCAAAAGAAGAGCTAAAACTTCTTTATTTATTTTGTAGATATTCCATCGGAAGAATGGATTTGGGAATCCTTATTTCATCCACCTCGCAAATTGGGCATTAATGATATTGAAGGGCAGCGGGTACTTCAGATCGCAGTGATTTTACGTAATCTTTCTTTTGAAGAGGGAAATGTTAAACTTTTGGCAGCTAATCGTACTTGTCTTCGGTTCCTGCTACTCTCTGCTCATAGTCATTTTATTTCTCTACGGCAGATGGGGCTTGACACACTGGGAAATATTGCAGCAGAGGTAATGTGCTTCAAAACAGAACAATTAAAATATAATTTGATAAAAGCATTACTTTAGTGTTAATTAAATTAATTACTTTTTTCCTTGATCGTTGGATGAAGCAGGAAATAAATTATTGTCTGAATTTGTAAATAGCAATTTGAAAACAAGTATTCAGGGCCAAACCAAAAATATACACTGTGTGTGTTGGTTTGCTTAAATACAATCACATGGAGAAGACTGATTGTATAGGGAGATACAAGATATTCATAGTGCATAATTTTTAGTTTAGTTTCTCAGAGAGAAGAATGGAATTTAGTTAAATTCTGCAGACTGTACACTAGCTTCTTCACTTTATAATTATAATCTTTAGTCATAATTTCAAAATAGTACATTTGAGGAAGGGGGTGGTAGAGGGTTTCATGCCATGTGTAGTGGGCACCAGTAAGCTACTCATATGCCACTGGGTGTACCGCCTGAATCACGTGAGGCATCCTTTTCTTTTCAAAGAGGTTTGAATGTAATAAAATACACTATTTCAGTATGTCATATTGTGCAGATAAATTATACAGATTTTATAGGTAATATGTTCAGATATCCCTTATATTTTAAAATATAACAGATAAGTTAAATGGGTAGGTATCAGAGAATGAGACTTGGAGTATTGGTCCACTGCTGAATATTGAAAAAAAGATGACGTTCTCATTTACCATGTATCCAACTTGTCTTGAATAAGAGACAATGTTACATATTATAATGTCTGAGAGCTCTGATTGAGAAGTAGATAGAAACAGGATGAACGATTGTGATAGCATTTGGGAAGAAATGTTTGTCATTTCTCAAGTTCTGTTCTTTGTTGGATGTTAAAATATATTTGTGTATACTGTTGACTGGTTGGGAATAAAGTTGTTTTCCTTATTCTGAGCACTGGAAAGTGTAAATTAGGCTGCTACTTCAGAGCAGAAAAGGAGGAAGGGGCTCAAAATGCTAGCTACAATAAAAAGTTCACAGGGTTCTGTTTTTGTGGACACAAACGTCATTTAAACACTTTTGAATCCTATATTTTGATACGCAAATTTAAGGATTTGAGCCATTAGCACTATATGGATAGTGTTAGTCATAGATTTTTTTTTTTTTTCTTTCTCATCAGCTTCTCTTGGATCCTGTTGATTTCAAAACTACTCATCTAATGTTTCACACTGTTACAAAATGCCTCATGTCAAGGGATAGATTTTTAAAGATGAGAGGTAAGATCTCTAGCTATTCTGTTGTTATATTAAAATTTTAATTGTTGCTGTTTAAAACTATTTTGTATTTGTTCTTCAGGCATGGAAATCTTGGCAAATCTTTGTAAGGCTGAAGATAATGGTGTCTTAATTTGTGAGTATGTGGATCAAGAATCCTATAAAGAGATCATATGTCATCTCACGCTACCAGATGTGCTGCTTGTAATCTCAGCACTTGAGGTGCTGTACATGCTCACAGAAATGGGAGAAGTGGCCTGCTCAAAGATTGCTAAAGTAGAGAAGAGCATAGGTAAGGGAGAAGCAAAATCTATTACGCTCACTTATGTAGGAAAAAAGACTTAAGAATACGTCATGTTCAGTGGTTAAAAATGTGGCTTGATTATGGTGTGTGCAGCTTAGGGATGGATGTTAGAATAGAAAGTTTTATGAAAATTTCGTCTCTGTGTCCTCAAGAAATTGATGATGCTAATAACGAGGGAAGCTAAAACTTTTGAAGTAGGTTTTTGTTTTTTTGATGATTTTTTTTTTTTTTTAATGGCATGAAGTGCGTGTAAAAAAAAAAAAAAATCTACAGAAGCATGCAGAGGCTTGTTTTCTTTCAACACATGGCAATTTTACAGCAAATCAATATGTCCCGGCAGCATTCATTTGTCTTGTCCTAATGTCGTTGTCGGTTTTACGTTTAATACTTCAGATACATTAGTATGTCTGGTTTCTATGGACATCCAGATGTTTGGACCTGATGCACTTACTGCTGTAAAACTCATTGAACATCAGTGCACTAGCCAGCAAGGAGTACCTGATGTCAGACCACAAGTAATGGATCATGGTTCTTCACAGGCCCATGCAACAGGTGTCCCAGGTTAGTATCACTGCAAGAGAGCATACTCTTCTACAAAATTTTCTACCTGGCATGTGTGATTTTTATCTTCTGTAGGTTTCTGATTAATTTACATAAGTATAGCATTATGCATAACATACGGTATCTTTTTCAGACACTTGTTCACAAAGCAAATATAAAGCTATGTTAGCCAAAACTGTTGTGAAACAAACTTTAAAAGAATCTTAATATTTTTCAGTTGCTAATCTGAAAATTTACTGAAAGTTATGTACATTCCTTATTTTAACTTGTTCAGTGGAAAGAAAAAGTATCCATTCTAGATTGTTCCCATGATTTGCAGAGAATTAGAGGTCCATTTTATATTGTGTTTTTTACACAGAATATTATGGGTCAGTAACGTATAGTATTTGATAGAATTGCAGAGATGAGATAAACACACAAAATCATGCCTTTATGGAAGCTGCTAAACAGCTTATTGTGATGTGAACCAAATTTTAACTATTGTTTAAAGCTTGAAAAGTGTTTTGTAAATTGTAAATTAAATTGTAATTATGATTAATTTTTGCAGTTTTATTTTGGGATTAAATATAGGCACTTAGGAAGTTAATGGCACAGCTAACTATTATGGGTCAGGGGGAATAGCATATGTACCTCATTCTGTCTTTACTAATAAAAGCACATAGCAGTATACCACAAGTGCACACAAGATGGAACATAGGTATTTGTTCTGGGGAAAAAATGGAGAAAGAACCATTATGACAGACACTGGCTTGCATGTCTAAGTGTACTGTTTCTGGAATGGGTGCAGATACCACAGTGAAAGTGACTGGAAAAGAATGTGACTAGGGGGATGAACAAGAGTGAATAGAAGGAATCGATGTGATATCACAACAAAATTCTTTACATTGTATTTGCTTCCACTTAGGAATTGGAAAAATAATTGCTGTGTATTTGTGCCTGTTCTGGTGGAGTATTGTGCCACTCTTAAGTCATGTTCAGTACCCTAAAGTACTGAGATCATGGATCATGATCGTGAATCTGGAAGCTGTCATTCACTAAGTGCTTACATCATCATTGCACTTCAGTAGTGGCTCTGGCCTTGGCATGCCCTGCTTCACTTTGGTAAATTGTGGTGCAGATCTGTAGTCTGCTTAGCACACCTTTGTGACTTGCCTTAGCTGGATACATCCTTGCTTACAAACACAGGAGAAACTGTACCAGTGAAAGTCATAGAGTTGAAGTCTTCATTCAGGAGAACAAAAATCATTTCAGCAAGTTTTTTTTTTTCCTTCCCCTCATTCTCCACAGCCTCTAGGACAGCACCACATGTTGCTCCACCACCGGGAATAGTAGAAATAGACAGCGAGAAATTTGCATGTCAGTGGTAAGTGTATAGTTCTATTCAAATACTTCAATGAAGAAGAAGAACAAAGAAAAATGCCTGTATTCGTGTGTCACAGAATTTTCCAGCTTGCTTCTATTTACTATTAGACTTATTTTTCTGGAAAGTATAAAGCAAAACCATTCTGTCACTCCTTTGAAGAAGTATGAAAGAAAAAGCTCAACCAGAATATTCACTCTTTGACAGTTGATACTTGAAATTAGTTGTTTTCTCTCTTAGAATATAATTTAATTTGATTTTTAACTCTGATCTTGATTTTATTTATTTTTTAAATTGTCAAGCAGTGTTATCTGTTTGATGAGTGTTTTCATCTGGTAATGTGTTGCTGTATTACTGCACCAATATAAAAGTAACTATCAAATTATGAAGCTAGGCCCTGCAGAACTCTCATGTGATCATTGAACCTCAAGCAAGTTAAGGAAGATCAAAGCCTTTTCCATCCAAATTCTCTTGCTTTCAATTTCTTCTTGTCAGATATTTAGAGAAAAACTATTCCACCTGTGGTTCCTCTGTGGACTGAGGGTGATCTTTCTGAACTATTTGACTTACGTAAATCTGCTCACATTCTGAATACTTGTATCAATTGGTTCCTGATTGGACCTTTCCACCTCTGCTGCTCCACAACTTGTATGTTCATAGAATCACAGAATCATTAAGG
>NW_008796048.1:797982-825813 GCF_000699145.1 Aptenodytes forsteri | reverse complement strand
CCTGTAGCGCTGCATGGGGTTGTTGTGGCCGAAGTGCAGGACCCGGCACTTGGCCTTGTTGAACCTCATACAGTTGGCCTGGGCCCATCGATCCAGCCTGTCCAGGTCCCTCTGCAGAGCCTTCCTACCCTCGAGCAGATCAACACTCCTTCCCAACTTGGTGTTGTCTGCAAACTTACTGAGGGTGCACTCAATCCCCTCAGCCAGATCATTGATAAAGATACTGAACAAGACGGGCCCTAAAACTGAGCCCTGGGGAACACCGCTCGTGACCGGCCGCCAACTGGATGTAACTCCATTCACCACAACTCTCTGGGCCCGGCCATCCAGCCAGTTTTTTCACATGTTCATCAGTTGTCTTACTGATCAGACAGGGGCCTTCAAGATAAAGTGGGTTGAATTTGTCAAAGCTTAGTGCTTTAGGTCATGATTTAGTTTTACTTATGCTTCCAGCAAAACTTTGTATGGGGGAAATGTTGCAGATTCTTGTTGGTCAACTGATACTCCCATGCTTCTGTTTGCACACTGCAAAGTATTACTAATGTGTGCTGCTGAAAGACTGAGAAATTTCACATTTGGTGTTGGGTTGACGGTTGGACTCAATGATCTTAGAGGTCTTTTCCAACCTTAATGATTCTATGATTTAGACGTTTAAAGAGGGATACCTGGAGTTGGAATCACCAGAGCTCAATTTAGTGATCTGCAAGTTGGTCTCTAGCCAAAGCTAGTTTTCTAGGCTGCCTTTTTAATTAATGGAGTGGGAGATTCCCCCAGTAGTAAAATGAATTGCCTTCACCTGCCTAGTTTCTGATGAGACTACAAATTGCCTTCTAGTGCCACCTTCTCTCTATTGACTATAGAGAGCACTAGACATGTAGCTTTCAGTAGTAAAGTTGTAGGCAAGGTGAATTTTGCACTCTGTATAAAATGTAAAATAGAAGTTTTGACTGTTAAAATAAGTATGGGTAGGTATCATGCTGCAACTGTGCGATACCATCAAATGACAGAAAATAATGAAGCAAACCATAGAACATTATATCAGGAAGATTTGGAATGTCTGCTTTGTTTCTGATTCTGTGTGCTTCTGCAGCTGTCAGTGTTGAATACTATTATTTTGTATTTGATTTTCTTCCAGTTAGTCTTAGGTAGATATAGCTAGTGAAAAATAAAAATTAACATCTAGTCCTGAAAATTCTCCTTAAATAATAACTGTGCTGCCAAAAAAAAAAAAAAAGGCAAATTGAGAGCAGAGGAGTAGCCTCTTCCAAGCATTTTAATCAATGCTAACATGGAGTGTCTTATATTCATGTAAATTTTCATGGTATGTTTTAGTGATTGTTTCCTATTGAGAGAAATGGGAAAATGAGTAAATCGTAACAGTAGAATGTAGAAAAGTCACTATCTCTTGGAAGCAACAGAAAGACAAGGTATTTAAACTGACCTTCCTGGATATATTATTAGTCAGCTTAGCCCGAGTTGGAGTCCTTGTAAGGTTAGTGCATGTGACAGTGAAGTGCTAATCGCAGATCCCATTTCACTATTTTAAGTCTTGAATATCCTCAGTTCACTGGTACCAGTGATGGTGTGTCAGCCTAATATGACATACCCAACTGGACAGTCATTTGTCTGATATGCCAAATTTAATTAATACCTAGACTTTCTGTTACACAGTGCGATCTCAGTTTTTGTGATAATAAAATTGTAACTCAACTGCAGGAGAACTGGCATTATTCTTACTCTTTACTGGTTATGAGAGAACACAATTCAAAGAATGTCATCATTTGCTTTTTCTCTTTTGAAGCATCCAATTGTATTGGGAGTGTAGGACTCTACAAAGGAGAATGCAGTGTAGTTTTCCAAAGAGTTAGCACCATATAGTAAATGCTGACAATTTAAAAAATATTTTTATTCTGTCTGAGCCTATATTCTGGTACTGATATTTGAGCATTTTGTGAGAGTTGTTACTTACCTCCATTTGCTGCTGGGGATGAACCGTTCCCATGTCTCTGGGTTGGAATAATGGATCTGAAAGAAATGAACTGGTAGAAAATGTTTCCTTCTCTCTCAGCTTCCTGATTGGGGGTTGGATGGTCTGTGTGCTTGTGGAGAGTCTGTAGGAGATAAAAATACTTTCTCTCCTTGGAAATTGAATGTTAGGCAGAACAGGTTGTTCAAGGATTTTATTGATGTCTGTGTAGTGTGGGACTCCAGGAATGAGAGTGTGTGTGTGTGTGTTTGTGCCCGCGCTGTCTTAGAATCCCAGTCCCCTCTCTCCTGCCTTCCCACCTCTATCAGAATGACAGGGTTGAGATTGTTATTCTATCTCTGGTTTTACTTGTATTTTAAAGTAAGACTGCACTAGCAGATCAGTGAACAAAATCTTGGTTTTGATACATATGTTGACTTTTGATAGAAATTTCTGATGAAGAGTTAGCTAGCATTCAGTTCATCTTTTGCTAAAGTAGAATCATTAAGAAATAAGAATAGAGCTGTGGGGAGGAGACGTCACCAAACAATGCATTCTTTTTTTGGTTTTCCTTCTGATTATACAATAAAAAAGGCATATGTAGAGACTATTTTGCATATTACATATGTAAATAAGATGTTGTGTGTGAAACTGACTGCACATGTTAGGGGTCCTATGTGTTGAATCATAAGCAGTGGGAAGGAGAAAGTATGGAACAGACATTTGATAAGACAGTATACTAAAATGCTGCTTTCCGTGTTGTTATCAGGTCTCAAAAGTCTCTGTGACGCAGGCAGAAGTGTTTTAACAACCCTTTTAAAAGTACTCTCTCTATATTTTGCTTCATAGTTTATTTTTTCATCCTCAGGTTGAATGCACATTTTGAGGTGAATCTTGATTGCTCAGTCTCTCGAGCAGAAATGTACTCTGAATACCTCTCTACCTGTAGTAAATTAGCTCGAGGTGGAATCCTGACATCAACTGGATTTTATAAATGTCTGCGGTAAGACAAAAATTCATGCAACAATGAAGAAGCAATTGTATGTGCTCAATGCTAACCTGTAGCTTTAGATTTCTTTGAGAAAAGATCTACCGAGTTGAGTTTGAAACATCCAGTTTTGGAATTTTAATTGAAACAAACATTTAGAGTTAAGTTTATTTCATTCTATTTCAGGATCTTTGATAGTGTTCCTTCTCTGCTTATAGTCCTTTTAATTCTTGTCAAAGTATTTTTTGGAGGTATTGTGGTTTCCACTTAGCTTGTATGAGATCTTGGCCAACCATCTGGTGGACCTGTTAGTCCTCAATGGTGAATACTCAGATGCTATTGGGGAATCCTGCTGTATTGCAAAGATGCAGGCATTAGTGCAGTTACTCTGCACACAAGAGCAGTCAGTTAAAACAAAAACATTGTAAGAGGATTGAGTTACTGTGTTTATTAACATAGATTTATGTTGTTTTTGGCAGAACTGTCTTTCCAAATCATACAGTGAAGAGAGTAGAAGATCCAGGTAACAATGGTCAAGCACACATACATGTGGTAGGAGTGAAAAGGAGAGCTATACCACTTCCCATTCAGATGTACTATCAGCAGCAACCAACTTCGTCTACCCCAGTTGTCCGGGTTGATTCAATTCCTGATGTGTCTTCGTCTCCTTCGCCAGCAGGTTTTTAAATTAATTAAATATCAAGTAGTTTGCATTGATTCTGAAATGACAATAAAAGACAAAAGATTTTGAAAATAGTTTGAAAGTGTTGGAAGTTGGGGCCACATGTTTTGATTTATTCAATAATGTTAGGAATAGTATTGCAGTATGTACTTGCATGCTATTCTAGTATTTGTCGTGTAACCCATAAACTTGTCAAGCCATTGTTGCTGCATCATTAATTCAGATGCAGTATAGCTGAGAAGAGAAAGTGCTTCATATAGAATTACAAGTTCAAGGCTTGGATTTTTAAGAATTTGTTATGTTAATGTGCTTTGAAATAATTTTTGCTTCCAAACTTCTACTGTGTTTATTTCAACAGGAATCCCGCATGGGCTACCAAGCGTAGGAAATCACTATCAGAGGACCCCTATTAACCAGTCTTCAACTTTGACAGCAACACAGATGTCTTTTCCAATTCAAGGTGTTCATACTGTGGCACAGACTGTTTCTAGAATTCCACAAAACCCTTCTGTTCATACACAGCAGCAACAAAATGCTCCAGTGACTGTTATACAGAATAAAGGTCCAATATCCTGTGAAGTAGTGAAGGCCACAGTAATACAGAGCTCTGTGCCCCAGTCTGCAGTTCCTGTTACTATTGCTGTAGGAGGAGCACCACAAGCTTCTAATCAAAATCACAGCACTACAGGACCACAGCCGTCTGTTACTGTTGTTAGTTCTCAGACGCTGCTTCACCACCAACCTGTAATTCAACAACAGTCTCCACTGCATGCAGTGGTGCCAGGACAGATACCTTCAGGCACTCCTGTTACGGTAATTCAGCAAGCTGTACCTCAGGGTCATATATTTGGCAGAGTACAAAACATACCAGCATGCAGTTCAGCAGTTTCACAGGGTCAACAGCTAATCAGCACATCATCACAACCTGGGCAGACATCATCTCAGCAGTCCTCTGCTGGCAACCAGCAACAAGATACAGTCATCATAGCACCACAGCAGTACGTCACAACCTCTGCATCTAACATTGTTTCTGCCACCACAGTTCAAAATTTCCAAGTAGCGGCTGGGCAGGTGGTTACAATTGCAGGTGTCCAAAACCCACCAACATCTAGGGTAGGGTTTCAGAATATTGCACCAAAGCCTCTGCCATCTCAGCAAGTTCCACCTGCCGTGGTACAGCAGCCAATGCAGCCACAGCAGCAGCCTCCACCACCATCCCAGCAGAGTGTAGTGATTGTAAGCCAGCCAGCTCAGCAAGGTCAAACGTATGCACCAGCCATTCATCAAATAGTGCTTGCTAATCCAGCTTCTATTCCCCCTGGTCAAACTGTCCAGTTGACTGGACAGCCAAGCATTACTCCATCTTCTTCACCATCCCCAGGTCCGGTTACAAATAATCAAGTCCCTACAGTTATGTCATCTTCATCTACCACTCCTCAGTCACAAGGACCCCCTCCCACTGTCAGCCAGATGCTTTCTGTAAAGAGGCAGCAGCAGCAGCAACATTCACCAGCATCATCGCAGCAGCAGGTACAGGTACAACAACCGATACAAATGCAGGTTCAGTCACAACAAGCTAATACAGGAGTTGGCCAGCCTAACTCTGGTGAGTCTAGTCTGATAAAACAACTGCTTCTTCCGAAAAGAGGCCCGTCAACTCCAGGGGGAAAGCTTATACTCCCAGCTCCACAGATTCCTCCACCTAACAATGCAAGAGCTCCTAGCCCTCAGGTGGTTTATCAGATGGCCAATAACCAGGCACCAGGTTTTGGAGTTCAAGGACAGTCTCCAGCTCAGCAGCTGCTAGTTGGACAGCAAAATGTTCAGCTGGTCCCGGGTGCAATCCAGCCCCAAGGGGCAGTGCAAACAGTACCCATTTCTAATTTACAGATATTGCCAGGCCAGTTGATCTCAAACAGCCCAGCAACTATTTTCCAAGGGACTACTGGCAACCAGGTTACGATAACAGTTGTGCCAAATACGAGTTTTGCTACTGCAACTGTGAGTCAGGGAAATGCAACTCAAATCATTGCTCCAGCAGGAATTGCAGTGAGTGGAGCACAGACAGGAGTTGGGCTACAGGTGCAAACACTTCCAGCTACTCAAGCACCTTCAGCTGGACAATCACCGTGTACTGCTGCTCCCCCATTCAAAGGTGATAAAATAATTTGCCAAAAGGAGGAAGAAGCAAAGGAAGCAACAGGTTTACACATTCATGAACGTAAAATTGAAGTTATGGAGAATCCTTCCTGCCGAAGAGGAGCTGCAAACACCAGCAATGGGGATGCAAAAGAAAATGAAATGCAGGTGGGAAGTCTTTTAAATGGGAGAAAGTATAGTGACTCCAGTCTACCTCCTTCTAACTCAGGGAAAACTCAGAATGAGGCCAATCAGTGCTCGCAAGTCAGTAATGGGCCATCATTAGAAATGGGTGAGAACGGAGCTCCTGGAAAGCAGAACTTTGAACAAATGGACACACAGGAAATTAAAAGTGATTTGAAGAAGCCCCTAGTTAATGGAATCTGTGATTTTGATAAAGGAGATGGTTCTCATTTGAGCAAAAGCATTCCAAATCACAAAACTTCCAATCATGTAGGAAATGGTGAGATATCTTCAGTGGAACAACAAGGGAATTTGGATGCCACGCAGCAAGATACTGCCAAAGGTGATCAAGGGGAAAGAATTTCTAATGGGCCTGTATTAACTTTGAGTAGTTCACCTGTTGTAAGCGGTACACAGGAGGCTGCAAAACTGTTAACCCAGCAACTTAGTGGTACCAACACTGATTTACCTAATGGACCTCTAGCTTCAAGTTTGAATTCAGATGTGCCTCAGCAACGCCCAAGTGTAGTTGTCTCACCACAATCTACAGCCTCTGTTATACAGGGGCATCAAATCATAGCAGTTCCACACTCAGGACCTAGAGTGTCCCAGTCTACCCTGTCATCCGAAGTTCGGTCTACTAATGGCACAGCAGAATGCAAAACTGTAAAGAGGCCAGCAGAGGATAATGACAGGGAAACTGTTCCAGGAATTCCAAATAAAGTAGGAGTTAGAATTGTTACAATCAGTGACCCCAACAATGCTGGTTGCAGTGCAACTATGGTTGCTGTGCCAGCTGGAGCGGATCCAAGCACTGTAGCGAAAGTAGCAATAGAAAGTGCTGTTCAACAAAAGCAGCAGCATCCAACCACGTATATACAAAGCATGGTCACACAGGTATGTTGCAGTGTTCTTTTTATGTTTATTCCAACTGTGATTCTGACTAATGCTATGAAATAATGCGGATGAAAATGTAAACTCAGTCAATATCTCTTGCATAGTATTTAAAATATTCAGAAAATTATGGTTTCTGTTCTTTCACGGACTAAAGTTCTAATAGTTTGCATACTACTTCGATGTCAGTAACAATGGAATTTTAAAATAGCTTGTAGCTTGGTAATACACAGTAAGGAAAGAACTTCTGCTCACTGATTTCTTCCTTAAAGGATTAACTGTTTTGAAAACAACAATGATTTGTTGTATAGTCTTGTAAAAATGTCAGAATTGTCTGCATTTTATTCTTGGTCCTTAGTGCTTATGGAGGGATGAAAATGTCTTTTTTGCAAGTTAATCACCGCAACTGCTTCTGGCTTGCTGAAACGAGTTGAAGTTCTTGCATTTAAAGGTGGTCTTGAAAGGCCTGCTTCAGGCGTTCACTGCAGTCAGGAGAAAGTATTGTTTTGTAAATTTGTTGAAATATTTATGTTTGTTTATTGCAAAATATTTGTAATGTTTATTTTATTGCTACAATACGCATTGTTTGGGATTTTTTTTCTGTTTGACAAACTTTGGAGAGGGCTTTTGGGGGGATTTTTTTTCCCTTGATCAACTTTTTTTAATCATTTGAAAGTGGTTACTCCCTAGCACTTTACTAGAAGTGAGGTATGGCTATCAGTTTTATGAGCATTAATAAGTACAGATAATCATGTTTAAGATTATTCCAGTCTCTAGAATTTATTTTAGCTTTGTCCATGGACAGAAAATCCCTCTCCAAAACATGTTCCTAACGTGAATAGGAGCAGAAAGAATAGAATAGTAGGTCTGGCAGTCACAGAGTTCTGACAGACTGTGGAGAGGAGTAATGAAATCTTGCGCGTATGTTAGTGCATTTTGACCTTGAGGTAAGAGAAGTCTTTTATTTCTTGTCTTCCTTTTTTGTTTGTATGGTTGGGTTTTTGTTTGTTTGTTTTTGACGGGGTAGCAGGTATAGACCTTATGGACTTAAACAGAGCTAGAACTCAAAATTCAACAGGTGATGGCTAGTGCTACTTCTTTTTCTGTGTCGAGTTAGGTTTCTGTTGAAAGCTCTTTTGACTTTCATTCATCTAGTTGTCAGAAATCAGGACTAACAGTTAACAAATTTTCTTTCTTTTTCTTTTCTTTTTTCTTTCAACTGCCACACTGCACAGTTATGTATTTAAAATGTCTTTAAACTCACATGTAAATTTTTCACTTAGGTTTTATCAGAGAGAGATCCATATTTTTCTGATCTTTTGACTTTCCTTCATCTCAGAATCAGAAATCAGGACTAACAGTTAACAAATTTCCTTTCTTTTCTTTTTTCTTTCAACTGCCACACTGCACAGTTATGTATTTAAAATGTCTTTAAATCACATGTAAAATTTTTCACTTAGGTTTTATCAGAGAGAGATCCATATTTTTCTGATATGTTATTTATCTTTGTTCTTACTAGAAGTGAATTGACCAACCTGAAAGTGTCTTTTGGCAGCATAGGGAGAATGAATGAGATTTTCTGTAGTGTAGATGAAAAAGAGCAAGCTAGGCCTTGCTTTTTACAGTGAGTGTCTTTAGCTGTTGCACAGTTTGGATTTCTATTATAGCTTTGCTAAGGATTTGGCTGAAATAGAAAATGGTATGGCTATGTCTCTGGATTGGAATAAATATAATCTGTGGTTATTTATTCCCTGGACATGTGGCTGACAAGAATTTTCAGTTGTGTCTCAAGCAGCTATCAGACTTTCAGATTTTCGAGAATAGGGGAGTAATAGTTAACTATTTAATTTGTATTGGATTAGCTGTTCTATCATGATAATAGAGAAAAAAAAAGAGTATTTTCTGTGTTGATAGTTTCTTTTTTACACTAGTATCGCTATCATTGATAGTTCCTACATTTTCCATTATCTGTACAAACAGAAATGCTGCCAACTGGGTATGCCATTCAGTACAGATTTGCAGATCAAAGTAATTTGGTTTAATGTCTGCTTCTATGGAAGTTGGCTCATTTTCCTGTCTGTAGGATGCCCTTGCTTTCTTCAAAATTACAAGAATGTGGGAGAAACACTAGTATCGCTATCATTGATAGTTCCTACATTTTCCATTATCTGTACAAACAGAAATGCTGCCAACTGGGTATGCCATTCAGTACAGATTTGCAGATCAAAGTAATTTGGTTTAATGTCTGCTTCTATGGAAGTTGGCTCATTTTCCTGTCTGTAGGATGCCCTTGCTTTCTTCAAAATTACAAGAATGTGGGAGAAAAGGAGTTTATTAGTTTTGATCTTGGTGAACAATCTAATTTGTTAGCGAATTGCCTTAACTATTACATATGGCTATTTATGAATCATGTCTATCATGATAATGCTAAGTACTGACTTTTCACAGAACCCACTTTATAGTACTCTGTTCAGATATAGTGAACATCATAGTTTGGCTTAAGACTTTTAAGGATCTTTACCACTGCTTTAAAATTAATGTGTTGGACTATAAACAGTAACAAAATCAAACTGGCCAGCTCTTTTTTTTTTTCCAAAGCTGCTGAGCTGCTGCAATAGCCATTGTTTTGCTGGCAAAGCAGATGTTAAGTATTTCCAATATTGAGTCTGCTTTTAGGAGTATCTTTAAGACGTCCAGAAATACTAAGATGTAGCCAAATTCTCATGAACTCAGTTTGAGTTTTAATGATAACTTCTTTTGAGGTTAGGCCCTGTATAATCTCCTATTTTCTCCGTCCCATTTTGAGACTCTTCCTTGTATGATAAGCAGCTTTCTTGTCCCTGACTTTTTGAAAGGCAGCAGCTAAGGAACACTGTTTTCACTTGAGCATCTGCATTGTTTTATCCTTTTTGTAGTATCTAATGTATACTGGGTGTCTTGCAGAAGAAATAGAACATGGTTCTTTTTGCAGACAATGTGAAATTTATTATAAATACAACCCAATGGAGAAACATGGTGAGGGACAGGGAATAAAGGGGTATTAGCTATGGCAGAATTACATAGCTGCTCAAGCTGTTAGTGTGTGATTTCCTGCTTGCTTGTCATCTTAAAATACAACTAGAGCTTGTATTTCAGAGAAGTGAGAAAGGGAGAGAGGAAGAAAATTTGTAATAAAATTACAACCCAACAGGAAGGCTGGAAAAGGAGATGTAGAGGACAGAAGGGGGAGGAGAGTAGTGCTTATGCAACTACAGCAGGATTAGTTGTCATGAACTGCAGAGAGGAGAAAGGGAAGATGCTTGAACTGAAGATAAGGAAGGACAGACAAACAGGGGAGGGAAGGGAACAGCAAAGTGAAAACTAAGGAAAGCAAGAAAAAGAGTGAAATAATTCTTAAGGGAATGTAAAAGTTAAGAGAAGATTTGTTTCATGATATGAAAGGTAGTTTGAAATGGGCTGGTATTATATGTTTGGGGGGAAAAATGTTGATTTAAATGGCCTACTAAAATAATGAAAATTATATACTTGCTGTTTATGGGACAGTCCATGTAGTGCTATCAAAATCCAGTTAGACAAGTACAGGTATCTTCTGTGTATAATCTGTCACTGTTCCATGTTAATTGTACACCTCAGCAGAACTCATTGAAAAAGACATATATGCTGACTTTAAAGACTTTTTTATTTTTTGTATTTTTATACAAAAATTAGGCTATGGGTATATTGGTTATGTCAGAAGAGGAACATATGATACACACAGTGTTGCAATTCTTTTATTTCCATCTGTGTTTTGTAAGCCCATGAAATGTAGTCTGAGAGGAGACAGAACTGGCACTTTACTTTCTTGGCTTCCTTTTCTTTTATTTCTGTGTTCCCTGCTCCTGGATTATTGCTTTCTTGAGGCGTTGTGCTGGACCGGTGGATGAAAAAGAAAAAGAAATGAGCAATTACCTACCTGTACATTTTATTTTCTTTTCCACTTTTTCTTACTCCTCTTCAAATGCCTCCAAAACATCTGTTGAACATAACCATGTTGGTTTGTCCCAATTGGTATGTGTTTTGAAGGAATGCTCTGATATCACACCAAGTTCCTAGAAATGAGCAAATCTGATTTAAATTGCCTTATCTGGCTTTTAAAGTAATCACTTCCCTACTCATCACTGTCAACCCTTCATAAACAATGCACTCCCATTTCTCTCAAGGCCGCCCACTTGAAACATGCTTGTGTGGATAATTTAGGTGGTAAAAACTGTGCGAGCATTGCCTTAACTATTTGCTCCTGCTCTCTGTTGATTGGGAAGCCGAGAATTACCATGCACCAGAAAGCAGGTGTGTAGCCCCAGGAGGTGTAATTCATTCCTAGCCACAGAGCTAATGAGTTTCTCAGCTGGAAGTACTGAAATACAGAATCTTTATGCTTTTATTGCTCTTCACTTGTGAAGCACACTGTTACAAGGAGACTTAAACCTCAGTAATCTAACAACAAGAAAAGAACATTTATTTTAGTGCCTACCTATCCACCTGACCCCTTCCTCACACTCAAATCCTGCTATATTCATTTTCAGTTTATAAGCTACCTTTTAATATATGTTCATTATAAGGAAGGAGCTAAACATAAAATTTTCAGTAATACTGAACTGTAAATCCTATGATACTTTAAAAAATATTTTTACTAATAATTAACTGTTTAACATTGAGTTAAATGTATTTACTGTAGGTGTGCACGTATTAATGGTGGGAGAAAAAATGCAGTTTAATGCTTTTAAACTGCATATGGCTCTATATTTCAACAAGACCCTCATCGTGCTGGGTCTTGTTGAGAATACTGCCATCAGCGTATTCTCCTGCTGATGGCACAGTAGGCCTTTTAAATAAGATGGGCAGGTGTCATGCTAAAATAGTTACCCATTAATACATAAAGGGAATGGCACCATTCGTGAAATGGAGGTGGAGGCCATTTCTGGCCCCAAGCCATATGGTTTGTTATTCCTACCACGCAGGGAGCTTATGTGCCCAAATGGAGGAACTCTTGTGCATAAAAATAAATTAGTATCTTTTGTAAACAGTCCATTCTAGTTAGCAGAAAACTCCTAGCTTTATTCTTAGTTTTCATGACTATGCTGGACTTGCCTTTTTTTTTTTTCTTCCCCCCCGCCCCCAATCTAAAGTTACCCAGTCTAGAGATAAAATCTCCTGCTCATTAAAAGTAGGCTGTAGTATCTGTTCTGTAAGTAGTCTGTACAGGTATTAAGGGTTTGTATTTATGTAGTTTAAGAGTTCAGTGCAAACCATAATGTCAGGGCAAGATCAGCCACATCAATACAGAAATACATCCAAGAAAGCAGAATCTTAAGAGGACCATCTGTATTGTTTTACATTTTATCTATAATACCAATGTGTAGGGTAGTAAGAGATTTTAGACTAGCTCTTAAAATCTTGATTGAATTTGAGCACTGTCTTATATTGCAACACTTTACTAAATTATTTTTTTTACATATATATTTTTACTTTATATGCTTGAATTTGTGATTCCTTGAAGACTGCTGTCAAATAATTTTCCTTCCAAATGAATTGGATGAGTGACCAAACAGGTGCCTTCAAAGTAAGCATCAGGGGTGTAGTTCAAGGAACATACTTTGTGAGTAGTATAGCCAGCATTGTTAGCCTTGGTTGCCTGTCACATTTATCTCTGTTGCAACATATTCTGATTTTCATTGGCCCAGGGAGCAAGATGGAAGACTATTCTTTAAAGCATCCCCATCTGCATTTTAACAGTCTGTGCAGGCTCTTGATGAGGCTAATACCTTGTTGCTATCTCTTATGTGATCAGTTCAAAAGTGTCATTTTTATCTTGAGGGTAAGAAATGACTGTTGTTAAAGGTAACTGGTAAAGTTAAGGTTAATTAAAGATAAAGTTAAGATAACTGGAAAAAAAAAAGTTCAGTAGTTGTCTCCGCTTTTTACTTTGTACTCAAATAATTCTTTATGCATATAGTCACAGCTCTCTATTGTACAGGAATTGCAATAGCTGGATAATGAAAAAAGCTGCTTTCTGGGATGGAATTGTGCCTGAGCCAGAACCTGCTATGATGGGAAGTCCGTTGCAGGGATCCTGATGGCTCTTACTTACCTTGCAGCTCCAGTTCAGCTAGGTTTACTAGCTATGGTTCAAAATTTGCCATGTCTCCATGTTGGACCTTGCCTTCAGCTCTGATACCAAGTACGCTTCTGGTAGAAGAAACATGGTGCTAGAAGAGCCTGTCTGATTCTAGTCATGTCCAGTGGAGCTGAGCATGGTGCAGTCTCCATGCAAGAACAAAATTGACCTGGAAAGCAGAACAACTGCATTAATACAGCACTGAACCTGAGCTAATGCAGGCCACAGCTGGTGTTGTCTTTGAGATGTCCTTAATTTGCAGTTCAGGTAAAGAGCCCACAAGTGATGGAACAGTGACTGGTTGTTTTTTCTGCTTTCCTTAGTATATGGTCAGTCAGCTTTTATTTCTCTGAGATAAACTATTGATGGCCAGCAACCTGGGTTAACTCAGCCAGCTTTGCACAGAGGATACTGAAGTTACAGAAATCCTAACTTTTATCATCAAGACTTGAGATTTTGCATCTGTGCCCCGGCACTGCGAGCTAAGAGACATGCCTTGAGTCAAGATCTTGCTGCCAAGACCCTAGTAATCAACAACAGGGAAAACAGAAAAGCTCCCGTAAAGCCTGTAAAGGAATTCAGAAGTCAAATGAAGAACTTGCTATTTTAGGGGTTGCCATCATAAACTGGATTAAAGAAAAGAATCGAGTTGTCAGAGAATGGTATTTCTGTGCCTATTTTCAAAAAGTTGCTTCAGACTGCCCTGTATCTTGTTACCTTTCATGCTCAAGTCATTTCTTTGTGCAGTGTATTAGTTTTGGCTCCTTTAACACAATTTGTTATGTTCTGGGGCACCCAGAAACATGTCAAGCGTGGTTACTGGCAGGTCAGTTTATGTGGAATTGTCACTTAGGGCAAACTTTGCAGAGTAGCTGAGATCCTTTGAGACAGGAAATCGCTAAATATAAATGCATTCTTTATATGTGTGTATAATACAAATACATACTTAGCTGCTCTGCTTCCGTTAGTGTTTAGTTTCTCAAGAATTTTTATATTTATATCCTGCGTAAGGACTCATAAGTCCTTAAAATGGCACTCAGTGAACTTAAGAAAGGGGTTATATGATTTGGTTATGTATTTCAAAAAAAGAGCTAAGTGATGCTGCTCGAGGTACCTTTCAGTCCCGAGATCCAGTGAGATCTGATTTGCAAAAGTGCTAAGTGGTGGCAATTGCAGATCATATCACGGAGAGGTCTAATCTGGATATAAAAAGATAAGCCATGAAATGCTTTCAAGTGTACTAGAGTACTGGGCGTTTGATTTCTTGAGGAACCTGGAATCATTAAATGTTTCTGCTAGAGGAGGAAATCTTGTGAAATTTTTATGCCACGGGGAAGTTTTTTTCAATGTTACTTCTCCCAGAAAGACTTTATTAGGACAAATGAAATGTCTATCATAGTTCCATATCTTAAAGAAATAAGTGAGTTTACATAATCATTGCATATCAGTACTGTAAACTAGGTAGCACATAGCAAGTATTTCTAGGTATGTTTCTGGAAAAAAGGAATTTCATATCTGGAAAACAAAGACTATACCTAATTTTAGTGATGTCCTATGTATTATGCGTTATTAAATTGATACATGAAAATAGAGGAGGGGGAAAAAAGAAAACAAAAATTAGCAGTATTTCTGATCTCTTGAATGAAGAGAGGAAAGCTTTGAGATGTTTGAACATAGAACTTATGTTTCTAAAATAAAACCTGGGAAAACAAATGTAACTTCACTTTATCTGTTTATTTTAAAATATAATCAGCACAGTTGATAGGCAGGCAATAAATTTGATTTAAAAATACATGGAAGTTATAACCGCCTAATGCTACAAGTTTGAGCGAAACTACTCTACTTTGCAGTACAGCAGTAATAAGAGAATTCTAAACAACAATTATTTTACACGTTTCTTTTCAATTTATCAGCTTTTTTTTTTTCTCACTGGAAAAAAAAGGGTAGAAAGAAATTGGAGGGAAAACTGAATTTTAACTTTGTCCTGAAAATTGTTTTCCTTTCTGTGCTCTTTCATTTTCAGCATGTAACATTTTGTGTTGTATATCTCAGATCTCCTTGTTTAAAATAAACAATTTTTTTAATGAGACGGTATTAAAACCTTTGAATACCACTGGAAGAGCTTGTCAGAAAAACCCTTGAGAAAATTAATAATTCTGGATTAATTGCAGGGTTTGCTTAGAATGGAGTGAATAATACATGAACCACACATTGAATGATGAGAATTAAATGAAATACTGAATTCATTCAGTAAGCTCACCCTCTCTCTCCAGCACATTAAATGAGACAGAAGTTCTATAGGGATAAAAAGTCACATAAAGGCCATCATAACGTATTGATATCGGGATGCCAAGTGAAGATTGCAAAACAAGCTGTACTGCTGACACTCGATGATTTTACTTTCAGCTTCACTTTAAAAATGCCTTGTTGAAGGGACATCGATCTTTAAAAGGCTCCACTTGTGTTTACCTTTTGTTAAAAGATACATTGTGAAGATTTATTACCCAGTCTGTTAAAATAGCTTAGAGGTCTTTAGATCAAAATCATTGCAGAATTCAAAATAATTTGTAGTTATGACTAATGGACTCGAGTCCTTTCTTACAACTTTTCACACAGGCAGATCATGGGCATCATACAATAGTTGTGCTGTGCTGAGTTTTGTCTTATTTTTACCAGGATTTATGCTTGGACATGGGAAGTGTTTTGGTTTTGATGAAGCTTTTCTGTTGTCCTTTTGGTCATGTTATTAGTGTTGTATGATCTGCGATAGTTATTAACTCGTTACCTTGTGTGACTGTTGTCTTCAATGCCAGTAGAGAGCAGCAGGAAGAAAACTTAAAATCAATATGCAAATCGAATGTCAGAAGTTGCATTTAACTGTTTCTTTACAGTTAAAGTCTAAAGCTATTCAGTAACAGAGCTGTAAGGATGTAAACAGGATGTAAAACACTACAAAGTGTTCTTTTATAATATTCTTAAACACAGACTTTGAAAGTAGTTTTGTTTGGTCTCTTTAAAAGTGTTACATTCCTTTTCTAACAGGAGGGAGGAAAAGAATGTTAGGTTGCTAGATAATATTCAAAGGCTTAATTTTTTTATTGTCATCATCTTTATAAACATCTTGCTGGCCAGAGCCTTCTAGGAAAAAAGAAAGAAGAGAGACAGTGTTCTGACATAAACACTCTTCTGAAATGGGGAAGTCTAGTGTTCAGTATCTATTATTCAGAAAAATATATTACATATTTTGGCTTTGTTTTTAACTTTTTTAGGTCACTTCTAAGGTAATTGTTATTCACTGTTAAAATAAGTGTCTTGTTCCCCTTGCTCCCCTGCAATATTACATCTTTTTCCTTTCTGAAATGTTTGTATTTCACTGTATACAAGTTGCGTGGCGTGTTTAGGCATTCTGGGCATGTGGTGTTCGGTACAAAGGTACGTGTGCTGGCTGGTTTTACAGGAGCTTAAAGAATTATATAATTTGCCAAGTTTTATATAGAAAAAGGTATGTCGTAGTTTAAGCCTGCTGGTCTTTGATAGTGTTTCTTCAGCATTGTTCAGTTTACCTTTTCTTACGCATGCTGTAACACAGGCTGATGTGTACTAATGTGGCAGTTCAAGAATTCCACAGACGCAGCACATAAAACCATTTAATCAAAGAACATAAAACAGTTTTTTAGATGCTTATTTTACTTCTTTTAGCAATATTTTCTCCTACATTTACATAGGAAAGCAAACTACTCCCTGTGCTGATGATACTGCAACCCTTTGAGTTTGCATGTGTTTTTCTTTTCTTAAAAAACAAATAAAGTCTTTGCAAAATAATGCTAACCTTTGTTTCACTAGTGCCCTTGAGAAATTCCTTTGCGGTCATAATTCTGTATTTGAATTTGGGCATAAGGTTTAGTAATTTGAATATTAGAAACTTCTGCAGAAATACTACAGTGTAAAAGTTGTATGTCTGTCGTGTTATTAATGCTTATTCAGAGTTCAAAGTTTTAAAATCTGAAAACTTGTGGTTGATTGAAGTGTAAAACAAGAGATCTTTGAACAAACAGTAAACTGTATGTCAAGTCTTGAAATAAGTCCTGTTTAAAACTGTGTTTTAACTTTCTCTACAGAGCACACCTGCAACGTCGATACCAACAGTGCAAGTGCAGGGCCAGCAGATCAATTTGCAGCCGCCTTCATACACTGCAGCAAGTCAGCATGCAGAGCAAATGAAAAAACCTGGACAGAACTTCATGTGTCTGTGGCAATCTTGTAAAAAGTAAATGGCTCGTTTATTTAACTACTTTTTACTAATATGTAACAGATGCTTGTATATAGAGGGTGATTCTACAAGTTCTATCCATTCTGTTTCCTTAAGTTACCTTATACTTTGTCAGTGGGGGAAAAGAAAAAGTGAAAAGTGCTGAGGAAGCTGAAGCTGAGATGGGGGAGTGCACGACATTTAACTGCTCTCAATTATACTTCAGAGCATAAAATGAGCATTATGTTGCTTTCTTTTAATATATTGATTCTTCAGTAATAAATAAAATATTGTCATGTAGTTAAGTTAAAAAAAAATCCTAGCTCTGAAGCTTGTTCTCTGTATTGAAAATACAAAAATAGTTACTGTACTCCAGTTACAAATCATGTCTTGACATTTTCTTATGTTTCCAGCTTTTAATCTTTCTTGTGTTTCCAGTTTTGCAAGAGCAGGGTGTTGCACTTCTGTGTTCTGGTCAAAGTCTTATTTAGATTATGACTAATTTTAGTAATTATGGTACCATTTGTGTGCCACAGGACTCCATTGTCATGAAAGGAAATAAAAAAGTACTTAGCCTTAAGACTAGACAGTAATAATTAGACTTTCTTTTATTTTTTGTTGTTGTCCTTAAAAGAGAGAAGAGTGAGCTAGCACACTTTTGGATGTAGGCTTATAAAAACATGATTCTACCCTTGTTATCAGTATGTATATCCTGACACTGATTTTTTAAAATAACATAGGCTTATGAACATGCTTAGTTTTCAATGAAGGGTACAGATTGGTGAAACAAAGGTAGTTGTCAAATAGCCACTTTGAAAACAGTCAGAGAAATTGCAAAACATAGGATGGGCATGAAGAAGGGTGAGACACTTCATCGTTGTAGGACAAGACAAAGGGAGCATAAAGACGAGCTGATTTGGCACAAAGCTGGTATGTAGACATTCAGAAAGTTGGGATGAAATGATGGAGACGTTCGAATCTTTGGAACCAATGGTGAAAATGAGGCATTTGAACAGAATTAGAGGAATACTGATGGAGAGTTAATCTGTAGACCCCTGAAGCTGTAATTTCTGTTTCTTTCATTCCTTACAAACATAATTCAAAGATCATTAAGTCAATGCAAGACATACGGATTTTAGATAGGACTCTGACTGCTGCTGTAGAGATCTGGCGTTCTTTAAATCATTGCCCTGTTTTCAACTTAAAAGTGATTTTTGTTTCTTTGGTAGGTGACACTTCTCTATGTAAGAAATACATGTAAGGCTTTACTTTTTACTTTACTCCTTTACTACTAGTAAATATTACCGTAGAGCCATACTCTGCTGGCTGCACAATAGATGCATAAACACCTGTATTGGTACAAGACTGGGTTGTACTGAAGTGGAAATGAAAAGCTGGGGTGGTTTCTTAGCAGAAGCCTTGCCAATTTATACCGTCTTGAAGAGTTTGCTGAACTACAGGTTTGAAGCATAAGTTAATCACCAACTTTCTTCTATGTCTAAAGTTATGTAGGATGAGTTGTGTAGAGTTGAGATGACATCTAGCCATGGAACAAGCTGATGTCACATGTGAACTAGGATGTGAATATGTGCAGACAAATTTTGGGGCAGGAGGAGGAACAATACAACTATGATTACCTTACATTATCAGTCTTTCTGTAAGTCTATCTTAAAATACTATTCCAGTAAGTTTTCCTGAGACTGAAGTTAAGGGCTATGAGGCTCATATTTTACAAGTTGATCTCTATGGTTTTTTTTTAAAGATAGTGTATTATTTCTGCTGTTTTAGTTTCTCCTGTTGTTACTCACTGTACTGGTTTTTGTTCATGGTTAAGTTTCATTATTTTCAAAAGCCTTCAGAGATTTTGCATTGATAGATTGTAGTCCATGTGACACACAGTTGTTGTTCTTATGCTGTCTCTCACTTCTAAAATATTTATTTCAGCCCCAGCCTAAAAACAGTTTAGATAAACATTACACTCAGCGTTCTCTGTGGTGAAGAGAGGACCAAAATGTTAAATGAGCATCTTCCTCAAATGTATATTGTTTATTCATATTCCTTCAACAGCCTGATTAAAAACAGGAGTATCAAAGGTCCTATAGGCTTTCTGCTTCTACCAGACATAAAGAAAAATCTGGGATTGCCACCTGTTATTGTGACTGTTTTATTTAGAGCTCTCAATCTTAGCTGGTTTTATTGAGTTGTTTAAGCAGGAAACAAGAAGATTCTTTTGAGTAGATCATTTAGTCTATGTGCACTTTACATCCACTACTTAGTTTCATTCATGATTGCTTAGCAATTTTTTTTCCTAGGTATTAAGCAGGCAGGTTCATCATAGTAGAATGATAAAACAGTGTTTCTTTCGTGGTGTTCACAATTAAGTAGAATGATATGACAGGAGGTAAATTTGATATAGTCATTTGTACCTGTTTCTCTATGCATATTCTTTAGTTTAATTCTCTCAACATACTAGCATTAGGTTTCCCTTCCAGGATGTATTGCAGAAGGCAGTGAAGGTCTTCAAAAACATTTTACTGAGAATCGGAATAAATACGAATAAATAAAATAGTGGGTAGAAAAAGAACATACTAACTTGGCTGCTGCAGTCAGCAACATTCCAGTGGCGTGGGTGTGGGTTCTGCTGTTTTGTTTTTTACAACTGAATTAGGAAACATTATACCAAGATTTTGAAATAAAATGCAACGGATTTAGTAATGTCTGAAGACCACAACCAGATTGGGCCCAATTATTCAAATAGTTGTAATGATTGGCCTCTCGCAGATGTATTCAGGCTTAGTATCTGAAGTGGAAGTAAAACTCTGAAAGGTGTCAGTCAGCACACTACTTTGCATTGAGGATGTAACAGAAAGTAGGTGTTTTCCTTTGAAGTTCAGCTGTCTGCAAGTACTGCTAATTGTATTCAACTTAATTTAAAAGCTGCTATTTTGTTTCACAGGTAGGCAGGAGATGTCTGCTCTTGAATTGCTTTGTATTTAAAAAGTAAATTGGAGATGCTATTGGATCTCCACTGCCTGTCAAGTCAGCCGTTAGTTTAATGTTCTGTTCAGCAGCCAAGCAGAATGATGGAGAAATTAAATGGGAAACAAGAGTCTAGACTCAACTGACCATATTCTCAGTACTTAAGCTTTTTTTTTTTTATAAATATGTTTAGGTGTTTCTTTAAGGAAAGACAGTTTTTCTCTGCAAAATGGTAGTAAATTTGAATCTTCTTAGATCAGTGATTGAAGTATAGCACTGAATGTATTATACAGTGAATTAACCAACATAGCTGAAATAGCTTTATTTTTCTTAAAGCCTTGCCATGTTGAATAAAATGTTTTAAACTACATTTTGGGTTTCACTTATGCCATGAAATTTCTTTCATCCATGCCAGGAATTATTCATAAATAGGTTTGTGCCAGGCTTAAGTTTACATACTGACTTTCCCCTTCATTGTGGAAAGACATCTTTCTGTCCTCTGAAACATCAACTTTTGCTGTTGAGCCAATGTAGATGTAAAACATTTTATTTTCATTTCCTACTATGGGCTGTCTGGACCAACAGCAAGAGGCAGGTATTTCTCCTTCCCAGCTTCCCTTCAGTAAGAGCTGACTGGCATGGAAAAGATGAATGCTTTTTAAGAGAGTAGTATTTATTGCCTATGCAGAAGGTAATTGCTGTATTACAGGTGGTTATTGCAGTGGGATTCAGTTTGTAACGAAGACTTGTCTCTGGGTGAAATTAGCTCTTTGACACCTTTATAGGGTTCAGGTAACCCTATAAAGGGTTCAGTGTAATCTGTACGCTTAGGCCTACGTATCAATTGCAAGTATGTTTGCATAATGGACAGTATTGAAATGAGTGGTAGGATATGGAAGGAGGTGGCTGGATCAAAGCACCTACTGATCTGCTATTCATATGCTGAGAGTTCTGACTTGAACTTGTCCATAAACGACTGCTGGAGGTTTAAGGTGTTGCTTCATCCTTATCTGCTTGCCGTAAGTCTCTGATTGGAGGTCATCTCCCTCTTGGCGCTGTTCAGCCCCAGGGGGTTGAACATCTTGACACAAATACTTTTCTTGTTAACTGAAACTAAAATACTGGCATGTGAACCGGAGTAGCTGAGGTGGGTGCATGTGTTTCCTGTTCAGTAAGACTGCGGTGCCAGTGGCATCGGTCCAGCAAGTGTGTGAAGACAGCTGGTGGTAATGACTTCCCAAATGGCAGCAACTAGGTTTCTAGACCTCTTCTGCTCAGGCCTTAAGTGGGTGTTGATGAGCTGGGTTAGTTGTATCGAAATGAATTGCAAGCAGCTAAGTCTTTTGTTTATTTTGGCCATTTTTTCTCTGTTGAAGTAAGGGATGTAATTTGTAACACTTGAGATACTTTTTAAGGTGTATCTAGACGAAAAAAAACCATACTTTGAGTCACTCACTATTTTAATTTAATATTGTTTGAAATATAGTGGTTCTCCATTACCATCTGATACATGTTAAAATAACACATCTTTTGTCTATGTGACAATTGGAAAATACAAATCTAAGAACTGTTTAAGAACTGTTGACTCACCAGTATTTTGAGGTGGCATTCATAGCGAGTTGTAACTCTTCTACCACTTTGAAATGGAAGAAAGCCCTTACTGGGCTGAACTCAGTGTAAGGTTATGTCACACCTGAGCTCTCACCAAATAGAACATACAGAAAACACAAAATACACTGTCGAGAGTATTACAGGGCCAGGCTTAGGACAACTTCATCTTTTCTATTGATGCAGAAGCACTTCATTTGCTGAAATACCTCATGTCCTGTGCTTTGGGGCTGTCGGCAGGCAAAGTGGTTAGTTTGAGGTTTTGGAAAGTCATTTAAAAATTGAGGTTTAAGTGAAGATGTTAAAAAGGGTCACATAAGTGACATTTTTTTACTTCTGTGTGCATCAGGAAATGATATCTAGCCATTTTTCCGATATTTAGAATTCAGGTGCTAAAGAGCACTAATTTTAGATTGATCTCTTATTCCATCAGTTTTGACAAGCGTGCAGTATTGAGAGCAAATAGGATGAATGGTGTGCATCTCTTTTTCCCAATTAAAGTTTAAATAAGGTCTGAGTATGACTGCCAGTAAAGAAGGAAAACAGGAAAAGGAATACATGAAACCCAACTTTTGTAGCTGTTTATTACTGTATTTTGCTTGTATTGCAGATAATGGATCTGTTGGAATTAGCATGTGTTATTTCTTTGGTAAAGTATTAATAGAAAAATAGAAGCGTGATATTTCAATCGGATTTGGCAAAACCATATTGCCATTTATTGGTAGCTCACTGGTTATATATGTACATGTTTTTCTTTTCAAAATTTGACAACTTTGCATTTATCAATGCATGTCTCATTTCAGAAAATAAAAATGTTTAGCCAGTATGCATTTATGTTTGTGATATCTGTGCTTTACCATTAACTGGAAAAAAAACCCCCAACTTAAATTCCCCTCCCCCTCTTTTTGTAGGTGGTTTCAAACACCATCACAAGTTTTCTATCATGCAGCAACTGAACATGGAGGAAAAGATGTCTACCCGGGGCAGTGCTTATGGGAGGGATGTGAACCTTTCCAGCGGCAGAGGTTTTCCTTCATTACCCATTTACAGGTGCAGATTTTCTTTCACGTAATACTTCAGAAAATAGTAGGAATTGGTAAATTTTCACACACCTTTCTCACTGTCTTTCTCTTTTCCCTGAACAGGATAAGCACTGTTCCAGAGATGCTTTGCTTGCAGGATTAAAGCAAGATGAACATGGACAAGCAGGAAATCAGAAGCCTTCCAATAAGTAAGAGACCTGAGCCTCACTAGCGGTAGTGACAAAGAGGATTAGAAATTATTGGAAGAATTTGTGTATTTATAACTTGATTTATCAGGTGAAACTCTGCATATATAGAGTCTATAACAGCAATCAAATTTGAGTTCCATTACAGTAAGTCAAAATGGGCAAAAGAGGGAGTAGATTCTGGTGGGGGAGATGTGGTTGCAGTTGTTATAAAGAGAACAGGTAATTCTTTAAGGTGTATGGTCAATACTCTGTGATGAACATTGTTCTCAACATATTCACCTGATTTTTCCCAACTGGACAGCATTTTATAACTTTTATTGTAACAGGAAAGTGCTCGTAATCCGAATGGGAAGTTATTTGTTGTGTACAGTTCAGCTGTTTCATACAGTTGAGATGGATTGTCTTGTAACTTGCTGTATTCCTTCCAGTTTTGTGGTCTAAATTTGGGGTGATTTGATCCAGGGACTTTTGTAATACACTTTCCTTTAAACAAGCAAACAAGATAAATACCAGCTCCTCTGAGGCTTCTAATTTTGTGCCGCTACCTGGAATCAAATTTGGCTCTTCTCTTTCCCAAAATGATTTCAACCATCTGGAATTAATATTGGAGAGCGCAGCCCTATTGCTGTGGAGTTGTGGGGATGGTTCTGTTAATATTGGAGTTACTCAGGGTTCAGTTACTTGTATAAATGTATTAAGACTAGGTCTTTATTAGTAACTAACTGGAATCTCTCTGTTGCAAGCTAAAGATGTAATTACATGGTCCCAGGCAGATTTTTGCAGTCTGTTCTGTGGCTAGTTAAATTGCTACCAAGCTGCTGGAGGCAGCAGAGAAAGTTTGGTATGGAAGCTGAGAAATTTTGTTCGGGAGTCCTTTTATTTTTTAATATAAACAAACTTCTTAACACAGACTTATGATTGCTTTATGGTGCCTTGTTTCATTACACTGAACAACATTCAGACCTCTGAAAACCACAAAATGAAGAATGATGGTAATATAGTCTTAAATACTTGGTAAGTGGGAAGCGTAGGGCTGATACCATCTACTAGCATGTTGTGATCTCAACTCTGCCTTTTCAAAAATGTTCCATCACACAGGTAACACATCCAGTAGCTCTGTGTCTTCACAGGCTTCTTTAAAATTGGCGCAGGTACTCATATTAGAAAAAAGGTTCATACATCCCCTGTTCTAAGGCAGAATTCCCTAATTAGGTCAGATTCAGAAAGCAGGAGTTTATATGCATAACCAGTTCTCGCTGAAGTATAGAGACTGCCATATCACAAGGTACTAAGGATGTGATTTCAGAATACAAGTTGAAATAAGAGCATTCCACTACTCAAAGTAGGATGTTTTGACTCTCCCTACCATCCCTTGTTCCTTCTCATGCGCTGCTTACAGTGAGAGAACTAGCTTTAGTTTTTGTCTGATTGCATGGTAAATCAGTTCTGTTTTTTAAAAAAACCTAATCAATCAAAAAAGTGGGTTTGCCAGATGAGTGGAATACACTTGCCTTACAGTCAGTTGAACACCAGTACAGGAGGTGGGCTAGAACAAAAGGAAGGGATGAGACCTTTCTCTGTCAGCACTCACGACAGTTAATACACTCAGCTGTTTTATGAAATCGTAGAGGTTCCCTGTCTGTTACTTTTAGTCTCTTCCCTCATGTCACCATTACTCCTCTTTTACCAAAGAAGCAATCAAGAAACAGGAATATTTTGATTATATGTAATGTGTAACCCACATAATCTTAGAGTGCTGCCACAGAGTTATTTCGCACAACTGAAAAGGGCATCTAGCTACCTGAGGGATGCAAGACTTGATAATTTGCTTTCCAGAATCAGTGACTTGTCAGATGAAACTCTAAGCTTGCTCCAGCAGGTCACCTCAAGTTGGCTTTACATGGTCATGTCTCAAAGCTGACTTACAAGGTTTTGGCTTAATTGACTTTTTGTTGAGTCCTAGAAACTTGTCAGATGTATCGGCACAGCACTGATAGTCCATATGACTAAACTCTTGTATGGAGCTGAAACAACTTAGAACTGGTGCTAAGATGAAGTATGTATAAGCCATCAACTTTTAGGCATTAATTAGGCCAACTTTCTTCACTTAATCCCTCACCGTTTAGCAAAACTACACTTACCTCAGAGAGTGCAGATAGAGTGAGTGTTATTGGTGCCGGAAAAAAACCCTGTGGAACAGTGTAAAAAACAAGGGCCCATTCCCCTAATCATCATTTCTGTCTATCATAACGCCATACATACTTGAAAAAATCTGTAATGGCTTTTGCTAGAACCAGGTAGGCAAAGTTAAGCTGCATTACAGAGTTGGTTGTATACCTTAATTCTGTATTTCTTTGCTTTTAAAGTTGTATTATATTAACTCTTCCTCTTCTGGTTTTCAGAGGTAGCTGAATATTACATTCTGGAAGGTCAGGTAGCACTAGCAATTAACTGTATGTTGACTGTAGCTTTGTGCATTTGAATCTTTTTGGATTCACGTTAATTTTTTTCCTTGTTGCCACTGAAGCAAAGGTGGTAGCGTGAGCTACCAAAATATTCTTCATGCACCATGGGAGTGGGGCAGGAGATAACTTTAAATCACAAGATGAATGGTATGGTTTGAAGTTAAGTTGATAATATAATTAAAGAAATTCAAGAAATCTAGATGTTTCTTGAGAGAGATACTTGCCCACAGACACAAGTCAGTCCACTTGATGACTCAGTAACTTTTTATCAACTTCTTTTTTTCCAAAATCAAAGAGAGAAGACAATCTTTTAAGATCCTCCTAATTAATTGCAATTGTCCCTTTTTCAATATTTCTAGAATCGAGGCAATAGTACTTCAACTTTCTAAAATGTAGTATGATAGCTGTTGAAGAGAGACATTCAGAACAGCCTCTATTGATGAATCCTTATTCTTCTCAATATAAGGAAAACAAAAATGTTCCAGAAATTAAAAATGAAGATGATAATTCCTTTATTGTGGTACTCAGTCTCCTACAGACATATGTCATTGCCCAACAGTTTCTTAATTCAGCCCCTGCCCTTTCTGCCTTTACTTCATGAAGGTTTTCAAACTCTTATTTCCATTCAGGGGAGGATGACAGCGTGATTATGAGCTGGTTTTAGGGAGGAGTCTGTCTGTTACTGCTTCTTAATTTTCTGTTTTGTGGTTTAAAACCACTCATATGAAGCCTTTTCTAATTTTTAACTAGGTTTCCTTGTTAGAATTTCAGATCATGAAGAAAGTCTCTCTGAATAGAGAATTCAAGTTTTATTCTTAGAATATTCACTTACAGTGAAAGATGCCTAAATAATACTCTTACAGGCTAACTTTCATTTTAAAAAATGGAACATTTACATTTGACTTATGCTACCTTTGCAAGTAAGCACTACTGTATATTTCTAGTATATTGAGATGTTCTAATCAGGTTCTACTAGGGTATTAAAAGGCTTCATAATAATATTGTTCAATATATTGAAGCATGGTGATATTTTGCACCATTGATACTGCAAAACTTTCCTTTGAGATGACATTGAGTCTTGTTAAGTGAAGTTGCATATTTATACATTCTAAACTCTAATTGTATGAGTAATTTCAAAGTTTTGCATGAAACAGAGCTTTGACTTCAGTGTTAATACTGAAAATGGAGAATTTGCTTCTGCTATGTTTGTTATTTGTACCAGCTTTAAAATACCCTGCTTAATTTATTAATCTCAGTCTGAAAGCTGCAGTAACAGGTAATTGTTTTTACAAATGTTTGATCTGATTTAACAATTAGATGTTTTATGTCTTAGATCGTAACTTAAATCATGTTACTTTATATTACTCCTCACTAACCACAGTTAATATGTATTTTATATTGTCTTAGTGTCTAATGGTCCTGATGAGCTGTGTAAAGTTTGAATAGCTATATTTTAAGGACATTCTCTGGCCAAATCTCAGATGACATTTACATAGCTGCTATCACAGTTCCTGTTAAATCCTGTCTGATAAAACATTCCTTTAAATAGGTACACTTCAGGAAATGGCTATGTCATTAGTGCAATATATTACTTTACCATCACAAATGTCATGGGTGATGAGCAGTACTTCTTCAAGATAAGTGTTTTTTCGCATAAAATAAAGCCCATGACTCTTCTGAAGGCTTTGCAATAACGTTTATCTCTGTGGAAACAAAAGGCAAATCACATACCAGCACCAAGTATTAATGGATCTTTGTGTCTCTGTTCAGATAGGTTAAAAAACTATCAAAATAAATTTTCAGAGTTCTTAATCTTCTAGAAAGTGGTGCAAAGCTTATTTTTATTAATTCTTTCTTTACTAATGTAGGCAGCCAGCTGCAGGGGGTACTGCCTCTACTCCCAGAGCACAGAAGGCTATTGTGAATCATCCGAGTGCTGCCCTAATGGCATTAAGGAGGGGATCAAGAAACCTTGTCTTCAGAGATTTCACAGTTAGTATTGTTCGACTCAAGTATTAGATATTAATTGTTGCCTGCTACTATGGGGCTTTTACTTTTTTTTTCTCTTTATTTTTGTAGGATGAAAAAGAGGGACCAATAACTAAACACATCCGATTAACAGCTGCCTTAATATTAAAAAATATTGGTAAATATTCAGAATGTGGTCGCAGGTAAGCATCGTATGATTCTTCTAATACCAGTGGGCAATGTTGTTTCTGTTCTTTTCAGTACCAAACAATAGGTAGGTTTTACCTATCCTTTAAAAAAACCAGTAAGTATATTGACAGTACAA
>NW_008796048.1:790482-792982 GCF_000699145.1 Aptenodytes forsteri | reverse complement strand
TAAGTAGGTGACAGGCGAACAGATAACGTCATGTTTGTTATCGCAGCCTTCAGTGCTCCTGTCTTTAGTAGAAATACCTCCCCACCTCATCTCCCAATAAACGACTGTTTTAATGCTCCTGTAAAGTCACAACCCGACTACTAACCTGTGTGAGAACCAAACCTGGCCTTAATGAGTCTGCACTAAATCTGAAACTAATTAATGTTTCTCTGGAAAACACACAGTCATTTATAGCTCTGTTGCATTTGCTGTTATCTAATGGATTTGAGGACTGAGTAATAATTCTACGTGATCATTGATTTGAGAGGAAGAAGTATTTACTAGATCACAAAATGTGAACCTACGCATACAGAAAGGAATTGATTCTGATAGTTCTAGGAAATGCAGCATGGAGTAGTGGAATTAAAGAAAGAAAGGGAGAAGGGAGGTAGAGAGTAGTCTTTGGAAGGAAGCTGTAGAAATCCCATTGCTTGGGATTGCCCTCTTACGAGCAGATTGATTTGAGAGGAAGAAGTATTTACTAGATCACAAAATGTGAACCTACGCATACAGAAAGGAATTGATTCTGATAGTTCTAGGTAATGCAGCATGGAGTAGTGGAATTAAAGAAAGAAAGGGAGAAGGGAGGTAGAGAGTAGTCTTTGGAAGGAAGCTGTAGAAATCCCATTGCTTGGGATTGCCCTCTTACGAGCAGAGTTATCTGTGCGAGCAGTCTGACATTGTGAGGATTTCAGACGCGGGGAACTAGGTGGACCTTTCCCTCTCACACAGTTTCTATTACAGGCCTTTTACAGCATTCAGAACCGCTTATGTTTCAAACGTACCCCGGCTTCAAGGCAGCCCAAATGTAATCTTTAGCCATGCATTTTCTGAGTAACAAATGGAGGGCAAAGTATAGATCACATAGTTAGGTCTGTGATGTACAATGGTGATGTGTATCGCCGGTTTGTGTGCATATTCATTGGTTTGATTGCTCCTGGAGAACATCCCATTTCAGAATATAGTTGCCAAAAAGCAAAAAACGCAGGATTCATGCAGGCACCTTGGTAATGTAACCATCTATATCGCGGTGTGATTGCCAGGTCCGTCAGCTGTATTTTAGCGCTTGTTAGTGTAATAGTTACATGTGGGAGTTTGCAGGCTTGCCATCACTTAACTCTTCACAGCTCCGAGTTGTTTGTGACAAATCCAACTTTTGAAAGTTCATTGTGGGGGGAAAATAACTAGCACTGTGTGTTTCATATTACACACGATACACAGCATACTGCCATTATGGGTATTTTTGGAGCAGGTAAATGCATAATTTCTATAACGTGTATTTTCTTCATTATAAATTACTTCAGTGACACTACTGCTCATTACAACCGATGGAAAACATCCTGTGGTCTCCAGTGGGCGTCAGCTCAGGAGCACAGTCATAAAGAATTTGTTTTGGCCTGGCTCCACAGCATCTTCTTGAAGAAGAGTACAAACTTCTCAGGGGAGGAAAAAAACTGTAACAAAACTACATTATACTGATTCCAGGTTAGGTATATTTTTAAAATGAGGAAATCTCTTGTATCTACAGTTAAAGTTCTTCTTCTTTTGAAGTGTTGCTCGGTATAGTAAGGATGCTAAAAGCACCTCTTGCCAAAGTAAATGTTATTCCTCAATCATCAGTCTGACTTTTCTAGAGGTTGTTATCAGCACAGTAACAGAACAGTTTGTTGGCGTGTGGTCTAATCTCCACTGAAAACTATTGCAACAGCCTTGCCTGGAAGGAGAAAAAGCATTGCAGTTGTTCATCTTTAAATAGTCTCTTTTCCTCATTAATTTACGCTTGGCTTTGCTTGATGATACAGTGCCCGGTGTTTCTTCTGTAGTGCGTGACGGCAGGGCTGGAGTGTGCAGCTATTGGTGTTAATTACTGCCTGCCTACCTACAGTTTGGGGCAAAGCACATCCTAGATTCCAATAATTTTATTACTACTAAAAAGATTCTGTTTTCAGTTTTTTCTGTTTACTTTCATTCTCCAGCTTCAAAGGGGGGTAGCTCAGAGGGAGAAGCACTGGAGCACGTAGCGAGGTTTGAGTTCAAAATATTGTGGAGTTTGGGATCCTGCTTAGCACGCTGAAGGTTAGTACTAAGACAAAGGTTTTAGATTTTAGAAAAGCAAACTTCAGCTCGCTCAGAGCTCAGTTGGGAGGGATTCTGTGGGAAGCTTCCATGGAGAATAAACAGGCTAGTGAGTGCTGGGAGTTTTTCAAGAGCGCTCTCCTGGAAGCACAAAAACACTTCATCCCCTTTAAAGGTAAAGGAAGTAGGTGGAGGAAGAGACCCCCTTGGCTTAACTGCGAGCTTCTGAGTCCGCTCAAAACCAAGAGAGAAGCGCACCAGAGATGGAAAAGCGAACGAATACCCGTTGAGAACTACTAGGGCATTGCCAGGGAGTGCAGAGATGCAGTTAGAATAGCAAAAGCTCAGCTCGAACTGAAATTGGCCAGAGATGTCAAAAACTACA
>NW_008796048.1:789419-790048 GCF_000699145.1 Aptenodytes forsteri | reverse complement strand
TTAAAGGAGGATCCAGGAAATTATAGGCCCATCAGTCTTACTTCAGTCCCTGGGAACGTTATGGAACAAATCCTCCTGGGGGCTATCATAAGCCAAATGAAACACATGATTGGGAAAAGCCAACATGGATTCACCAAGGGCAAATCGTGCTTGACAAAGCCTTCTATGACAAAGTAACCTGCCCGGTTGATGTGGGGTGAGTGGTGACCGTTGTCTACCTGGATTTCTCCAAGGCTTTCGATACGGTTTCCCACGGCCTCCTCCTAGAGAGACTGATGCCTTATAGTCTAGACAAGTGGTCCATGCGGTGGGTGGGGAACTGGCTGCACCCAGAGGGTGGTGGTAAATAGCTCCTTTTCAAACTGGCAACCTTTGACAAGTGGGGTCCCCCAGGGATTGATATGGGGCACAACACTGTTTAATATCTTCATAAGTGATCTGGATGATGGGATCAAGTGTACCCTGATGAAGGTTGCTGATGATACCAAACTGAGTGGGGAAACGGACCCTTCGGAAGGGAGAGCCACCCTGCAGGAAGACCTGCACAGGCTGGAAGAGTGGGCTAACAAGAACCTTATGAAGTTCAGCGAGGACAAGTGTAAGGTCTTGCACCTGGGAAAACATAATCC
>NW_008796048.1:732693-789046 GCF_000699145.1 Aptenodytes forsteri | reverse complement strand
GGAGACTCCCTTTTTACAAGGAGTCACATGGAAAAGACAAGGGGTAATGGGTACAGGTTACTCCTGGGGAGATTCCGACGGGACACAAGAGGAAAATTTTGCACAATGAGAACAATCAGCCATTGGAATAATCTCCCCAGGGAAGTGGTGGATTCCCCAACACCGGACACTTAAGGTTCAGCTGGACAGGGTGCTGGGCCATCTTGTCTAGACCGTGCTTTTGCCAAGAAAGGTTGGACCAGATGATCCTTGAGGTCCCTTCCAACCTGGTACTCTATGATTCTATGATTCAATTCACATCACTGCCAAAGATCTCCTTTGTGGCTTGCAGCAAGTCACGGCATGTGGAACTGTCTCATCTGCTGTAACACAGCGATCACAGTACTGCCCTGCCTTGTGGGAAAAGAAATGGGCAGTTTATTGTGATACGATGATGTGCAACAGCTAGGGATACCTGTAATCATCCTGTCGCGCTCTTTCTCCCTCCTCTGCCTTTTCTACCAGGTAGTTATTAGGCTGTCAGTCATTCCTTGCATGGGTGGCTGCAGAGATCTTTGTGGCCGATATCCTTTTGCTTGCTGGGTAACGTGATGTCTGCGCAGCCCGCAGCGTCTGGCACGGGCAGCGAGTTGAAGGTTGTGGAGCCAAAAGGTCCTTCTGCCTGGCAGAGGGTGCGCCTGCGCGCTCAGGGCTGCAGCTCTGTAGGGGGTGAACTGCGCGTAGCTGGATCCGTTGGGCGAGGGGGATTTCACACGGAGCAGTTTGAGTTTGTGAATCGTTTTCAGGCGGCGGATAATTCGGGGCTGATTGATTGTTATGAGTGAAGTTATCACCAGTTTGTGGCGAGATGGCAATATGTTCTTAAATTACTGCTACTTCAAAACTATCTTGGGTTGGTCTTAATAGCCTGCTGGTTTTCACATGGTTGTATCATAATTTGCTCTTTCTCACAACATCGTTGCCATTTGTGTCTTGGATTCTCCCCATCTGTGGTAAGATAACCAGAGAGTAATCTGAGCCGGTAACTTTAAAAAGGCAGGATAAGCTGATGGCTTTTTACCTTAAGTGAAAAGAAATGCAATATTAGAATAGCAAAAATCTCATAAAGACGTATTCATGGTAAGGTCTATCGTCCGCTCCTATGTTGGGTGGCTTTTGGACAACTGTTTTAAGGTAGGCTTTGAATACCTTTTAGGTGGATTTGTTGCAAACTCCATTTTGAGAGGGTTTGCTGGTTTTGTTGTTTGGGGTTTTTAAATCCACTTGTCCGCAGGTAACTTGCTGTCTTGGCTAAGAGCGTATTTTTCTGATACCCAAATGGCTGCTTGTTCCTTATCTTTAGGCAGGGCGCTCTGTGTTTCTATTGTTTAGGATGGCGTTACACGGTGAATCATAAGTATGAAACACGTCCTGCGGGATGGGGGGTCGTACCCTCATCCCAGTTCTGCTGCTGGCCTCGGTGGGCTCCTCCTGGCTAACCCCGGGAAGGTTAGCTGGAGCTCAGTCGCCTCGCCAGTCTCTGG
The DNA here is from genome assembly GCF_000699145.1 of Aptenodytes forsteri. Taxonomy (NCBI): domain Eukaryota; kingdom Metazoa; phylum Chordata; class Aves; order Sphenisciformes; family Spheniscidae; genus Aptenodytes; species Aptenodytes forsteri. The sequence continues at coordinate 787,523 of NW_008796048.1, read as the reverse complement.
TGAAGGGAGCGGTGAGGGAGGAAGAAGGGCCAGTACTCCCTGCTTTTTCCTTTGGAATAAGATCTTAGAAACAGGGAGCCTGCGCCATTATGAAAGTTAATATGATTACGTCATTCCATTAGATGTCATCGGGGTGATGAAGAAACGGGGTGGGTGCTGTTCTGGGTGCGTCTCCCTGTGCTACTCAGATGGGATGTAACCTTCACAACCTGAGAGCTCTGTCGCTGCTCTGGGTGCCGCAGTGTGCTGGTGGGGCTGTCCCACCTCTGTCACCTGGGCTCGGTAGGGTTTAGAAGGGTCACAACTTCAAATCTCTCTTCTGTCATAAGCCTCTGTGAAGTCTTGGCCAGCTGACCTACGGCTAACCCCGTAGTACAACGCACAGTGCATCAAAAATTTAATCCACTTGCCCACAACCCATGTAACACAAGGTGCCTATGCTGCGTGGTTGTGTGTGTTTTGTATTATTTCCCCCAATACCAAGTATCGCCGTATGTTTATTAGAACTCTTTTAAATTTAAATAGTCATTGAATTCCTCTCTAGGAGCTGCCCTGGGACACCAGGCTGGAGCTTAGGGCTTGACACAAGGCCATGGAAGTCCATCTCCTTGTGCCCTCTTTGGCTTGATGTGGCTGCAGAGCTGCACTGTGTCAGTGGGAGGGAGGTGGGGGTTGAATCCCCCCAGTGAGGAGGGTCTCCCACACCCCAAGTTGGTTATTTAATCCCTCATGTTTCAGGGATGCTGAGGTTACGTAGGAAAGCCATGTGCTTTGCACAGGGAGCCGCAGCTCTGTAGTGTATTGGCATTAGTCAGACAATCAAACCAGAGGTGGATCTTGTACCTCCAAGCTACGTCATCATATTTTCAGGGGGAATAGCTTAAGAATTTATCAGTCCGATACAGTCATTTAATTACCATGGTAAAATAGTAGCGGTAAATAATGATGACTGAGCAACCTGAGTGTGTGACAGCCTTTTCTCCTAGGTGCTCTCTAATGATGGGTTTCCTTTCGGGTGCGTGTGTGCCTTGGGGCTTCATGCCTGCAGGCAATGCTGGGGGTCCCTGGTCCTCCCACTGCCCACGGCAGAAGCTCTGCTCTCCTCTTGGCTTTGGGCAGAGCGAGCCAGTGGCCGTGTTTTGGCCATTAGCGCTCCTAACAAACATCTGCACTGCAAATCTCTGCACTCGTGGAGAGAAAAAAGGCAGCAATGTTTGTGTCTTGTGTTAGAGGAGACTCTACCCGCCATGTGTAAGCTACCTTCCCGGTCCCCGAGAGCCCTGAATTTCTGTAAAAGGCTCTAGAATTTATAAGTAAACTCTGACTTCCAAGGGTTGTTATTTTCTTTAATTCCACCTGCTATTGCATCTAGGAATCCCTGGCTATTTTTGATTGATGCTCGTCATAAAAAATTCAGTGGTTGTAGGTTTAATTTCTGCAACACTTTAGGACTAATTATATGGCAGCCTGCTGCCAAAATTCCTTGGGTTTGGCTCCTGCAGTAATTTTTCTCTGTGTTGGATTCCACTCTGGGTTTGATTGTTTACTGCGGGTAATGAGCATCTACTGCATTGCTGTAATCCCCTGTATTTATTGCACAAACAAGTCTATGAAAATGAAGAGCAGGTTGAAAGCTTACTGTTGGTGTGTGTCTCTGGGAGTTGTGACTGAGTAATACTGGAAAAGTAAGAGTCAAGTTGAAGTCAAGTTCCATAACCCAGCCTGTGCCTTCTCACAGATTCATCTCCTTTTATGCAAGTAGTTAATCGTGCTTTTATTTTTTTTTTTAATCTCTACGTTAGTGGTTTTTAGAAAACCTTCATACATGCTCCATTCATTATTTTGAAAGCTGCTGCATCTAGTAAGTACTCTTTAATAGCCAATTTCAGTAATCTACTTTATTGTCCTTACTCATTTCTACTTTTTTATAAACTATTGATTAATGATGTGACTATTGCAATACTTAATAATAATGAAGATCTTCACCAGAGTAGTTTCATCGCTGTGATTCAAAAGGTTAAGTTCACCTTTCAAATCAACATATTTGTTTTACATGCTGCTGTGTTACGATGCTGTGGCTTCTGGGGAAAAAACAAACCCTTTTGTTGGCAGCAGACTCCAGCACAGTGATCTCCATAGCAAAACTGAGTAAAGATTTCAAGGCACTACTTGCAGAGGTGGGATCCAGAAAGGCTTTAGCTGCATAAACCAGACTGCGATGGCACTCGCTCAGCAAAAATTACGTGTCCTGACTAAAGAGCTACTTCTGCCCCTGCCATTTGCCCCCACGTGTCTCTCCTCTTCATGTTCTGGGCCTGCTCACACTCAGAAATAGTTCTGTCCTGGTGGTGCCGACACTGCTCAGATCTAAAATGAGATATCCCTCCTCCCACCAGTTTACTCGATGCAGTAATCGCCCTTTGAGGAGACCAGGCAGACTGTGCTCCTGACACGCAAGTCATTTGACTTTAAATGCATGAAACTCCTCACCTGCTTAAGCTTGAGTGCATGTATTTGCAAGACGCAAATCAAGATCTTCGCATGTGCAAAAATCAACTTCTGTGATGCCTGTGTGTGGCTTGCAGCAAAGTGCAGGTGAAGGCCAAGGAGGGGGCAGTGGACATAGCTTAAGTCAACCCAATGTACTGAAAAGCCCTTTGCAACAATAGATGAAGTGATTTTTGCTGCTAGGATGCTTGAAAAGGTCCACGGCCCCAAGCAGGCTCATGGAAGTAAGACTAGCTTACAACTTAGGCAATAAATTTTTAACTAATTAACTGCAGTCAGTTGGTTTAAATAACTTTCTTCTTCAAGACTATCTTTTCTTGGAAATAATGTCCTCCAGCATGTCTTCCCTCAGCCTCCGACGCAGCGCTCTTAACTGTATCTCCATCTCCTTGAGGTAACTTGATACTCATGAGTGACAAAACCCTTCCTGGAGTAACACACCAGGATTTGGTCTCACTAGCCCAGCTTCACTACATGACTACGGCTGCAGGACGTGCCTCCGAGTGCCCTTCTTCCTTCTGAAGACTTGGCCTCAAGGAACTGACACCTCTAAGCCTCCCTCTCCCCAGGGAACACCCTCACCAAGCCACTTGAGTCTCGACCTTGATTTCCACCCTTACTCCTCAAAGTGGTGTGCTCTTTCCTAAGACCACATGCCCATCTATTAGGGCACCTTTAGTAAACACAGAACCAAGACACAACGTGAGCAGCATCAAGGTAAGACTATCCTTTCCCACGCGGGATGTTATCACCCAGCCAAACCAACACAACTCTAACAAAGCTTCTCTGAATTTCAGAGAGCAGGCAGCCAGCCAGCTCGAAGGACAGCAGGCTCTCGCACAGCTGGTGTCTGCATTACCTATGGAGGTACCTCATGAAAAGTACAGAGGGGTTAATCCTGGAAAGTAAAGCGGTGCCTGGAACATAGCTCCCAAGGAAGGCAGGCGGTCACGTGCTAAATTCCCAATGGGCTATTTCAATGAAGCCCACTGTTTTGATCGGCACTTCTAGTGTGCAGGACACGGCCTAGTTGGTTTGAGCCCTGCCCTTCTTTGGTCCACACAGCAGACTAACACACCCCCAACCCCACAGCGTTTTGCAAGACCCAGTACCTGGAGTCCCCACCGCAGCACCCGCAGTAAACGGACGCTTTGCCACATAGCGTTTGTTTTTCTTCAGCTTGCAGCATCTGCAGACGGGCAAGGCAGGGCGAGGACGGACTGACTGAAAACAAACCAGATGTAAAGGAGGGGGAGCCCAGACAACACAACAAGGTTAAACGTGCTTACGTACAGAAGTAATAGTACTTACATTGCATTCTGAATTAAAACCACTTGAGCCAGAATCATTTAAGACCAAACACGGACTACTTGCAGCTTAGTGAAAAGAATTTATTAGAAACTGTTAAGCACTACACAAAACTAGTTTTTAGAGTATTTTTTCAGTAGACAGCACTCCAGCCTTACGCTACAAACACCATATTGTGGACTTTGGACAGCCACTGTGCTCCGAAGATACATCTTTAGGATGAGACATTCAAGCAGCATGCACAGTGAGACAGCGGAAGGAGTGCAAGGAAAACCCTTTTGATTTGCGTAAGTTCACAGAAGGTGTACAGTTTAGCAATTGTTTTCCTCAAGGCAATTTGGATCGAATGAATTACCGACACCCTAGAGGCATCAACGGGGCTCAGCGTCCCCACCACTTTGCCTTCAGTGCTAGTGCATCTTGGGACTTTCAGTACAAGGAATTTCAATAAATAGAAATACAGCTTTCATACTATTTTAACAAAAACGTGACTACAAGGTTAAAGTACGTGCCTTCTCGGGCAGTTGCACCAACAGAGACCTCACTGCTTTCAGGAAAAATAGGAGGAGAGTCTACGTATTAAGGCAATGCGTTTTTTTTAATTCAACACAGAAATTGTAACGAAATGCATATTTGCTGATAAGTTCTGAAGTATTTAATCGTAAAAAAGAAAGTTACTGATCACATGCTACTCTATCCGATACTCTTCATTACGTTTTGAAATACAGTGGAGCATCGCTATAGTCACTGCCCAAACAACGTGGCAGCAAGTGACAGCTTATCTTCCAGCCAGGAGCTGCAAAACAAGAAATTAATGTCCCCTCCCCTCTCCCAGTTTAAATCCTCCATCGTTCCTTCCCACCCAATTTCCAGCTCTCCTCTAAAAGGGAAAAAAACACCCCGCAAAACATTTATCTGGCTCCTGAAAGGAGCTTTATAGCAAGGCTCAACTGTATAGAGTAAAAAGATATAAAATGTCATTAAAATCCAAAAATTCAGAAGGAAAATGTAATAAAAATAAGTACGCATGGCGTGATAAACCAGGATAGACATAGCAATTTGCTACAACATTTTACAAAAAGTGCTAACCAATTTTAGCTTAAAATAGTTCAAGAGATCATACAAATTGCTACCACAGTGTAAAACTGAGTATTTTGAAAAATCTAAAACCTGGCTTGACTGTAGAAAATGTATTATATCTGTTTCTAATTTACATAGTATTTTTATTTAGGCACACAAAAATAAATATAGACAGTCAAATGCTTCATTAAGTCTGCAGAAAGTTATAGTTAAAACCAAGTGATCAACTGTTGTGACAAATAGCACATTTTTTTACACATATATATCTCTCAACTGTTGTGACAAATAGCACATTTTTTACACATATATATCTCTCTCTATAATCACGTGTGTGTACAGGGGTGTATATCCCTTATTTCATCCTCAGGCTTCTGCAAAAGTTACTTACAGGGTAAGACTGTTTTCTGCCAAGAAAAGTTAATTTGGGAACTACTGGCTAGGAAGAGATAATTTCTCAGAAAACTCAATTGATACTTTCTGTCAAAATGTTTTATTCATGCTTTTGGGCCAGGAGACCTCGGGCTGGAGCAGAAGCCAGGCTGAGCCAACACCAAAGGTTGTTACCGCACAGCAGGACTGGAGGGGGAGCGCTGAAATTTTAAGAGCACTGTGAGAGTAAGGGAACAAGTATTTCTATCTCAGAGTAAATCTCAGAGTAAGGCTCCTTCTCCACTCAAATCCGGACGGATCCCAAGCTGTTCCTTCCATAAGGAGCACGCAGTGACAGTGTTTCAGCAACTCTCCCTGCCGCTACCTCAGTAAAACCGGTTTTACCTTAGGTGTAAGCACTCCCCTAGCACATTCAACAACCCCACACCTGCTTTTAAAATGCTTGTGGTACCTCTACTAAGCTCTCTACATGAAAGTGCCCGGGGAAGTAGAAAAGCTGTTGCATGTGACTTCAGATTGCGCAGATGCAATGATACCAGGCTGGTGATCCACGCTACAGTCCCTAGTTAACAACGAAAAAGTATTACACAGCTAAGATTGGCACAACTGGCGGCCTCCGATCGAGCAGGAGCCTACTAACAAATTCCAGCTTTCTTGATTTTACTTGAAGAAGAAACTGGTTTACGTTTCTGAACATCCAGCTCTAGCACACTAATTCCCTACTAGCTGAGGGCAGGGTTAGACATGAACTGAGGTTGCCAGTGTGTGGTGATTGAGGGCTTTCAGCACATAAAAATTATTCAAGTTCATCCCACTATCTTGAAACAAATTGAAAAACATCACAAACAAAACCAAGCAGCATAATTTTTATTTGGTGTTACAACAGATGTGCAGCGCCCGTGGTTTTGGGCACTGCGGTTTACTGTTTATGATTTTTCTTTTTAAAATCTAAACAGTTCTTCTGTTCAGACAACTCCATGTGCTTTTTTTTATATACACATTGTGACCCCTGCATTCAGCCTGTCCAGTTAATGCTAGAAATATTTGTCAAGGCAATACATTATTTTAATCTTTGCTATAATTAGGGAGAAATCAAAAGAAAAATTTTACTTTAATCTGACCGATTACATGTACTGTACATACCTGTTCCAAAACCAATGTACTCAGACAGAAGTTTCTATTTTAATGCACTCTTATTCAAGTCAAAATGCTGTACATCTAAGTATCCACACAATCGTACATTCCTAATGATTCTTCTTTACACCTTTATTTTTTTTAGACATCTGTTTTTAAAAAGGAATAAAGAAGTTGCCCTGTAGATCTATATTTCTTTAGAACAAAACATTATATACTACATTGAAAAATAATTTTATCAAAACCAGATTCAAATCACTGTCATGTACAATTTTCAGTTAACGGTTCATGTTGAAATTGCACTTTGCAGATAGAATAAAATTAAAAACTGAAAACATGTTCTATTTCCTTTCACAGGAGACTGCCTCTTCGGGATTTTTCTTCCGTGAATGTTTGTATTTGTCTACATACGCTTTCACTAGGTTTGCCACTTTTGCAGAATTAACTTCTCCGCTCTTGCTATGACAAACCTACAACAGTTTTAAAGAAAAAAATGTTTGAAACATTTCTGTTGATTTGCCACTGTTCCACATTATTTATTGATTTCCCCAACACCCCAGGTTTCTCCATCTCGGGCAGAACAACTTTGGAAACTCCTGATACTTCCCAATTGCTTCCCAAACACTTCTGAATTCCCATTCGACTCTTTCGCACAATAAACGAGTTCTGTTCTGAGGAGCTCAGAAAGCTCTCGTGGATGGAGAGAGACAAAGGTATTTTTGCTTTTCCTATTCCCTCTCCCAGCAACTACCAGTTGTTCCCACAAGATGAAGAAATCCACCCCAAACCCTACCTCAGTTGAAATGTGTGCACTTCAGATTACTAGATCAACTTACTTTATCTACAGCTTTCCGCACAATTTCTTTATATTCTTCCTTAGTGATGTCTTTATTTTGGTAGAAAGGTTTAATAGCTAGTTTGACCTCTTGTGCCGCTTTTTCTTGAATTAACAATTTCTGATGAAAAAACAAACTTGAGTGTTATTTTTCACTGCCTGCATATGTATCTTTTTACCAATCACAAATTAAAACTTTACAGGAAAAAAGTTACTACGGAAGACTAGAAAACCATGCTCCCCTCACTCACATTTCAGCTCTCATGAGAGCTGCCTGTGTTTTACGAAGAACAGAATGTTGTCACACAGCAATTGAAGTAATACTCATAATAGTGCTGCTTTAAAGGAGACTACATTAAAAAGAGTCCGCTTGCTAGTTTATGTCCTACAGCCGCCACAGAAGTATCGCATACACGATGGTATCAAGTATATTACACAGAAGGGGTATTGTCATAGTTTGCTGTTTTTTAGTATATCAAAATTTATAGATCTATATAATATGTAAAAATTTTTACATATGTTTTATATATAAATATAAAACCCGGTGTATATATAAATATACTCGGAACTTTGAACTTGCCTGGTCCTTCTTCGAGCTATCTGCACTGGCTTCCACTGTTACACTCGCTTTGTTTTCTCCTGAGTTTACAGCTGCATTAGAGCTCTTGATGTGACTTGACGACGTTGCATTACCCGAACTTGGTCCCTGAACTGTTCCCACGTTTCCCAGGACTGCTGTTGGAGCAGGCAAGGCTGGAGCACTCATGTTATTACTTACATGAGCAGCATTTGGAATACCCTGTTTTAAAAAGTTACCGGTAGTTAATACATTATCCTTCGGTATGACAACGTGCCTTTCTAGAAGTCTCAGCAGCTACAGAAAGAGCATCAATACTACATGCTTTGGTTCATTAGCTAATTTCCACACCATCCATTATTATGGAAGGTATATTATATCACATCTACTCAAAGGAAAAAAAAAAAAAAAAAAGCTTGAGAAGTAGGCATCTTCCATGTCACCACGGTGGTTGCTAGATTCTGGCTCTGATCCCAGTGATAAAGCAAAGTACCCTGCAGACAGGCACGGAGGCTGTTAGCACAAGGGGAAGGAAGCTTATGGCTGCAGAACCTCCCTATTTGTCACAGGAGTGTATAGGAAGCCCGGTTTTGTAAATGAGATTAACATTTTTTTTAAAAATCAGCACCTAAACGTACGTACAAGAAGTTACCTTAAACCACACTTGCATTCCTGCATCATAATGATGCTGCTTTGGAAACATTTATTTCCATATTTGTTATCAGCTTGAACTTGTGAATGAATTTCAAATGTAAACACACCTACAAGTCTCCTCAAGGCTAGAGGTGAAATGCTGGTTGAAGCACCACGATCTGTTCTTCAGGAAAAGCCATTTTCTGTACATTTCCAAACATCACCAAAAGACCACAGGCACTGTTGATACTTCGGAATTGAGAAATTAAGTACCTCTCAGACCTCAGAGAGAGGTCATTTTTAGCAAAAGCCGAGAATGCATCCTCCCAACATGTTTTTGGCATGCTACTCTAAATGTTACTTTTTTTGCAGGCAATCACCATTACTTTTTTCACATCTGCATTTATCCAGATGGAAAATAATGAAACAGGAATTTGAGCTCCCTGGAAAGGACACAGATATTGAGCTGTTATAATCAGCGCGCTAACACTCGCCAGTGCGAGTCATCTCCGCTCTCTCTTCATCTTCCTTTCAACAGGAAGGACAGGCGGAGTCCTGCAGTATTCAGCAATTTGTGTTGTGCTACCACCAAGAACTCATTCAGTGAAAGCTCAAAGAAAAAGCAGCAGCAGCTCCCAAGAGCATTCGGGTTCACGGACACCATTCCACAAAAGCAGGTAAGAGCAACAAATATAACAGGGGCTTTACTAACAAATAACTGTATTTTGGAGCAATACACAATCTTTACAGAAACATATTTATTGCTGCACCAGATACTGTATTTCACAGAGGTTTGTAGCCTACGTTCTTACTTCTTACATTTTGAGAGGTTAAACCTACTGAATTTCCAATTGTGAAATATTTTAATTACAGACAGCAGGCATTAATCAAATCAACAAGCAATCTACCAGCATTTTAATTCCAATAGCACCTTACTGGTTTACCTTGCAGAGTATTAAAGTATTTCATATGGCCTGTAACGCCACTCAGTATTTCCCGCAGTACTTAACTCCTTTTGTTCTAAGTTAATGAATATGAATGGATAACAGCAGTTGAAAGTGAAAGGAATGTAGGCCATTTATCAGTTCGCTGCAAATCTTTAGAGATGATGCATGAAAACAGAGGGTTAGAAATCACTGTTCTAGAACATCACTTTTTCAACCTGGAATGCAGGGGAATGCATTTTAGGTTAGTGCAGGCAGCCTGCAACAAAAGAAAAGCACAAACCTCAGTCAAACCCTGAAGAGCCCTTTATACATCACAGATGCAGCGTTACATCTCCTCGCGGGGCCATGCATTCTCCTAGAAGTTGTTCATATTCCTTTCCCTGATATAAAAGCTCTTAATATGAACAGGAGGAGTTCACATATGCAAAGGTTGTTTTAAGGTATCTTGAAAGGCACAAAAAGATGGTCTGACTTGCCCCAAGCACAACAGAGTCTTTTTGAAACTGGAGAAATTCAAGTGGGAGTTAGGTCTCAAACAGGGCATGCAAAAACAGGAGAATCAGGCAAGAAGGGAGAAGTAAAACATACCAAAGAAAGCTTGGAAATTGTTAACAAAAAGGCTCAAGAGACTAAACAGAATAGAAAATGCGTGTGTGTGTGTAAGCTGCTGAGATAGTGACAGCTGGAGAATGGGAGTGTGGAACAAACGGGCGCCATGCAGTACTTGGTAATTTTCCTCTGCTGATACACCCCATGGGATGAGAACTGCAACAAAGAGGTTTAGGTCACTTCCTACACGCTGCTGAAAGGGGATTCAAGCATTTCCTAAAGCTTAAAAATTAGGTTTTGAAGGGGAAAACTTAGTTTTGGAAACGGGGCACTTCTAAGAAAAAGGTAATGGAGAACACTGATGAAATTTTTCAGTGTTCCATTACCCACTGGTACACCTCGTTACCACAAAAACCCAGTTATGGTGTTGTGTATTATTACTTAAAAGCTATAGCCCCAAAACAACCCATATCCTTATGGATACTTCCACTTTAAATTTGGTGTGGGGTGGAAGACGACAGGCAAGAGAGAAAGAAACTGCAAGTATCAATTTATCAAGACTATGGTATTCAATATAAGAAAGCCTTAATTGGTATTACTTCAATACTGCTCTCGCCATGGCTTCTGATAAAGCATACCTGCAATTGTTTTCCATCTTGCTGTGAAGCAATGTAGTTGACTTGTTGAGATGGTGGGGGTGGAGGTGGAGGCGGAGGTAATCCCTGAGACAAATTTGTGGGAGCAGCTACCTGTATGAGAGGCACTCCGGTAGGGAGATGCATGGGCATTGGAGGGTGGATGTTGAAAGGATTTCGTTGCATATTCATCATGGGAGGATGGACACCCACTGGATACGGAAAGATATTCATAGGTTGGTGCTGTGCATTCACTTGTGGCATTGCATTCATTTGTTGCTGCATCATATTTATCGGTAACTGAGAACCATCACTTTGCTGGTTGCCTTGGTCTTTGAGGTTTGGATCTATCAAAAGAAAAAACAGACAGTACACGAAGTAGAAAAATCCGTACTTTATAAAGCAAAAGTGGAGCCACGTGTCTAAACTCTTCATGAAGTATGGTGTATCAAAAAGCTTTCTATAACCTGAGTATTTTAAAAATACTGCATTACATTATTACACAGCACTCATCACCAGACACATCATGGAGCCAAATGCTAGTTTCTGAGTTTAAAAAGTTCAGGCTACTATGGAAGCCTGCATTTTGAATTTCTATTTTCTCTACTTGTTCCCATAGCACAGCTAATAAATTATTTCATCACAATGAAACAGTAGTTCTCCCCCAAAAAGCAGGAAGACAACGTAACTTATCCAGCTTCTGCAATTGCAGAAGGTCAGTCATACATTATCACCTTTGTATGCAATGCTCTGCTCCCCTTTGCCTGATGCACACACACTCGTTGTAGCCACTTCTGGTAACTATAGAAATACCCTGCTGTTTTTTTCTCATTGAACAATAAATCATCCTCAACCAATTTCAAAGGTGTTCATATTCGGAAAGAGTTGTTCAAAAACCCTGCAATGGTACAACAGGTAAAGCCTAGAAGTAAAAATAACCTCCTGGGGAGGCATTTCTTTAAAAAATTACGACCTCACTCTATCTTCAACAGAAGTCAAAAAGTTAAAGTCTAGATACAAGCAGCGAACCTTCCAAAAGTCAAGAAATTAGTTCTGAGAAATGGTTGATGGGTTATAATTTAGATGTCCTTCCCTTACAATCCCTTCCTTGAGGAACCCTGTCACCTAATTTACAGGGATTGGGATTTAAACCCTTATGCTTCACCCCAAATCACCTTTTTTAAAGATCACGGGATAACAGAATCACTGAGGTTGGAAGGGACCTATCAAGACCATCTAGTCCAACCCCCCTGCTCAAGCAGGGTCAGCAAAAGGAGGTTGCTCAGGACCGTTTCGCCCAGGACCATGTCATGATGCCAACCTAGCCTGTTTTATCCAGTTCTGAGAGATCACTGTACTATTCTCAGCTGAATTCACGTTCCAAAAGCGAACGTAACAGTGTGATTGTTCCTGAACTACGTGAAATAAAGTCTGCAAATCACACAATACTTTCAATTAAAGGTCTGATAAATTTTGCCTGCAGCAGACTGAAGGTTGGCAAAGTTGCCTCAAAACTTAAGAAGCCACTGATGCCGCTGTCTCTGAAAAGAGGGAGAAAACTGCTGGCATATAGGATGAAAATGGATAAAAATGAAAGACAAAAACAAGGAGACAATGGGAAAGTGCGAGTGTGGTTGCCTTCAGAACTGGATTTTACGTTTTTAAGTACAATTCACATCTACCTTTTACTTCAGAGCATTAATAATCTGTGGATGACTTCTTAGCTATTCAGAATCAATCTCATCCACAGTTAACTCACTTTCTACCAAAAAGTTTATTTCCATCAGGGCAGTTACCTTTCAGATATAAAATACTAAAAAATATTAGACTTCTACTGAGGCTTTAGAGGAAATCTAATGCTGAAGTACAGTAAAAGTACCATTTTTGCATTTATAAATCTCCCTAGATTTTTTTAAGCATATGAAGAGGAAAATGCTTACTTAGAAGCAAGATAAATGTCAACTTAATAATCTGTCATCTCTAGAGTCTACTGTGTGGGTCTGCACAGGCAAATGCAAATCTCCTTGGAAAAAAAAAATACCCTTTTTAGAAGGTGTGCAGATGCTAAAAGTAACCATGAAGAGGATATGCTTTCTCTTCAACCAAATTGATTTACTTAAGTAGCACTCCTCAGATGCATACTCCTCAAATTATGTCTAACTTTAAGCAAAACCAAAAAGCCATCAAAACACAAGAAATCCCCAAACTCCACACCTACAAACCTCCATATTGCAAAAAGACTATAGATTCACCCTGAATTATTTTGAAGAACTAATTCAACTTGAGATAGGTCAACATGACCAGGATTTTACTCGGCCACTGCAGCTGTGACTAAGCTTTTATGTTTCAAAACGATGAATACCTTGTTCAGGTGTCTCCTCTTCTTGTCTCATTCCCCATCCAGACTGTGGGCTTGATGAATTGCGTCCTCTTCTTGAATAATAATTCTGCACATCAGCAGGTAAAGTCTTTCTTACAGCCCAGCTGGATGCAGAGGTCCACCCAGATCTGTCAGCAGGCGTATCGAAAGAATAATCTTGTTCATTCTTACGCTTGTATGGCTGATGTTCTGGGAACCTTGAAGTTTCATTCCCAGAACCATTTGAGTTCCCTGAGAGAGGTTTTCTATTTTGCCAGTGATTTTCACTCTGGTCTCCATACATGAAACCACCTCTTCCACGCCCACCTCGGCCACGCTGACCTCTCCCTCGATTCGGAATCCAACCTGAACCAAAGTTTTTATTCCAAGAGTGTCCCGAATTGTCATGCCTGCCGTCTTCCCAATGTGGTTTATCTCTCTCTCTGTTCCTGACTTCAGGAACGGAGTTTATCCTCTCCATTACCCAGTCTGGACAATCATTCCTCCGCTTGTCTGAAGAACATTGATCATCATTGGTTTTTTCTGTATTGTCCTTCTCTTTTTTAAGACTTTCACTCTGTTTCTCTTGATCACTTCTGTATCGATCATTTCCTCTGGGATTCCTCCAGCTGTCATTTGCCCATCTCTCTTTCCATCGAGGTGAATGACTGTCCCTCTCATTTCTAGAGAATGAAGAACTTTTATTTCTTGTCCTAGATCGTGATCTTGACCTAGATCGTGACCGTGACCTAGACCACCTCCTATTTCTTCTTTCTCTGTCACGATCTCTTCTTTGACTATCTCTATCACTGCTTCGAGATCTAGATTTTTGCCTCGGAGACGAATCCTTAGTTCTTGACCGAGAAGATGATCTCCTGCTTTCCCTGACAGTTTCCCTTTTGGGAGATCGAGATGGTGTTTTTTTCTCATCTTTGAGTGTGTCTCTCTTCGGAGAATGAGATAAAGATCTCCTTCCCTCCCTCACAATTTCCTTCTTGGGTGATCGTGAGCTCCTGTCTCTGGTCATCTCCCTTTTAGGGGATGGTGATTGAGATTTCCTGCCCTCTCTCCTAGAAGGAGACCAAGTTGTTGATGGAGAGTGAAACCTAGACCTTCTAGTTCGAGTCTTTTTATCTTTTTTGAGTTCTGACTGGCACTCTCTTTCTTGAGGAACAGTTTCATCTTTTTCATCAGAAAGTCCTGAAACTGATGTACAGTTTCCTGCATCACACTGTAAGGACTTCACTTCTCCTTGCTCTGTTCTTTCAACCGGTGGTAACTGCTCAATCTGAGGTTCATTCTGGTCACTGCAAAATGAGTCACAATCCATTGGTATCATTTCATTGTTATCTTCACCGAAATGTTTATGTTCAGCATTTACCTGGGGTGACTCTGAAGTTCTACCCTCTTCACTTTCTGGCATGGCATTCTCTTTTAAGGATTGTTCTGATGTACTGTCCATAGAAATATTGTGTATTAATGTATCTGGTTCTTCATCTTGAACAGTTTTTAAGTTTTGAGTATTTGTACTTGCACAGTCTAGTACTGTTTTTCCTTCAGCCTCAGAATCATCTATTTCTATGGCTTCTGGATGCTCAGGCAATTTACTTCTGGGGCTCTCTAATAGCTGATCTTTTCCCAAAGGTTCTGGATATTCCAACAGTTCATTTTCTGGACTAGCCACGCGTTGATCTATTTTTGTCAAAGCTTCTACATTCTCCATCAATTCATTTTGAGGACTACACAATGTCTGATCTACTTTTTCAGAAGTTGCATGGTCACATACTTCATCTCTGGGACTAGCTACTGTTTCCATTTGTTCAAGAGTATTTTCACAGATGTCCTGATTCTCACGTTCTGTATTTTTTTCAGTAACACCTTTTACTTCAAATTCCTGACTTTCACCTCCTAAAGTTAGTACTGGAGGTTCTTGGAGAGAAAAACTTACATCTGCATTGCCTGAAGTATCATCATCTTTGTCACATTCTCTTGTAGTTCCCTCAATTTCTGCATGTTCACTACAGCTTTCCAATCCATTAGCAGATTCTGTTTCTGCATTATTCTTCTGTGGAAGGCTTGCATTATTGCTTTCGTTACCTGACTGCTGGTCTTTATCTAATGTTAGAACTGCTTCAGACTCAGCAATGTCATCATCTTCCACTGAATCACTGGGCGATTTTTCAGAACGTGCAGAACTTCTCAGTTTCTTTTTAACCACAGGTGTTTGTTGTTTAACTATTCTTTTAGACTTTCGTTTTGGAGGAGCTTTCTCTGATTCTGAAGGAGATTTATTCAGAGATGGGTTATTGCCATCAGGGGCACCGCATGCGGAACTGCTTGACCGAGGTGAACTCTGAGATTGACCCAGAGTCTCATTTTTGCTGTTTCGTGCAGACCTTCTTCTAGGAGTAGTATTAACTGATTTCCTTCTAGCTCCTCTAGTGCCAGATGAACCAGAAGCTTGCTTTTTCTCTTCTCCTTCTTGAGTACATGCAACAGCATATCCTTTACCTAAAGATTCTAATAAAAGCAGAATACATTAAAGTTTGATAATAACCATTTATCCAAATACAGTTAAGAACATAAAATAACCTTCTCCAGTTTAACAGATATCCTCAAATAATACAATGGAAGATTTACTATGAAATGCTGCCACAGCTTAAGTAGATAAATTTAAATTATTTTTTTTTCAGTGCAGACTTTTTCTTTAAAGAACAGAATCAAGCTAACAAAGTGACGTCTAAACACACATTTTAGAAGCAGTGCCAGCTACATGGACAGTAATGGCATTTGCAGTGAAACTGCTATTGATATTGCCATTCAAAGACAGCCAGCATTTACGCTGTTAGAGAAGTAACGAATTAACCACACAACATTGTTAGCATATAGCAGTTCCTGTCATCATAAAATGCAGGCCTGTTGGCAGTGAAGCCTCAATACTACAGAAGTGAAGCTCAATACTACAGAAAGTGACATTTTTAAATGGCCGTCAGTGGATGATCACACGGGAAGCAGTTGATCGGAAGCAGCAATGACAGCATACCTCTCTACAAAATCGACTTTCAGACAGTGCAAACTCATTCACCAGTTACAAGACAGACCCTGCACACTCCATGGCAAACTGGACTTCAACTTGGCCCCAAGGCCCCCGGGGTGCCTGCAGCACCTAACAAACCGAATAAGGAGTGCAAGTTCTGGGGCAGCCTAGGGTGCATAAAAAAACCTAAAGCTGTAAGAAGAATGGCCGTAAGTAGCACACGGCAGCACAGGAGTTCTTGTTTTGATACTGTATTAATTTATTTCATGCAATCCACAATTTGACAAAAGTCTTTGTAGGGAAGCCAAGGGTTATATTCACTGCAAAGGGAACAGAATGTACTCTTGATACCTATGAAAGCTTATGAGGGACAGCTCAGGAATTAAAGGTTAATGATAATTAAGTAAATATACTTGAACGTAATACTCACTTCAAAGCTAAATTAATTTCTTGAGATGCCTATTAATTTGTTTCATACTTTGCACAGACTTCAGAAAGCATAAAGAATTTGGTGTTTAAATTAGTTCTTTTTACAGCTTCATTTTCGTACACAAATAGTATAAACTTGCTAAGAAAGATTAATTTCTATGGATTTTGCAATGTATTTATCACATCGCACAAAGTCTTGATTCTAACTCTCTGTATAACGTTATTTCCCATGCTTTTACTGCACTAAAATATTTAATGTATTCTTAAATTATATAAAAATAAGATAGGAATAAGACAAGTATGTAACAGCACAAAATCCTCTTTCTATCACTTACTACTTTGTTAGCAGAATCAAAAACATATCACTGTCTATTAAATGTAAGCTTATCATCTGATAACCTTAGAGCAGTAACTCCGCAAGCACCTCACTAGCCTTTAAAAGGCTAAAGCAGAGCACAGGACTATTAATCATCTCCTCTGACCTCCCTTATAAACACACAATAATTTGCCTGAACATGAAAAAAAATCTAGTTTTGGTTTTTGGATGTCCACCGATCAAATCATCACTTAAGATAATGAAAACCAACGGTATCGATTGCATAGAAGGTACCATACATTTAAAAGAAAACAACGTGCATGGTAGAGACCTTCCAAAGGAGTTTTAGGTGACTGGCACTATTTGAGGTATCTACTATAACAGTCTCACCAATAATTCTGTTAGAAAGTGACTTCACAGTGGTTAGCCAGCAGTTATTCAGCCACAGGTGGCTGTCTCAGACTAACCACGTCTTCAAACCTATTACAGTAGCCAGGAAAACAAGTTAGATATTAAAAATATGTAATGACATCTGTGATGATTTTCTTCAATGGGGAAGAAATCACCCTGCAATAATAAAAATTCAGAATACAAATGGAATGTGGGAATCCTGACAGAATTAAAAGGCAAGTTATTTTTGTGGCACTTTCAAAGTTTACTTGTGAAACACAAGCCTCTTTTTAACATTCCTTACTACTTGTAAAATTTTAACACACAAGCTTCACAAGCTTTGGACTTGGACAAAATACAAGGCATTTCAGCTCACTGAATCTTTATTTAAAAATATTTTAATCACGCAAGAGAACCGCATAATGCCAACCTAAATCATAATGGTATTTGTAGATTCACTAATGCATTTTCAGGTCAAATTACTAAAAAGACTATTTAATGGTAAGAGAATCTAAAAAAACCTGCAGCAGCTACAGGGAAGACTCAGGCAGTACAGTTACATGACCATCATTGATATTTGTATACCTCTTTGCACAGCTCTGGAAGCAACTGTCAACTACTACTCTGGTGCAAAACTGTACACTTAAGTTATGACCAAGAGATGGGGTGGGGTGTGCAAAAAAAAAAGCTTATGTGACTATCTTTCAGGCACAATTTAGTAAGAATCACAAGATCCAGTTTGGGTTTTTTTGTATGCGTCTATTTTCAGTATTTTCTTCATTTTTCTCCTGTTCTCCACCTTTGCAGAAAGTCGCAGTGCCCCCTGTTTCCTCCATCTTCTGCCTTTTCCTTCATCTCTCATACTTCCTATAAGAGAAGGCCTTGCTCCCGTCTGCTTTATATATATTTGCCATGCATCTCTAGCAGTATTCAGGTTAGGTTTCTCCTTGCTTTTGTCCTTACCTTCTTTTGTGCATGTCTGTCTTTTCCTCAGTTGCTATACAAAAACTGAATGGGGAAGGAACAATCAACTCAACAGAATGTGACCAAAATCCTCAAGGGAGATCTTCACATCCAACAACCCCTGGTTTCACTAGGAAATTCGAAGACTCTGTGTCTTACTTCCTGCATGCTTCTTATCAGTAGGAAGTTTTAAAGTCAAACTTGAAGATGACTTAAAACTTTAGTGTCAACATACTACAATGTTTTAAGATTCAATCTTGATGACTGTCTTCCACTTTGCCCACAGTATAAGTAATGTATTACATTAAACATCTGAACTTTAGTTCAGGTGTGGCAAGAACATATGGAAACATACAAAAATAACTTAATAATTTATTTGCTGTGCCTTGTTAGAGACAATAAATGAAATAATTCTGTTCTAAATATAAATTTTAAAACAAAAATATCTAAAAAAAATTTCCTTTTCTTTTGCTGTCAAGACTCAAATTCAAAATCCCCTGCCTCTCCCAAAATATAGCACAAAGGGTTTAGTTCCATGTTCTGCCTTAGGAGTTGACAATGTTATCAGTATTTGTAGATCAGCTGCTGATATCATCAACAGCAATTACTCACATGTTCTAAATAGTCTGATGTTGAAAAATAATTTGGAGCTTATTTAAATATTCTTCATCTTTCTGATGAGAGAAAAAAATGGTTTGTTGGGGTTTTTTTTTTAATGCTTCTGGTGCTTACTAACAAAGAAGCCTGGCTGTGTAAGTAGAAACGTGAAGGGCAGTCAAGAGATATGAGCTAGCATGTATACTCATTACTATTAGAAGCAGAAATGGTTAAGGATCAGTTAAATTGCACTGCCAAACATCAGAGGCCTGAGGAAGCAACCTATCCATTTTTCACTGGGGAATGCGGAGGTGAAATAAGTACCTTTAACAAGAATGAAGAATATGAATGAATAAAGCATCTTCTTCATGATCCTTCTACTACTTAACGCTTTCCAGCAATTCACTTACTTCTTCACAATTTTTGTAAGCCAAGAGACCCAAATTTCTCCTATCTCTTTGCCTACTAGTCAAGTGAAAGTAGTATAATTCCCAATTCAAAGAATGTATTATCTGTAGCCTTAAAAAACAGCACTCCTTTGTTTTCAGTTCTTTGAACTTGTGCAGCCTGTTGGAAGAAAAACTACATTCTTGCTGAGTATGGAGAGACAGGCTGTTAAAGCAGCTGGGGGAAGGTAATTCCTTCCATGTCTCTGTCTTCTGCTAAATTCCTGCCAGATCCCGGAGCTCGAGCACTTTTGCAAGCTTCTGCCCTGTAGAGCTTGTAGGCATACTGAAAGAGATCCATACACGGCACTGTTTCCTGACTACTCCTCTTCTCTGTCAGGAAACAGTTTGTTCCTCACACTGCACAATATACCACTGAAATATGTCAAGCCATTCATAATCTATCAAAATGAGATTTAACAGTGAACAATAGGAAAAGAAGTTGTAACATGAAAGAAAGTGCTGAATTTAGAAATGGAATTAAGTTATTATTTTAATCTTCAAATGAAGAACAGTTATGCCAGTTTTGGGGTGGCTGGTTCATCTTCTATATTCTAATTTCAGAAATAAACCAGCTGGTTTTGAAATAGCATGAAACTGCAACAAAACTTTTTTTTTTTCTATTAACTGTAACTATATACTCTGATTTCCGAGAATCATATTTTAACAATACTCCACATGAGCTATAAATAAAACTTACAAAAAAAAAGTTTACCAAAGTTTTCCAAAGGCCTGATATTTGTTGGAAGAATTGTCCCTGCTACTGTAGTAGAAGTGAGAAGAAAGGTCTCAGCTTCAGCTCCATAAGACATTAAAGGAATTCTGGAAAAGTAAAAGTTAATTTTGGGTTTTCTTAGCTGTTTGTAGCAAGTTTTCGAAACAATGTACAAAACCAAAACATTAGGCAACCATGACACTTCCAACCTCATCACAGTTGGAGAGAAAGGCAAAGCTGACAGAGAACAAAACTTTCCTTCTCTTACTTAATTTCAAGCTTATATTACTGCCTAATCTAGTGAAACAGTTTGAACAAGGTATGTTATGTTAAAGCAATATACATTTGGCTTTCTTCAAAGCCAAACACGGAACTCTAACGCCTACTCCAAATTAGTAGGCTATACTGCTTCAAATAAAATTCTGAACACTGATTTAGTACTTCAGCAGAAGAATAGCCTTTTCTGCAGAAAAATGAGAAATAGTCTACACAACAACTTAGTAAAGGCTTCTTTTTTTTAACAAACAAAATAAATATATACATATTCAGGCTCCCTCAGCAAACCTTGGGCAAAAACAGAGTTTAGCTACAGATTTGCAATTTTTAAGTTATCGCTGAGTTAGAATGAAATTTTCCACAAGGAAAAGTACACATATAAATTCATTATTTAAATCCTAGGTACAACTTTTAATTATAATTAAAAATCTGTTTACTTGCTCTTTTGTCTTTAGCCTTTGTTTTATGCTAAAGAGAGTAGAGAGATATGTAGTGAAATTAAGATCACAGACAGAACCAATTTCTTACTGTGTTATTTTAAAATCAGTTATTTTTATGCTTCTGCTTTACATTCATGAAAACATCCTTAGGGTATGTTTTAGCATGTCTCTTCTCTCTGACAAAAAAAAAATATTTTATGTTCTGTTTCATTTGATAGAGCCCCCCTTAACTCTTTCTAGATGCATTTGTTTATAAACAATTACAGAAAGAAGTGTTAGAACCAACCCATGAAAGAGGGGGACGAGGGGAGAGGGAGGGAAATAGAATCAGATGATTGAAGTTAAAGCAAATGTAGTCTGATTTCTAATGATAGAAATAATTTAAAAAGTACATTGAACACTAGCTTCCAAACAGAAGATGTATTTAAACTTGCATTTCTGTGAAAAAGTGACATATTAAGACACACAAGTCAGTGGAGTTACTATGCTTGTCATGAGTATCAAAAAAGCATTAAGATACACAGAAAAGAATCTATTGACGTAAAAATTGCATGCGGCAAATACACAAAAATTTAACAAGTTACATGCAAACACTATTTAGTTTTATGATCAAACGATATTCTATCTAAAGAGCAATTTGAATTAATCAAGTTCCAAATGTGAAGTATTAAGATCCTTTGCAGTATGAATACAAAACACATACCTTTCAACTCTAGCAAGCACAGATGAACAGGATAATTCCAGTTCTTGTCTCTTCTGTCTAATGACTGCATTGACTTCTGTGAATTCCGTACTGAAATACAAATTTCATACAAAAAGTTACAAAAAGCAACTTTGTACTATGACAATTTTCTATTTCAATAATTGCTTCTATCAATGACTTTTTTTAAATTTAACTGTATTAGAACTTTCAATGCTCATGATGAAACTATGCGTGATTATTGTTTAGAGGGAAAAAGCAGTCATAGTAAACATAATGGAAGTCCTAAATAAATGAGGCAGGCAGAATGGAAAACAGGGGATGAAATGTGTCTTCTGGGGAGTTGAAAGATGGACAAAGTTTGCATCCTTGACAAATTAATACTGTTGCATGCATGGCAAAAAGTTTTTTTCATTTACAGACTGCTGAAAACATACAGACAGTAATTTTTTTATTAGGCCATATTATCCAAATAATGTTCTTCTAGACTGTTCTTTTTCTTCCATCTTCTCAACAAAAAAAACATTTTTTACACCCATTCTTAAGTATTAGGCTCATTTGGCAAAATTGCTTCACTTATGTTTAAAGTACTCCTCTTGGGAGTCAAGGAACAACAACAACAAAGATTGTTTCTGATACAAAACAGGATATTTACTGTTAACTGTTTTGCTAATTGCTGTTGTAGTAACAGGACTAACCCTTTCCTATCCAAAGCTTCAATTCAGCAAGGAGTTTAAATATGAGCTAAAAATAACACTTATTAACTCCTATTAAATCAATGAGATTAAAAGCACACACTTAAGTATTTTAATGCTGAACACATGCCAGAAATTGGGGTGTGCCCTTAACAATACTAATTTTAGAATGTTTGTGTTTATCCTTTAACTGCTCTTCATCAATGAATATAAAACCAGCCAATCTTCAAAATATTTCAAGGCAGTACATACAGATAGAAGCAGAAGGAACTACAGCATCTACAATACAGTAACCCATCAGTTTATTTTCTGCACTAGTATATACTAACCAGTCATTTCTACAGCTAAAAAAGGATTCTTCATTGCTACCACCAGCCGGAAGCGTGCTGAAGAAATTAGTTCTGAAGCACTCATTCCAGGAGGTCTGTCTTCTGGGCTACAAAAAAAATATTATGAATTAAAGACATCCAAAATAAAATAATTAACATTTAATACATGAAAATGCACTGAAATTAAATCGTGTCAGCAAGACTTCAGCTCACAAAAAGCAGGCACAATAGTAGCTCCATAGTTATATGCTGAGATTTGCAGTTAGAGCAAACAAGTTTTCTCTATTCAGTCTCTAAATTTTCAACACCTGCTCTTTGCAGGTAAACTTTGTATTTTATATAGGCTTTCCACGGCAAAATCTTTAATGCTCCATACAGAAATCATGAATAAATGAGCCTGATTTTTACTATTTCACGATTCCCATTTCTGCTACCTAACAAACCACAGTAAGTACAGCGCTAGCAGCTTCAGACAGACCCCTTCACAGCAGTTCACTGAGTGTTTGGTTTCAAAGTAACAAGAAAACCTAACGTACGTAGCTGGGATTCTCCTTTGCCTTCAGGTAGGATTACAAAATCGAAGATTGACTTGTGCATCTGTTTACTGGGCCCTCACACGAAGGCACAATATTCAGAATCCACTTCATATTTCAACAAATACCACCGCCTATTTCAATTGCTAAGAATGCCAAGCCACCCACTGTACGCTAGCGTATTGCCTTTTGCGTTGTGTGCAGTAAACTGTTGCTATTGCTGTGTACTGGCTGGCTGCAGGGGAAAAAAAGCCCATTCTCCCAGACTACCAGACTGACACACTTACCCATACTGACCCATTTTTGCCATTTATGTCTTTTCACCTAAACGGTCAATGCCACATCGAATCTGACTAAAACATTCCTTCCTGTTCATTCCCCATGACTGGTATTTCAAAATGGGAACTTACAGGGTCTTCCCATCATTTTCTTTCAGAATATATTTACTCTGATGAAAAATAAACTTTGTAATGGGATATATGTAAATGTATGTCTCAAGTACACAGTCATTATCCACATGCTCCATCAAACTTTGGCACAGAGAGCTGGTTTTGATGGGAACATGCCCTATTTCATCAGCGTGTTTAAGTTTCTCCTAAAAAGCTGTTGTTCTTAAGTTTTATTTTAAAAGTACTATCATTTTGAACAGTAATGTTTCTCCCTCCATCTAAAAAAGCTATCCAGATGTTCCACAAATATCCTTATGAAGTGGTTGTTAGTAAATCAGTGCTTTCTTTTAAATTATTTTAAATTTTAAACGTTTATTGGATTATTGAGCCCTGTACCTCCTCCTGAAGGTTTTTAACGACTCTACTTTTGTTTATGCACCTTTTTTGCAACAGGAACCATTTGAGACATTAATGCTATTAAATAGTGCACAATAAATCAGTGAAACTAGATATGAAAGCACTCACCAACCTTGAAGTCAAATTAGAGGTTGATCTACCATTAAGCCCTATCCTTCCAGTTCAAAACCTCTTCAGTTCAATGAAAGGTGCCTTTAACTTTACATGGTAACAGAACCAGAATTTCTAAATACCTGACTTAGAAGGGAAAGGCTAAAGACATCTCTGAGAACTATGGCGTATAAGCACCAAATAAAAGTGACAGCTCAGGCCACCAGCTACTGAAAAGACACATGATGCAGTATGTGCCCATATACTACACGAAGCAAGGCAGCAGGCAAAACAGGGACTTAAAGACAGTTTTTCCTTCAAATTTTTAAACCTCAGGTAAGACAGAATTGATGGAGAACGATGACGTTTACACTTCAGAATGAAATGTATGGCCTAAAACTATTTCATGCAAACATAGTTGTACCTGCAAATGTGAGTAAGAAAGCACTGATCACAAACTTGTGTCCCAGAGACATGAAGTATTTTTGAACAGAGGGAAGGCAGAAATCAAACAACAGAGCCTTTATAGCGCCTTATAAATTCTGCATATTCTAAGCCTGTGTTATAGGCTAAAATTTATGAACTAAACAAGAAACCTGGAAACACAAACATTCTTGGGAGTAATCTCCCATTAAAAAACCAACTTGATGCAAAGTATAACGTCCATGGCTTATTCATGTAACAAATTACTTGGTTGATTACAACTATGTATTTTCATGAAAATAATGAAAGCCTTCATATCCTTCATATAATGGTATTTGGCTAACAGCTTGTAGCTGATACCACCTTCTTTCGGTGAAGAAAGATGAAAACAGGGTGGTTACAGTATCTTATAATGTAACATCGTAATCTAAATGAAAATATTTACCACCACAAAACTAAGTTTATTCTGAGAGAGAAGCTCATATAACCTAGTACTATATTCTAATTACTTCCTTCAAGACAAAAAGAGACAAAATAACCAAGTTTGGATCATACTAAAATTAACAATTAGAAGTTAACCTTAAAAATAAGCAGAAAGGTAGTTTAAAAAATGCTTTCATGAAAAAAATGTTCACAAGTGTTTCATTATCAGAACCAACCTTGTTTATCTTCACAGACAAAGCTTTCTTGTTTCGTTTGTCATACAAAATATTACCTGTGTGGAATAAGAAACAAAACTTTGATCTTAACTTTAGCATATTAGTTTTCAGTTGTCAAAATCATTAATGCAATGAGAGGTTAATGAAAAAAATGTACCTCAAGTGTATTTACAATGTTTACACACAAACTGAGTAAAATTAAAACGCATGCACCTTTACAATAGCTTTTTATATATCAAGCAGTTTTCACCTCTTCAGATATTTGCTTAGTTTCGTAAGTTATGAACACACTTACCGAACAATATCTATTAAACAAGCCTCTCAAAATGGCAGCCCCAAAATACAGCTAAGTGCTTCTTGTGTCTGAACTCTCACCAAAATCTTCCTGTGAATAAAAGCTAGTCATTAGCTGTGCACCAACTGTCTGATGTAGAAAATGACTTTAGGCTGAAATCAAATCCATTTCACTTGTGACTGAAATTGAAGAGGCAGTCCTTCCAGTTAAATAAGAACAGTAGTTTCACATACTGCAGTTTTGTTCTCTTAAGTTCCATGCTTCTATTCCTTGGTATTTGGTTTTCATAGGCAAATGTAAGTAATTAAAAAAAAATTAGAATTTCTTTTCTTGATAAGCCAATTTTAGAGTTCCTTAATAAAAAACAGCAATTCTAGCAAATGGAGGACAAATAACAACTTACTGTATTTTTTCTTCACAACTTTGCTTAATTTTGCTGCTAATGGCTCTCTGTCTGGACATACAGCACTTCTGCAAGATTAACAAAAGATATTACAAAAGTTATTCCTGGGCATATTTAAGCTAACAGTATATACACCCAACCAAAATCAGCTCCTATTTTAAGGAATTTTTATTTCGTGCACATAAACGAAGTTCTGACTACTATTAAAACCTGAACTTGCATCATGTATATCATCTTCCATATATTAAAAAGCCACAGTGCTTCACAAAGCTTACAGATGGAAAAAAAGAAAATCCATTTACACAACAAAAGTTAATATCCTGTATTAAATCTGAACGCTTAATTTTGCTTGATTTCATGGCAACATGTGAAAGATGTTATAACCCGCTTGCATAAATATTTTGAAAAATATCGGTCAACGGTGATTCAGAACAGTGAGGTGCAAAGATCAATCTTATTTTTTTAAGAGCCAAAAAAGGTAATTTACTTCCAGTTATCTTTTCTGTAGTAAAGTCTGCTTCAAATTCAATCTCAAGAACTCCGTATGTATCATACATGCCATTAAACACTGACTTTAGAATATCACTATTTAGTGAAATTCATCTGTGTAATCCTGAGCTTCCCCTTATACAATGCAGCAAATGTGACAAGATGAAGCTTCTCAAAACAGGAATGGTATTTCCACAGTTCCCTCTCAAACTCACTAGAATAAAATCAGTTCTTGACTACAACAAGGTTTTATAGCAAAAGAGGAACACCACCCATGTTTATGATAACATGCAAGAAAGGGGAATGTCTGTTTAGATAACCAAAGAAAAAGGTTTATACTGTTAAAATATGATCTAGCCATAAAAATCTTAATTCAAATTAGTAAGAAATTTGCCAGAATTGCTTGAAAAAAATGCAACTTTCACAGAGCTCAATGCAAGAAATACATTGCTCCTTACTTCTTGCTTGCTACTGTAAGTATTCAAGTGGGAATTACACCAGTGATAAAAGTAAAGCTAAAATGCCACTGATGGAAAATAGTTTCTTTTACAATAAACTTAATTTTTAAAAATTTCCAGGATGTACATTTTAAAACAGTTGAATTTATATTTTGAATATTCCAATTAGAATGCTTGAAATGAAGCCGACGACCAACCTCACAAAACTTCTCATCTTTGCATGGCTGTATCTTCCCTTATTGCAGGCACAGTTTTCCTCTTCTTCCTTCCTCCTTAGTTGCTTTTTAACCTGAACCTGTATTGAAAAATAAAGTCAAACCAGTCTAGAATCTCAGTACACATGGGCTTTAAATACATTTGAAGACTCTTAAGGTCTGCAGAGAAAATAAGCTCCAACAGAAGGACTCAAAACCATTTCAAATCATTATTTCTTTAATCTCAGAGGTTGCAGATTTGAAATTTTTCATTTGTTTTTCATTAAATGGAAAAAAACGCCACCTTGATATGTATCTTGGCTATGCCAGAGATGCATACTAATTCCACAAGACCAAAAATCCCTGAACATTCAGACTGCCATGGCAAGTATCTCAAAACTATGCACTATCTTCCATTGAGAATTTGGAGACAAGTTTTTTAAGCGAAGTTGGTTAATGTGACTACACAAGGTTCAGCTTGGGAAAATGGTGAACTACCACTCAATTTCAAATGCTTCCTCATAATTAAAAAGCACCCAATTTTCCTCTAGAGTAAAACAACTTACGGATTTCATATAACGTTTTTTCCCCACACCTTTGAAATTCTAAGAAAGCAATACAATTTTTATTACATACTATGAAGTTACTTCAATGGCTACATTGCAATTGTTTGCATTAGATATTCTGTATTTCTTCATTCTAGAATCTTGGCAACTCCTTAAGCTATTGGCATTCTAATTACGAATATCACAAAGGGAAAGCTGCCCATGTGCTGAGAGCGCCCTGCTAACATTGACCACCGTGTCAGCATTTCTCGGTACACATTCCATCTATCCCTACTGCTCCAGTGGCTCTTCTTCAGAGCAGGACCCTTGTTCTCTGCCCAGCTGTTTACACTGCAGTTCTATGAACAAAAAACCCCTTTCAAACTGTATTTTGGTACAGCCTTTACACTCTTCCAAATGAAAACTTCAGTTTATCTTGTTTCAGCTGCTTCCTTGATTCTTTAGAAATAAAGAAGATAAAATATGCTAGCATGGTTTTCTATGAGAAGGAAGTATCTGTGGCTGTCAGTCTGGTTCCTTTGCAGTTGACTACCTGGGCCTTTAGATCTAGCACAAGAAATGGGTAGTGGGAACCTGTTTTCTAAACGTAGCAAAATGCAAAACCAACAGCTTAGGAATTACCTATAACCATAATTTCACCACAGAATTTCAAAACTGTACACAGGATTATCAGCATCTTACTATATACACTTTCAAGATCACCTATCAGAATCAAGTTTTATTTTCCTTCTTGATAAACTACTCTCCACAGCAGTATTATTCAGAAGACCTGAAAGCTGAAAAAATGCAGAAATTTAGGTTGAACAAGGCTTAGCATTAATTGATTCCTCTTGCCTTCATGAGTTTTTGTCTGTGAATTGGAGGCTGTGAACATGCAAGATTCACCTCAGCTAAAAAAAAAAAGGCAAGATTGCATGCTAATTGATATATCACTCGTTTACAAAACCTAGTTAAAAACCACTTTGAGACCAATTACTATACTTCTGTTCTTGGATATACAGTATCTTTGAGGAACGCTCAAAGATACTATAAAGTAGCAACAGCAGCTTTGTGATTATTATTACTGTAAACACTTGCTTTGAAAAAATAATTAAGAATAATTCCTAGCTTCAAATATGTAATAGAAACAGTAAAGCAATAATTATTTTGTTAGGAAAGCTTATTTAACACAGACGTATGAATAAAAGGCTGCAGCATAACTTGGATGTTCCTACAACTGAAGTTATTTAAGAAAATAAGCCTGGAACTTACCTTTATCTGCTTTTCTAATGCATCAAGCCTGCATACTGCTTGAAATGGTCTGCGATCCATAGGACACGAAGCCTGTGTCTGAAAAATTATTTTCCTTATTACAAAATTTGTAATAAGTTAGGAGAAGTCTCAGTTTTCTATACTTTTATTCTCTATTATAGTAGCGTACAGAAATACACAAAATTACAACTTGTTCACATTAAGAATGTATTTGCACACATTATCCATACACTCAGTATTTTGTTTCATATAAATAGATTGCTCCTTCGGAGAAAATCTAAAGGAAACAAGAACGTAACTCAGAAGTTGTGTTCAAAAAAGAAAAAGCATTTTACATCAAGTTAACTACATTTTTAAATTTTTTAATCCCTGTTAGGCAACTCTGATTTTATACCAATAAACAAACGTCCTTTTCACTCCTTACTGTTCTAATGTTTTATTTCTTAATGTTCTTTTCAAAAGAAAGTGTGCTGGGTCATACCCCACCCAAAACATAAAACCGGGAAGACCAACATCAAACATGGTAACACCTTCCCTCATCTTGCATATCTGTTTGACATCTCTTTTTTTGCAGTCAGAAGAGAGAACAGATTCCGACAGTTAAGACAACTAAAGTTTTACATATCACTTTGCAAGAGAATGGAACTAAAGGAGGTTATTTTACCCTACAGTTTGATGGAAATACAGATTTAATTGGTTTTTCCCCAATCACGTAAATGCCCTCTTATTGAGGCTGCACTACATCAGATAACACACACACGGAGAAAGAATAAAAAAACGTTATTAAGCACGGAATAAGGAAGCTTCAACTGAAGTCCCACCCGACCAGATCATGTAGTGAAACAACTTTCAGAGAAATCCATTAATTTTTGCTGCTAGACAACTATTTACTAATTTTAGTTCCATATATGTGTTTGTGGGGGGTTTGGTGGGTTTTCTTTGTTTGTTTGTTTTGGGTTTTTGTCATAGCTCCTTCCCCTCCTTGCCCCTGTTCCATTGACCTTCACAGGCTCAGTTCAGAACTCTTCTAAAACAAAGAAAAAAACCCCCACACCCAGCCTCCAGCCCTAATTCATCCACTGAACAAGAACCAGTATATGAATTGTATGCCCTTAAGAGGCATGCGATTTCTGCCCTTAAGAGAACTATTAGGGCATTACACTTTTTATTCATGCAAGCAAGATGCAGTATTAGAATTGCATAAGCAGCTATGAGAAACTTGCATATGAACTCTGCCCTGAAATTCAGTGGTGAACTTCATTCTTGTCTTTTCATTGGGGCTTTTCGTTTTCCGGTTCGTTCTGTTCTTTTCTCAATTTCAAAGAGTGCTCAGCTGCTTTTCACCTACACAGCCCCCAAACCTCGAGCACTGAGGCAGCTTCTGATTTCAATTGAAGTAGACAGAACAAAGTTAGACTGATTAAAACAAACCACCAAACAAAACCAAAAAACCCCTGAGGTAGTTTCATGAACAAGTTGTTGAACAAGAATCTAAGTCAAAACCATTACCTCTCCTTTTGATGCCCCGGTATTTTATCCTAACTAAAAACTTCTCCCTGTTGGGGGATACCATTGTTCCCTGCAGTGTCATGGCCTTGGTTAAGAAAAGCAAGCCAGTTCCCTAAGGACTCAGATCATGAAGACAGTTTTTGTCCTGTAGTCAACGTAAAGCTAACCCACAGTAACATAGCAGTGTATTGTTCAATTGCGATATTTGATAGTATGCAATGCACTGTAACTGTTGAATCAGCTGCAATCTTCAAGGTAAATACTTTGATTCTTAGAGATACCAGACTGTCAAAGATAGGTAGGAGGAAGTCGATTTTCTTAGTCATTTTCAGTCTCATTTCAAGATTCACCTTAGCTGAAAATTAAATTTTTCCAAGAATACAATCTGTTTCTACATTAAATTTACACATGAATATTAAGTTATCTTCCCAAGTTTAAGTCACAGTAAGTTATGTTTATTCACTGCAATGAAGTATCATAGAATACGAAGTGTTACTAGTAGAAATCCAAATGACAAGCATTTTTGTTCCACTAAAAAAAAAAATGTTCACTGTTATATGTTCAGTTCTTCTGGACAAATGTTTAACAATTACATACAGTTATACACAGTAGTAGAAAGAGAGGAAAACATTCTGGGAGAATCAAAAGCCTCCATTAGGTTCAGATATGTTCAGAAACAGCAAATGCTCTTTCCACTCCTACTCAGTTGCTTTTCATAGCCCTAGCATTATCTGATAATTGGCAACAAATCTCAAGAGAAATTCTAGTAAAGACAGGACAGTCCCATGTGCACCCCCACGCCGCTCAGCGCAGTACAATTGTTGGGTAGCCCTGAGGAAAGCTAGAGGTTACTTCACCTATACAACACTTATCTAAACATGCATCAGCTCTCATCTGTCTGCTAACATATAAGAACAAGCCTTTTAAGTGGAAATGGAAGAAAAAAAAAATTTTCCCCTGTCCTTTTTCCCAACAGCAAGACTGAATTTGTGCTGCTATAGAAGGGAGTGAGGGTAAAAAAAAAAGTTGACTACATTTTTACAAGCAGCAACCATGAGGAGTAGTGGCCTTTTACTCATCTCTCTCATCTTTTTTGAAAAGATGGTTCAGTAACCAAAGGTGTTGAGTCTTCTTTCATTCAAGGCAAGTTAGCAATTCCTCTCTTCTGAGGTTTCTGTTCAGGTAGCATCATAAGTAATAGTGAATGTACACTGTCCTTTTGGGGGAAAAAACATTTAAAACAAGAAAAAAGCCATTGAGATGGAATGAGTCCAAGAAGCAGCAGCTATCACTTCTATTGTACACAAGGGAGGAGGGGTGTGGGATGTCTCACAACCTTAGAAGAACCACAGCTTCATAAAATATCTTCCTTTAATATAGCTGTTTAAAAACCAGAACATGTAGTATTTAATGTAATCATCAAAATCATTAGAACCTCACAGCTGGTATTTGTGAGTTGCTTTGCTTTTCTTCGAAAG
This sequence comes from Aptenodytes forsteri, assembly GCF_000699145.1. NCBI lineage: Eukaryota > Metazoa > Chordata > Aves > Sphenisciformes > Spheniscidae > Aptenodytes > Aptenodytes forsteri. The sequence goes on along the minus strand of NW_008796048.1, from coordinate 756,081 downwards.
ACGCAGAATAGTAACTCAGCACATTTCAAAATGTCTTCGATTGTTTTACTCTTCACACAGAACTACTCATAGTTTCCATGTTAAAACTGGTAACTGCAGTGATTCATTCTTTCACCTATCCTGTAATTTCCAGAATTCTCTTCATAAAATATGTAAGCATTCATGAAGTCTGCAACCCCTGAAAAGCTATCCATAAGCATATGTGTGTGTGTTCCTAAGTTTTCCAAACACTCATTTCATAGTATTTTATTTGGTTTTGATGACCCTCTAGAAAAATCTTGCTTTAGCTCCACAGGCATAACTTAGTGTTCAATATTCCTGTAACTGCTGCAGCACACAAAACTGCGATCTCTAAACTCAAGGAGTAAGTGTCCCTTACTTTAACTGCGTCACTTCAAACAGCATTTGAACAAAGCGAGGTAGACAAAAGACTGAAGCAGTTACTATATTCCAGCTAGGAATTTTCAGGAAGCTATACAAATAGGTGCAGGCTAACCCCAAAACATATTTGGCTGATAAAATAACTTTGGCAGATATCCCCATCTCATCAAGTTCCATGTTATGAGGTTTCATAACAAGTACTAACAAGACGTATGGAATTAAAATTGCTGCAGTAAATCCCTTCCCCTATAATTTTTTTTTTCTTCAAGTGGCCCATAACAAAGTCTGTTCTTCAACTGCTGTATTGAAAAGCTGATCCAAAAAGAAACATGATCCTGCACTCTTTACTGCTTCTTTATTAGAGAACCTGTTAAGCAACACAAATAACACCAGATTCTCATAACTAAATTCAGGCTTAAAGGTGAGGTTTAGATTGTAAAAGTAATGTCTGTATATTTTACTCCACCTAGTAATAACAGTACACTAAAAAGCCCACAATTCTGCCTCCAACTTCAGTGTAAAGGGAGACTGTAACAACACACGTAGTGAGAAACACCTCTCCACATTTTGATGAAAGAAAAGGAGGAAGACATCAGAAAATGTACTGTTTTCTAGAAGCATGTAAAAACTCAGGATGACTTTTTTTTTCAGTCTACTTAAAAGCAAGTACATTTAAAGTTTTTGTATGCTTTAGGAAAGCACTATTTCTGACATGAGGTTTTTTTTTTTTTAAATATCATTCATGAATAGTAAAGATACAGAGTGCATAAGAACAGAGATTCTAATCTCAACAGCTAATCGGACAACCTAGTTACAATTCTAAACAGCTGCCTTCTCTCTACCTATATCACTTGTTTGGCTCGTCCTTAACTTCCAATCCAAAATTGCCATAAAGTGTTGACAAGTTCTAATGGAATGGTGGCTGTCTTTAGGAAAGGATGAAACGATTCATTATTTGTAAGGATCTGTGAATTCTATGATAAGAAAGCTACTGTATGTGTCATTGTACTTCCTTTGACACTATATTATTGGAAGAATTTAAGTCAAACTCAAAAACACTCACATACACTTTTGCACTGCACTTTAACCATTTTAACATTCATAAGTTGCTGCATGAATGCAGTTGATAAATCACAGAAACACAAAATGGTTAAGGTTGGAAGGGACCTCTGGAGGTCATCTTGTCCAACCAGCCTGCTTAAGCAGGGAAATATACCAAGAACAACTGCATACCACAAAAACAAACATGTAGTTTGAAAAAAAGGTATCTTGAAGTCTAGATTTTCTGAAAGAATTTGATTAATACAGTTTTCCATGCAGCAGTTCTCAGATGCATTGTCTATGTATGCATTACCTTGGACACACTTAAACAAGAAGGTTTTTTTACTGTTGTTTTGGTTTTTAAGTTTAGTGTTTCTTTGAACGCACTGCATATTTGGTTTGTGAATGTAATCTTAATCCTGCCCACAGTGCTCTGTACTGCAGATCACTGTGGAACTTGTGGCCACATAAGCTGATTCCTTCCTATATCCTTTAGGACAAAATAAATCCAGATCAGAAAGAATACACATTACGAATTCCACTTACCATATAGGTAACTCTCTTTACCCTCAGAAGAATATACATGTGCAGTATACTCTACATAATCAATGATCCAAACCTTATACTAGCACAAAGGAAACAACTATTCTAAGAACAGAACACCTGCTAGAAGCATAATGTAGGACAGCTCTTTGTGCCAACTGCTTTGTTTTATTAAGTCAACCACCGATACTGCACAGGGCCTACCTGAATATGCCCCAATGCTTTGGAGGATTTACAGCTGAACGTACTCCACTTTCAAACCCTCCAGATGAGGAAAATTGAATGAGGGAAACCAGGTGCAGAAACTGAAAGATATAAGCTAGTAGGGGAGGGCCACTGAAATCAATGTCTCTTACACAATCATTGTGATAATGCAGACAACACACAATCTTTTCTTTAGCACTCTTCTCTCATGATGGTTCATAAGAGAAATTAATGGAAGAGCAAGGATAGAAATCTCCAGTATATTTATTAGCACTCTGAAAAACAGAAGGGAAGTTAAAAAGCTTACAGTAAAGCAGAGTAAATATTTATCTCCTCTAATTTAAGATTGTTTTCTTTGACAAGAATACAAAAAAGTAGAGTTTTCCTCTAATGCAGGCAGGCAAGATACTATTGCTGCTAAAGCAGTTGTCTTAGCTGAGGTGGTTTTGGCTACTTTGCATATCTGCTTGCCATAGATACCTAGTTGCCTCCCTCCACATTAGCTTTACTTAAATGCTTCCAGAACTGATTATTATAAGCTAGAACATAGGTGCTTACCAACTGAAATACAAAATACAAGCGTACCAGAAAAACAACATTAAAAATTTTAGTTTTGATCCAACTAGTTTTAATCTACTAGTGGTATTACAGACAAGAGAAACACATAATGTAATTACTTCCCTTGGTGTAACACAACAGTACCAATGGTGTTTGAAGACTCTAGATAGTGGTTTTTTGTGGTTTTTGTTGTTGGTCCCCTCCCCCTCCTTTTTTCCTACACAGAGAGCAATAGCCAAAGCTCCCTCTTTGTTATGTGGGCAGAATAACGTTATCATGTACATGTTCTTTATACTGAAAGCAACCCTTCACTTACGCTATCCTTCAGGACTCCCACTGAAGGGTGCGTCCAATAGCCTCAGCTCCAGATTTAGTGCCTTTTACTTCTAATGATCTTCCAACATAGCCCCACTGAAATACAAAGTCTCAAGCTTGAAAGGCTCCGTTGGTAAATTACACAATGTCGGTTTACAGAAGCAGTTCAGAGCTAGCACAGGATGAATGACATTTATGTTAATCTTTGCATGCCTACTGAAAACAGTCCCCAACAGTCTGCCTGCCCAGTGCTGCCCAGCAATTCTTGGGAGAGCACTGGTTAGCATGGCCAAAGGCACACAAAGTGACAATCTAATAGTATAGGAGAGTTTAATAGCGTAGGCAACTGAATTTAGTGCACAACGATGCTCTCAGGTGCTGCAATTAACTACAGTAAACATAGCCAAAGAGAGTAGACCAATTTAAGGGACATTTTAAAAAAAAGTTAATCTGAAGACTAGTTTCTTAGTGGGGATTCTGGTCTCTCCCTCATTTTTCTTTTAGGAGTTGGACACCCTTCCTCAAAGGGAAAGAAAATACAGCACTGACTCAACTGCAATGCTACATAATTCTGAAACTAAATGCTCAGATTTAGCCATCAGGATCTAATATACTAGATGTTCTGTGGCAAATTTCCTATCCCTTTTTAGCCCTTCATGGAATGAACCAGAAGATACTTAAAGCAGTATGTAAAAATTGCTTTTAAGTGTTATGTCTATCTATATTATCTCTCTCTCTCTCTTCTTAAAAAGCGAGATCTTCAAAGTGTTATGGCTGCTGCTTGCACACAGAAAACCTGCTGGTACAGGACACTTAACTGCAGTTGCAATGTTGAAAGTCTCCCATAGATAGAAGCGGGAGCAGAATGGTAAACAAACTCCTACCGTCTGCCTAAACTACCCTGGTTTTAATTAGAATCTACACAGTTATATATAAAAGCCATAAACTCTCAGAAGAACAAGGATTATGTACAATTTGAAAACAATAGTTTAAAGAAGTAGTTACTCCTGTTATATTTTAAAGTCCAGATGCAACACAAAGATAGAGGAAATATCCAACTTCAACACAGACTGCTGGCAAAGCCTTTCAGTGTATGGAGCATAACTGCAGATACAAAACAGAGCACTTCAAGTAATGTGAACATTATGGTGGTGGTTTGGTTTTTTTTAAGATTTTTCTCAATAATATTCTCAATTTTGTTATTCTCCAGTGCTTAAACAGGAAAACAGTGTTTTTAAAACCAATTTATTTATACCCAATAAAAATACTTAATCTTTAGACAGAATCTGGTAGCATATTTTTTTAAAGAGCAGATAATTTTATGTCTTCATTTTTCAGAGTGACTTAAATTTCACTACTTGTCAATTATTTAGTTTTTGTTAGTTATGATCGACCAAGAACTAGCAGAGAAAGCTAAACCTTATGCAACACTTCCCAAAAAAGAACAAAACCTTTTACTTACTAAATATTAATAGTGGACACACAAACCACATGGCATCAGCATGCTTCAAATGGCCACGTGCTTATAATATGTTTCTATCATTCCAAGCTATAAAACCTCATCTGCTTCTCACAGCTGAAGCCTCCGAACATCTGTCAGCCAGTTTTCAACACTTTTTTTCCACCCTTTACTTTTAATTAAAACTACTAGATTAGGCAATGGAGTTTCATGAACTCAACAGGTCCAACTGTCAAGTATCCTCAGAAAAGGAAGGCTGGCTGGTTTTACCCATCAGATGTCACTAATGGAAAGAAGCAGAAGCCTTACATAGCTTTATAAACAACCCCCTACCATTTTTATGGCATCACATCTACTTCACCTATAAACTCTTTTAAGAGCAGAAGTTGCTTTGTGCCAAAAAACCCAAATTGACATGACAAGAAAAATGTCGTATCATTCATTTGCCTCATTAAAACAAGAAAATTTCCCTTCCTCATTGGGCTTAAAAGCATCTGTTAGACAATGTGAACAAACTCAAATCGAGCAGCAAGCCGTCCATCTACTGTACTGCTTCCCTGTGCATGTCACTATTTATTGCCTTTCAGCTACCATTGTAACAACCAGCTAAGGAAGCCAGGATAAAATTGTGGATGAGAATTTCCTGTTCCCTTATAAATAAAAGCACTGCAATTAATCATTTGCAGAAGAGAAAATCTGGCAACTGGAGACTTAGTTTATTATCTGGTTTGTGAATCTAAAGCAAGTTTCATCTAACAACCTTTTTTAATACTCTGAAGTTCATACAAAATCTTCAGAAAGAAGTGATTTATGTTATTGTCTGCCTTCAGTAATAAATAACACAAAAATTAAGGTTAAAAATATAGTAAATAAAAAATAATACATAAATAAGCATATTGTTTATAGACATACATACAAGTGATACCAACCTTCTAAAGGATATACTGAAACCAAAATCATCATTTACTTCAAAAGAAAGTTATTGCAAAGAAATCAAGTAGTGGTCTCTACTACAACGAGCAACCAGTTCAAGTGCACAGAAGCAGCACAAGAAGCAGCATCTCATTTGAGCATCCCCCCCAATACAGTATCATGGAATTCTAATTTGGTGTTTTATATTGACAATTGAAAAAGTTACAGGAAAGGTAAAGATATCAAAGACTTAATGTAATGATTACAGGACATATGTGAGGAAAAAGGGACTAAACAGAACAAGATCATCAAGAATTTGTTCAACAAGTCATTTTTCTTTAAGGTTCCAGAACTATCTACAAAGGTATTGACATAGATCAAATAATAGCCATAATTAAAATGAAAATTTTTAATTCAGAATAGCACTTAACCTTTTAGTTGAATTCTCTTTAGAGTTAGAAAACTAAGGTTTTATCAGATTCATTTTGTAGACTAACATGAAAACATATTGGTCCCAGCCCTGAGAGTTGACAGTATGACAAAGCATAAGGGATAACAAAATAAGATTAAGCTAATGACACTGAAATATTATGACATGTACATAATACTGTCTGATCTTCCAAACAGCCAATACCATTTTTTTTACTGATCCCTAATCTCTAGTAACCATTAGTAAGTCAAGATGTCCAGTGAAAGAAAACACAAAGTACTTTATTTATAAACTGGTCATTGAAACACTTCTGTGCAAAGTCAGAATGCATAACTTATTTTCTTTAAAAAAATCTGTAGGTATTAGATGCAATAGATTTTACTGAAAAATAAACACACACCTTGGTTCTCAGTCTTACCTCAGCCCATTTAAGAATACAAGTCATGCAGAAGGTATGACTGCAGTTCTCAGGAAAACCAATCTCCTGTTCTAGAATGCAGTTCAGACAGATGGGGCATGTGTCACCGTCACATAATAAAGTAGAACAGGAACAGCTTTCTTCATTTTCTTCACCTGGCATTATTAACATTGACACTTAGAATTTTTGACAGTTTTTGAAACAAAGTCCTTCTGGTTTTGAATAATAAGGCAGTAAGATACAATTTTCTGTAGTTAAAAGCAAATTAATCAAGTTTTCAGGTCTGATGCAGTCAAGACGCTGGCCAGAGGAGTAGTCAGAAGAATGTATTTCAGGTCAAAAATACTACGCGACATATTTCATAGACTACTGTACCAATATTTGCCATTAAAACAAAGGGAAGTTAGCTCTAGTGCTAGTTAAATAAGGAAAGCATCACACAGTGTTTCCTATTGGCCGTGCAGTCATTTAGAACTTGGGAGAGCAATGTCTTTCTCCTCAGATGTTTGCACTCTCTCTCTATGAAATCAATTAGACCAGCATATTCTATATTCATTATCTTATATACACATGGTCTACCTTTATTTTAGTTTTCCAGTCTTAGAACTACTTTAAGCTGAACATCCTCAAATGTTTACCTAATCATGTACATTGAATAAAAAATGCTCCCAATTTTGTTAAAGTTAGAAATTGTTTTCAGAATATAAAAATACAAGAACTTTTCTTCAAATAATTTTAAATTATTTTTCTGAATAACAATTGCTAGCTCCATTTTTGTTCTGCTACTAGAAGTCAGCAAGTAAAAAACAGAAGAGACAGGAAAGGATTTGGGGACCCCACAGGCCAAATAAAAATACTATGCTCAGATAGTGGTTATGTTTACATAACTTCTTTCAAAACAAGCAGCATACTAATTGAGAGAGCAAATGTAAAATCTGACCTTCACAGCTTGAACCCGAATAATATACTTGAATATTTCCACACACACAGACTTTACCTTCCATGCCTTCATGCTTCTGACCCTCAGTATCTTGAACACATTGCTTTCTGTTCTTCATCTTCTTACAAAATGTAGTCTGGAAAACATAGAAACAGTTTACCCAGTTCATTTAGATTGCAACTTGAAAATAAAAGTGACCACTACAGATTTAATGAGTGCTCGCCATTTCATTATACCTTTGTAGAGTAGAAACAAGTGACATTAAGAGTTAGATATGGATCATTTACACAATCTGTTTGCAATTTATGAGCATCGTTAATGCTGTCTAGCAACTGATGCTTCCAACTTGAAAATTGTTTTTGTTCAACAAATGTGAAGTTTTTGCAGTGTTTTAAGATCATCAATGGTGCTTTTATTTTTAAAAGTTAAATGTATTGCTAAGTTTCTATGCAACCCAGCCCACGTAACACTGCAGTAACAACTGCAAATTGCCCTTCACAAATGGTTGAAGCAACAAAATTAAACACACAAGCACCAGAAGAGTTAGTTGCTTTCCACACCTAGCATCACCGCAGTAGTGGCAAGTGAGAAAAACAAAAGCAGCTTACATTTGCTTGCTTCTTTCTTTTGTCATACAATTAGAACTATTGGCACTCAGGAAAAAAATGCAGGGAAAGTTACATCATCAAACAAGGGACATGTCACAAGCACAGGTGCAGTGGAGTATCATGAATGGGGAGGATGCACCTTTTAACTGTTCTCCAAAGGAGCAGTATGAAATAAGAATAACACGAATAGAGAATATTCCTTGTGATCCACATCATATAGGTTGAAAGAATTTGATCTTGCATAAGGAACATCAAGAGTATGTTCTTTGGAGGCTTACCTACTACATCCAGAATGAAACACACTTGGAAAAAAAAGTATCTATGCCAAGGACTGAATCTCCTGCATTTCAAACTCCTGTAGCCACAGCAGAGATGAGATAAGCATTTAAAGCTCCAACCCAACAGCCCTAGAGGGACCAGCAGTTTTCTTCAGAACTATATAAAGCTTTAAAAAAAATTATTATTTAAAAGGACAAATTAAATCTTCACAAAAAACTAAAGAAATCAGAAATTACCAAGATTTACTACTTAAGCATTCAAACCTGAAGCAAACTGGCCGAGGTTTCAAACCCCTTACTCTTTAATGCCTTTGCTAGAAAAAGCAGCAGGACAGAGCTCAGAGCCACAATCACATTCCTCAACTAAACTTCCTCCTATTTCACTTACAAACTACCTTGGTTTCCCTTTACCACCTGGATATCCAGGAGGGGGAGAGAGAGAATTTGCCTCCCAAAACTTATCTTCTTATCAAGTCTTTATTGCTTGATCTTGGCAGCAGGAAGTGTTTTAATGATCATTTCTTTTTACGGAGAAAAAAAAACGCTCCCACAGATACCCATCACACAACACACTTCTCGTTTTCTTAGGCAATCCAAGAAAGCAGGACTCTGATCTGTGAGTCTCGAACACAGACAGTTCATTAAAGAAATGATCAAAACTGTGAAACTAATTAGAAATCTGTAATTAGAATGCTAAATGGTTTCAATGTTCTCATTAGAAACTACTTTTTAATCCCTCAAAAGGAACATGTGGATCAAGTCAACTGAGGGTGGGGGAAAAGGAAGGGAGAAGGAAACAAAAACCTAGCTATAAGGAAATTTTCCCCCTACACTGCTATCCTATTTTGATACAAAAATGACTTAAAGACATATTATTAGGATAAATGCCATCAACTGTAGAGCAGTTACTAGCACTAATATTAATACAGACTGTGTTGCAGTGAATGCTGAAAGTTGTATACAAGTTCTGTTAGTAGAACAACCACTTATTATCCTTTGCAGGCTAGGCAAGATGAAACCCAACAAAAGCCAAACTGCTACTTTAAAATTTAGTGCCTTAAACAAGCAAATCTGCATCAAATTAGGACAGGTAAGACCGCCAAAAACACATTTGAACTTAAAATATAAGATCAAAGTCTGTTGTTTTCACTCTGATTCGCAAGAGGACTTTTAAGTGGCTTTGGTCCCAAAAAGTTTAAATCATGTGGTGGTGTGTGGTATACATGCTTTTATATATAAAACATAAGAACATTCCTTCTGTTCTACATCTTAACAAACCTCAGCAATGCTTTACAGAAGCAGAAAAATCCATAAGCTGTGCTCAAACCCCTCTCAACCCTAGAAGTCCCAGGACGCATCACAGCTGAGACTATTTAAAGACAAGCTCAAGAACTCTGCACTCTGCATTCATCCACAGAAAACATTTTAAATAGACACAATCTAGATACCAAATTGTAACTTAATCAGTCGCTGTAGAGTTCATGCTTATTGTAACAGAAGTCTTGAGTTCACTAAGGCAGATTGCAGAAACAGAACCCATAGAAGCTCTTTAGATTTGTTTTTCCCCAGAAAAAGTAACCTTTTCTCCATTGTACTCTTTCTAGATACAAAGACATCCCAGAAATTCTTGCAGTTACAATAATTAGAAAAACAGAGATCCTAAAATTTTGACAGAATATCAGTAAATCCAAGATGTGCAGCAACTGAAAACATTTATGCGGTGTACATCGTTCTTCCTACAAACCTATTTAAACAGATACTGAGTGCCGCTAATGCATTTCACAGATCACTTTGCACAGCACACCTTTCTGCCAACTTGACACTGCATTTCACACAACACAGCAGAGCAATTTAATACTACTGAAATAGAAATATTTATAAAATAAAAGACATCATCAAAATTTACATTCTATTTAACAAATTAACTTCGGAAAGACTATTTTCTCCCCTACTTTAAAAGGGGCATCACAGGCATTGGAATGGCAGAAGAGTGAACACTAAAGACTACCGTTAAATTTATAAAATTAAAAACAGAGTTAGGAAAAGAAAACATAGTGGTTTAGAAGGAGCAGACAGCACGGAAAACAGAACTCTTATTTGTCCCAAGATGTGACATATTCCTTTAGATTCTCTTAAACTTCAAGAAGATTTGGAAGTATTTCTCAGACTTCGTCATTCCAGCCGCATGCCATACAAGAAATCTGTAGTCTTGGCTGGGGGACAGACAGTGAAAGAAGCGAGATAATTTTTTTTGTCATTATCCCAGTTACCAAATTGTATGAGCTCACATGAAGATCATATTTGTCGATATCCGTGGCTAATCGTGTCCGATCAGGTAGAAGTACTCTTTGGATATTAGCATTCTTCAAATACCAGATTCCACTGACTAATGACCAACACGTTTTAGTTACGATCATTCAGCTGTTGATGTGAAATATTAGAAAATACCCCACAACCCACACATGCAAGACACTTGACAAGACAACAACAAGTACTATACTATGTTAGTGCTGACAAAAACAAAATCAAACCCCACACCCAGCTCTATAGATAAAATACTTTGTAAGAATGCCTAAAGACAGCATAGCATTACAGCCAAGATGGTACTTTTCTGGTGCTTGTAAGTTTTCAATGGAATTACTTTGTAAGAGGAATACCTTATTTAACTTCATATTTGAGATAAAGGCAAGAATACTCTAGTATATTAAACTGAAAACAGTGAACAAGGACATTACCACAAGTACACCCTGCCACCCCGTTATTTTTACAGGAGTTAAACATTTAAGTTTCTAGGTTATTCTTCAAAGGAAATTCCTGTTCTTGTCTTCATGGAAGGCAGATGCCAAAGACATCTGCCAACAAAAGTGCTTAAACAGAGTTAATTGTAGAACGTGGGAATAGATTCGTCACTGTGTCTAAGGAACATAGCTTCATGATGTAAACAACTCCATAAAGCAGACTGACGTGTCATTCACACAAAAATTTTCTAGATCACAAAAATAAGTGTGATTTACCTTTTCTGTTAACACAAACTACTTCATACAATTCATAACCTAAAAATACAGATGTATTTCAACACTAATTCACTGTGCATGCAGAAAGAAAGACTTGGTCTGTTCAAAGTCATGCAACTGAATTTCTTACTGAACTAAAATCTATTACACTAAAATCTTAAAATTAAATAGGCATGGAAAAATCATCGGATGAAAATTTATAGTACCCTAATTATAAGTGACACATGAAATTAGCACGTGCCTCCTTTTTGACCAACTACAAGACAAAGTCTTTACAAGCGTTCTTTATGCCCTATAAATAAAATGCAACAGCTAAATACACTCTTCCTCCAATACAGTAACGGTCTAGAGCCCTATCTATGCAGAAGTATACTTGTTCAGTTGGAAAGCAGGGTGGAAATCAAGAACACATGCAACAAGATCTTCAGTAAGCAAGTGCAAAATGATGCCCAAGACTGGCTTATTCTTGTTCCCTTAATGGACTTAGGAAACATTTGTAAATAACCATTCAACTTCTTAGATGCATGTTACATCAATACTCATAGTAGCAACTTATTTTGACTGTTCTGTTTCTATTAAAAATATTTTCTCCTCTTTTAAAAAGGATTTGTGGCACTCTTAATTGTGTTTTGATTTCTTTACTAACTCAAGAAACCATCAGTTTCAAATATGAAACCACAGTCAGCCATACATTCCGCGTACAGAGTTTATTTGCTTAATAAAACAACAATAACACCCTTTACTCACATCAAAATTTTGGGCAGCAGTAAGTAGGACTATTTTGCCCTATGCATTTTGATCGTCTTTAAGAAACCTCGGAAGGAGCTTTAAGATTCTCCCTCAGCAAGCATGTTTGCGGAAAATAGATCTCAATAATTAGCCACATTTAGAAAAACTGAGATTTTTTTAAGCAATTAGTGGCAGAATACGGAGTGTCCTCTGGAGTTCCCCATACGGGCTCACCATAACCTCTGGACCATTACTGGGCAAATGTCCAGCCGCTGCTGAAAATTTTGAAAACTTTTGCCAGAAGTCTTGTGCCATCTTGGAGATGGGCTGAGGAAACACTTAGTATTTCCAATGGCAGCTGAACATTTGAAAAGCTTTTTACCTACTTGTATTGTTAAGTCTAATGCAACACAAACTCCAAGAAAAGAAAAAACCAAAAGACACTATTGGATATTTGCAAAAGTACATCAAGAACCTTCACAGTTCTTTTTATTTGGAAAAACTTTTAATTTGTCTGAAGAGCCTGGAAGGTAGACTTGTTTCAAGTGACAATTCAGTAATGTTGTTTGCCCTCCAATAAATGAGGGCTAAACTGAGGATCTGGAAGCACTTATCCTGGATTTGCTCCTTTGTGTAGTAAAATCTCATGGCCCAGAACATTAGTGAGAATAGAACCAACAGGCACACTCAAAAGAGGGCTTTTGAAGAGGATCTTTACTCTTTGTATGCTCAAATTGCACCTTGTCTGCATTCCCAAATGGAATGCCATAGAACCAACAAAGATGAAGAGAAAGAAAGAGACCGGTGCTATGCTTTGGGGAATAGAAAGAGAAACCTTTTTCTATAGGTGGTTTAAGCCTATTCATGTAGATCCAGTGTCTTGGAAAGAATCAGTGCTATTCAGGCAAGTAGACACTGCTGATTTAAAGACTCTTTCCAGACCCTCTAAGGATGCAATTACCCAAGAGAGCTAATCTAATCTAACAGTTTGCTGCCACCAAAAAAAGCAGCTCTGTTTCTCACCACTAGAGATGGTGAGCGGACTCAGCTAAGAGCCACACGTGTGCCAAAGAAATTGCAAGTGACAGAATGGGGGAGGGAAGACATAAAATGGGATTGCCCCTTTTGGCAGTGGCAAGGTGCTACAATAACTAAGACTTTCTTGTCAAACTGCCCCCCTTCAAGGACATAGCAGTACCTAAATTACCTGCCAAGCCCATGAAAACGCAAGGTAAAGTCACAGGAGAAAACTGTCAGAGCCAAATGGCTAGAGTTATACCATCCTAAACAGTACACTGCCTTCCACCTACTTTCCCCTTCCCTACATAGAAGAAGAAAACAAACCCGAAACAACACAGTGTATAGCCTCCTCGGGATTTCTTTTTCCACAGTCTAGCAGCATGACGCTGACAAGCACACTTACATTGCAGATGCTGGGGCTACAGCTATGTCCCTGCTAGATTCAGCACTTTCATTTTTGTGGCCACCTCGACAATAACAGACTGAATAGCAGCTGCAGACACTCAACGCTCATGTCCAGTCAGCATTCACGAAGTATACAGGACAACATCGTAACTGCCTCCTAAGCAAGGAAGGCACGTAGAACTCAATGGAAATGTGCAATTACAGCTTGAGGAACTGCTGCAGTGGCTCAGGTGCAGCAATTATCATTAGTAACCTGTCTGACCATCTGAAGAGCCAAGGGTTTCAAGGAAGATTTAGAACCTTACAGTGGATACACACACAAGGTAATCTCCTTCCTGTATAAAGCTTATAATCATAAACTGGCTTAAAACCTGCCATACAGACTTTTTCATGTTAAGTCAAGGGAGTAGACAGTGTTCCTCACTGAAGTTTAACAAAAGAGCACCTGCAAGACATAGGCAAAACATCAGGGCAGCAAGAAAGATGTCGTTTCATAAGACCTCACATATTTGACAATATTCTATAAACTGTGGGGGACACGTCTTTTACAGAATGTTACGTGTTGAAGTGCTGCTACAAATCAGATTGAACTCTAGTGTAGCATTTAAAACACTTCAGTTTACTGGACAGTAAAAGAGGGTACCCAAGCAATGTCAGCAGTACCATTTCATGTATCTGTGCCTTGACAAGTCATGCTGATCCACAAGTTTCTTTAGTATTCTACAATTACTAACAGTAACTGAAGAATACTTTATTCATCATATGTTATTCATATGTGTAAGAGTAAATAACTGTGTTCTAGCTCCACTTAGAAAAGTTACTATCCAAAAAGCTTCAGTACAACACAGAACTAAACCAGACAGACTATCAACTTGAAAAAAAGGGCAACATACTTGTACTTTGCTGTTAATACCTCTAACAACAGCACGGCGCCGATTTAATGCTTTTAAGTAAGTTATTATCAAAGCCAAAAGAAACCCAAAACCCAACAGATTTACACATATGAGAGACTGAAGATAGTAACAAAGTTAGTATCACCAACAGGTATCCATTAAGGAACTTCCCATCTTTCTCTGTACTGGGAAACTCGCACGTGGGACAAGCATCCCTTCATCTCAGAATCCCAGTCATGCAGATGGCCCCCTGATCTACCAGCCTTCATACTCCTTTCCTTCCCAAAGTAACCAGTTCTCATTAGTTTTTACCTAGTAATAAAGAAAAATAAGGATATAGGTTACAGAAGAACCATTAGCACTGGAAAAGAAGCAGCAACAGAATGACAAACTCAAGTCTTGTGCTAAAATTCAACTGATAATAAAGCTATCAGAGACTTCAACGAAATTCCAAATCCCATCCCAAGAAACCATCTGAAAGAGCGAGCCGGTTTATCAGTCTTAAGTAGTAGGTAACTTAAGACAACACAAGGCACCAAGGTTTGTGAAACGCTTACATCACAGACACACCTGCCCCAAAGATGACACACATGCAAGGGCTGATTTGCTCATCAGAATCATGAGCATCCACATAACTACTGGGACAATACACATAAAGACTGATACTTCCACAAGCCAGAAAAGGTATGTTTGACCAAAACAGTTAAAGCACCAAAGGGATACTACTTCTCTTTGTCAAAAACACACTGAAGAATGTGTCCCTGTATACATCAGTTCTCACCATGCTATCACACAAGGCTGAGCCCCATTTTCTGAGGAAGCTCATGAAGAGGTAAAGAAAAGCTGATTACAAGCTCGCATAGCAGTAAGCAGCTTTTAGACATGCCAAATTTGAGTTTGGTACTGAACTACAGCTACCTTACTGGCACTGATGGGTAATTATCTACAGAAGGCAAATTTCATTTCTCATCTTTCTGCACTGTCAACCATAAACCACTTTGTTCCACTAGGATAGGTGGCAGAAGTTTAGGATGTCTCCTGAACTCATATTAAGGGCTCATACCCAGTAAGCAGCAATGAGAAACTGTATTTCAGCAGATTCCCTCCAGAAGTCAATCTAAATCAATTATCTCTCCAGCATTTTCAGTATCTGCCAGCAGCAGTGAGGTTAACTCATCAGACCACATGAAATTACATAGGAAAGTATAGCGAAATGACAGCTCTATACTATCAGTACTTTCAGGGTGACCACTGACAACCAAGATGGTCCAGTGCTTAGGCAAATTCAGTTTGCAGAGCAAGAACTAGATGAAGCTAAACTTGCTACTCAGCAAGGGGGACGGGAGGGAAGCACTTTGGGGAGTTAGTTGTCACAGCGCAGTCTCATTTGATTCAAAGCGTATATTCACAGCTGATCAATCTAACCTGTAATTTAAAGCTATGCTTGTGTCCCTATGGCTCTTTAGTGACATTTCTCAAGTCTGTGAGAAAATCCATTTCCACTCTGCCAGCGGACAAACTAGGTTACTCGAGCCTCTCTCAGCTCTTGACAACGCAAAAGCAGTGAGGACAAAGCCACACAGTTTCCCTATGCACTGAACTAAGGCAATTTTGCAGGGTAGCTCCTCAGTAAGGCTGCCACTCATGACACTGCTTTCCAAAGACGTTCTGAATTATACAAGACAATCCCAGACCTAATCTTTACAGAAGTCCACAGCTGGGACCACAACAGCCATAAGAAGGAATGCTCGTTGGAGCTATGGTCAACTCCCCCAGGACAAAACAGCTTCATTTATACAGGAGACAGGATGAATAGAACCTTCCAAAGACTGATACGAGATGAAGAAGTGTATAGTCACAGAAATTAAAAGACCACCCCATTTTGCTTTCCAAAACAGTATTTTCAATAGAAGGCAATATGCACTGTGCTGCTGTTTCACGTGTGCCTGTGTACGACAAGACTCCCCACAGAAGACACACTATACCACAATCACCCCCCTAGGGAGAACATGCATGTATGCCAGGGGCTAAGTCATGTTGTTTCATACACTGCTGATAAAACACTGAAGTACTGTAGTGATTAACATAGTACAAAGAAATATGAAAGAAAATAGTGTACATAACATTCTTTCACAAAATGTACAATTCAGCACTTAGGTGTTTCTTCTAAGTAGTCTGTGACTAAACTGGGTGAAATTGAGATTTACAAATAACAGGGACTAATTAGGGATTAGATACTATTGTCATGGTGCACATGGTTCAAGCAACTAATCAAATCAGCATAAACCCATGACCTTGCCTTCCGCTGCTGAGGGTCCTTAGTCACATGCATAGTTTTGCAGCTGGAAGGGATAGCATTACATACCAGTCAGCAAAAATGGCTCGGCCATTTCCAAGAACAGTTTAAAAAAAAAACCCCACCAAAAAAAAAACCCAGGCACTTTTTTCTAACCACTTGGAAGCACCAGTATTTTCATGCTTTCCACCAAAGAGCAGATATTTGGCAGCGGGTCACTGAGATCAAGAACATGCTTTCCACAAGCAACTCTTCCAAATCTAGCCATGTCATAGATCTGGGAAAAAAAAGTTTGCATTTACTCAAGAAATCTTTGCTAGTCATTGCATTTAATTTTTTCCCCATAAACTGGATCTGTGCTTAGCATACACTAATAATTTGAAGTTCCTACCCTATTGCTACACTGCACATGCAACATTCCCACAAGATGAATGAGCATACTTCAGCCAGTGCTATGGCAACACAGCAGGACTTGTTGCAATCATTTCTCTGATGCTAAAGAAACTAGGAAGACCATCTTTATTTTTCTTAATACCATCCTAAACATGCCCAAATAGCTGGACTTAAACACCAGGGATGCAGGAGCTGAACCAAAAGACCTTGCAAAGACAGAAGTGGAAAAGCTAAGACCTTTTAACAGTGGAAGGGAAAATGATGGGCAAAACTGATGGAGTAAGGCTGAACTCAAATGAAAAGCTCAGGGGCAGTAGCAATGGCAAGAAGCACATTTAAGATGCAAAAAATTAGTGGGGCAACAAAACCAGAGCGGTAGGTGATTAGAAAAGTATATTGAGCCAAAGAAGAAAGGGCTGAACCCAGCAAAGGAGGAAAGAGCATACAATTGTCCAATTACAGACTACCGTTATTTTTTTTTTCACCTACATCATGGTAGTCTTATTTCTCAGCTTCTGAATGTTGATCCCCTGCAAACTGAAGGGCATCGCTCTAACAAAATTTATGTAATGTATAGGCTCCCCTATAATTTTATGGATTTACTTAAATGGAAAAAATGCACTAGAGAAGATTGCATAGAACCATACATACACGCCTGATAAAAATATACTGAATTTGAGTCCTCTGTTAAAAGCATGCTGTTCTTTCATTTTAGGCATCAAATCAAGAGTTTAGTGATACGATGTGTTCTTTTGGTATTAAAAAAATGCATTTCCATAAAAAGTAATTTCAGCTTACATGTAAAATATACAGACATTGATTCAAAAACAAAAGAAAGAAAGTAACATAGCCATTTAAAAGTACATTTTGCCTCTCTGAGGCATACTCTTAAAAAAAGCACTAGATGAAAGCTATGGTGTCAAAATCACGGTCCTCAAGCTCCTTTTAACTTTGAATAACAGTATTTTATAAGCTCAGGTCAAAGACCTACACTAACCTCTTACAAATCTCGGACAAAAAGAAATGCTGTTTTTGGAAAATGGTGGAAAAATAAAGAGTTTGCAAAGGATATACAACAACTGAAATAATTTTAAGTGTAACTGTATTTTGCACAAAATCTACAATATTTGTAGAATAACAATGCATCAGGTGTCATTTCAGAAGTAGTAGATAGATGGGGAGTAAGCAGTTTCAATTACTGTTGATCTTGCTTTCACAGCCCTTACTCAGTGATAACTTTCAAGATAGCTAAAATAAAGCTAGAAAAACATGGCCAGGAATGGAAGACAGGTATGTGAGAGAAGGTTTCCTTAATGCCAATAGCAACACGCAAAAGGTAACAGAAACTATTAACCACGCAAGAGGGAAAAGCCAGATCTGAGCTTGAAAATACAACCTGAACTCCATCTCCTTTCCTTTCAACTCATGAAGAGAGTCTACTAATAGGAAAACATGCTAATCACCATTTTGGGTTACTTTCACCCTACAGATGGCATCAAGAAATCACCTGTAACAAAACAGTACTTTACAGTGAATTCTTACATAACCAACCTAGTTTTCATTGTAATTGATTATTCTATCTCATTGCAAAGCTTCAAAAAGAACTTAAGCTTCCCACATCAACAATACTAGAAGCTCCTCACAATGATGAACCCCATTCTCATTCAAAGTTTCTTGCCACAATAACAACCACAAAATAACTGCTGGTACCAACTGACTTATCCAAGAGTTGTATAAGGTGCCTTCCGTGCTCGGGCTGATGAAGCTACATCTTAAAAATCACAATTGCATAGATTTAGAGAGAAGAATATACTTTACCTTCATTGTTATAGGTATCTTTATTTAGTAACATCTCTAAAACAAAACTCCAACGAGCGCAAGGTAGTCCTAACAGACTGCTTTTCTCCAACTGTTTCACAGGACTTCCGATTACTTTTCATTACACCTATCCATCCACAGGGGTCACTGCCTTTTACATCACAAGTAACAAACTAAGAATGTTCAGAAAAAGCAAAACTGTGTACAAGAAGTGCTTATTCAGTGGCTGTATAGAAAGCAGAGAAGAATTTCATTGTCCCCCCTGTGTCCAGAATTGCTGAAGTCATTTGCTCTGGATAGTGAGCAGTCCAACTAACACCACTCATCTACCTTCAGATTCTACCTTAAAACTCAAGTTTTGAATATCAGTACAGCTCAGTTTCACTCAGGTCTCCATCTCTCCTGTGGCATACCAAGAAAGGTAGAAGTCTTCACTGCTGCAGTTTTGGCCTGTGTTGCTATCTCAAGGTATGGACATACACGAGGACTTCTATCCAGACACTGATCCCATGGAATTTCACATTCCTTATTACTGCTGGCAGTCTAACAAATGCCAGGTAGTAAGCAGAGAGACAAGAAGTGTTAACTCACTTGACGTTTCTAAGCAATTTCATACGAGCTTGGAAAAGTTCCAAACATCATTAAATGCATCAGTCAGGTTTACTCACAGATCGTACCTTTGAAGGCAGATCGCAGTTAAGCAGTACTTACAGACCTAATAACAGAGGAACAAAGATTGCATTTTAATGGGAGTTCACCAATAAAATCTGCATTAAGACAGACATTATTATTATTAGTGTCTATTAGAAAAAGTGATCAGATACTGCAATTTACCACAGCATTAGGCTTTTGAAAACAGCTTCTGGAAGACATATTTCTTCTCCTTCCCCATCCTCTCTACATATCCATTCAGATGTTTTTTTACATATTTATATATACACACATGTGAAATAACCTGGAATAATCTCAGAAAGTTAAGAAGAAATGCCACGGGCCACAGAATCATCAAATTAAAATGTTACCTTTCATGCTTGCTGTGATGGAGTATTTTTGAGTTAAAATTAAAATTTTATGTTCTCATGTAGAAAAAAAGAGTATTACTACTGTTTCATCAAGTTAATTTGTGAGACAGCATTACTTGATAATAAAAAAAAGAATGGCTGAAAATATTCATTTTAGCATGACATACACAAATGTAAGGCATAGATGCACATATGCCTACAGGGGTGTGTGTGTATATATGTTACCTGAGTAAACGCATTTTACACAAAGTTTATTTTAATCTGGCCTACTCATACATAATTAAATGTAGTATTTTGATCATCTTTGTCAAGTCAGTTAACAATTTCCCCAGCCTAGAAGTGACAACTTCCACATTTGGTTAAATTTAATTAGCTTTCCTCAAGACTTTTAGTTGCAGAAACAATCTGATATGCCATAAAAATAAGCTGTAGGAAAGCAGAATGTTTCTAAAAGCAAGAGGCAACTTCCTTAGCACTTTTTTTTTTTTTTTTAATTCCTGACAGAGAAAAACTATTTGTTGAATCTGGTGTGGGCCACTGAAGTACAGAATATGCATATTCAACCCTTGAGAGCCCCTCCAATGCAGTCACCCTGCCTTTGGCACTCCACCAGACCCAGATGTAGAGAGGTGACAGACAACTGTTCAGGACAGCAGAGCTGCAGCTTTAGGGAACAGAAAGGCAGACGCGCGTTCACCTTCCATCTTCCAGCAGCTGCAGCCCTCCATTTGTTATTTCACAACTGCAGCTAACTTCCTATGCAGGAGAATCATCCTACTCAAGTGGTTCAAGGGTACCAAAACCAAGCATCTTTCAAACCCAAAAGAGAGATGTTCACGGCTTTCTGCTTGCAAACTGTGTTCATATCCTCAACCGTTGGGTAAAAAGAGATCAAACAAGTAGGGAAGAGAAGATACAATGTCACTGGACTCATATCCACTGCACTCATATCCTCTCAGATCAAGGTCACTGCCCTTCAGGGCAAGGTGGACTAGTACATACAGATGAAACAAAATGTGCCTTCACTGCTGAAACGCCACGAACTAGCCCTTGTTTTGAAGCACTCTACAGAATATGCACATTAGAGACCTCTAGTATTTATGACTACTGAAGAAGGGGTAGGGCATAAATCTGCTTAACACTGTATCTCGAACTTGCAAAAAAAAAAAGGCAAAAAAATTGAACAATGTTGAGATTTATAAAATCTACTTTAATCTTAAATGGTTTAGCAGATTAACTGTAACCATTTCAGAATTCATTCAGACAAATTGATAACAATGGTTGACAGCACTGAATAATCAGTTTAGCTATCAGCAGGAACTAATCAGCATGTCTTTGTTACTATTAACTGGAAGGACATTTTTTCTCCCTCACCTTAGACTGCTGGCAAAGAAAATCCCAACACTGAACAGTGTACTGACAGAAGGCCAGGCTTCAAGAATTTTGGTGTAGGTATGGCAAGTCAGTCCATCAAACTTTTTCCTGCGGTGTTTTTTTCCCCCCTGTTAATATAATTTATGTTTACATATAGCATTAATCGAAATAAAATCGCCTGTAAAGTAACTACTAAATAAAGTCAACTTTAAATAACAAGTTTTTGCACAGGTTTTTTTAGTACTCAGGACAGTGGGAAACTGAGAAGATTCTGCAAAGAATCCCCGTAACAGGGGGAAAAAAACCCAACAACAGATGTTTGTAACCAGAGCAAAACCATCTACAAGTTTTGTAATACCAGAGGCTAGAAGTCATGCATCAACTGTTGTCAAACTACAGTCAGTCGAGAGCACAAAGTAACTCTTTATCATCTAGATGTTTCAAAAGCGATAGCTGAATAACTGGAGAATAAGATAAACTTACATCTCCTTGTTGAGTCAAACTCAACAACCTTCACACACTGTGTTTGAGCTATAAATTCATGTTCACAAATCTCACCAAATTCCTGGAGATCTTAAAGATAATCTGAAGATGTTCCTGATCTTAAAGATAATCTCAATACAAGGTAAACTAGTGAACCCAGGTTTACTGCTGTTAAAGAAGGTTTGAAAAACATTATCTTTCAAGACCATTTGGATGAGAGAGATTTCCACTCCTCCCTCTCCCCCCCAAGGCCACAAAGCTGTTGTCCATTCTCCATATTCACAAGCAGACTTGAAGGCGTGTGGAACATGAAGGAAAATAGATGTATTTCTTATTTGGGCCATTTATCATTCTGGAAGTTTACACAGAGTAAATGTAAACTACTGAAAGGAAAGCTGCAAAAGATTTAACATTGTGACTGAAAGTCTAAATAGGCTCCCCCCCCCCAGTATTTGTCATCTCGTCTAAGGAAAACAGAACAACAAACATTACGTTCCTAGAAATTCTAAAGAAAACATTTGAAAAAGTACTTGGGATTATTTCCAAGTCTTTTCCATGTGACGAAAGAGGATGCTATCCGTTTTTTTTTTAATCTTGTGAATCTCTAAATACAGCTTTCCAGTTAAAAAAAACATGGATTACCATGTATGATCAACCAAATAATAGCGAATTTTAGTCAACCCGTAATTTCATTTAAGCGGCCTACTATTTACTTCTTCTAAGATTGAAAGAAACCATGACAAAATGACTAAAGACTTCCCCCAGTCCTCTTCTCTCATGTGTAACAGAGTCTGAATACCCACATAGTAAAACTCTAAGTTAGATCACACTTGACTTAAAACTATGATCCCCTGAAAGAGAATTAAAAGCCCCCAGTACATTAGTGACATACAAACATAATAACATCAGACACTAAGTTAGCTAGATCGATCTTCCTTCAAGGTTATCAAAGCCCTAAAAAGCTACAATCTTAAAACAGCTGTTCAATAATCAGGGGCATTCCAGTCCATTATATAATTATTACTTAGATGTGAACAGCCTTAACCGCCTCTTGACATTTTAAATAAATGATTCTTTGCCAACAGTACCTAGTCACTGATACTAAACAGCAACTACCTGGCCTTTCTCTGTTATCTCATTCTCCCTAAAAATTTAAAATTAATTAGTAGTCTACAATTAAAGCATTGTGAGAGGAAGGGGACCAATTTTAGTCCTACCAAAATTGTTTTGTTTTGAAGTTATAAACGTGGAGATAGGTTGTCAAAGATGAGTTACATTTGGGGCTCAGGCTAATAATATTCTTCATACTCACCAAAGGGAAAAAAAAATTAGGACGCAATGTACTCTAAAACACAAGAGGAATCGGAGCCGCTCACTGGCTTGGTAACTGCATCACTTCCAGGCTCCAGCGTTACTCAGTGCAACTTTACTGGTGTTGAAGTCAGTCGCGACTCCGCCACAGCACAAAAGCAGAGCTGGGCTTTAAGCTGAGCCTCTCCGTGCAACTTCCTCCACAACCGCGAAGTCTTCCAGTAACTCCTGCTACTCGAAGACGCTCTTCCAGCAGACGCTGCCTCTATTCGCAACTCCGGGCGGCCGCTTCAGCGCCCGCCTCGCCGGGAGCCCGCCGCTCCCGGGAAGAAGAGGGACGGCGGTGCCTGCCCGGACCGGGATCTTTGTTCAGGCCAGCGCCACGGCGGGGAGGTCCCCGCGCCAACCCCGCTCACGGATCACCGGGCAGGGCTGCTGCTCCTCTCACTGTGCCTTCACAAAAGCTTTCGGCGCGGAGGGAGCCAGCGGTCTCCTGGGAACGGCGGATCGCCCCGGCCGCCCCGCTTTGTTCCCCCTCCCGCC